>NW_027142358.1:8106079-8401079 GCF_026170545.1 Melanerpes formicivorus
TCTCTCTCTCTCTTTCTCTCTTTCTCTTTCTTTCTCCCTTTCTCTCTTTCTCTCTTTCTCTCTCTTCTCTCTTCTTCTTTCTCTCTTTCTCTTTCTTTCTCCCCTTTCTTTCTCTTTCTCCCTTTCTCCCTTTCTCCCTTTCTTTCTTTCTTTCTTTCTTTCTTTCTTTCTTTCTTTCTTTCTTTCTTTCTTTCTTTCTTTCTTTCTTTCTTTCTTTCTTTCTTTCTTTCTTTCTTTCTTTCTTTCTTTCTTTCTTTCTTTCTTTCTCTCTTTCTCTTTCTTTCTTCCTTCCTTTCTTTCTTTCCTTTCTTTCTCTCTTTCTTTTCTTTCTTTCCTTTCTTTCTCTCTTTCTTTGTTTCTTTCCTTTCTTTCTCTCTTTCTTCTCCCTTCCTTCCTTCCTTCCGTCCTTCCTTCCTTCCTTCCTTCCTTCCCTGCCTGCCTGCCTGCCTGCCTGCCTGCCTTCTGCCTTTCTTTCTTCCTTTCTTTCCTTTCTTTCTGTTGTTTTGGTTTGGTTTTTTTAAGCCTAAAATATTTCCTTAGTATCAGCCCAAATCCCTCAACATCTTGGGGATAAAAAGGATAGATGATGAACAACTTAAGGGCATATTTGGAGGGGGGAAATAGTGTTTGTTAACCTATAGGAAAAGACAGTTAATAATTCTGTATTAAACCTGGCAGGGCCATGGGCAGTCCTCTACAGGAGCAGGTCTCTGGAGAAGTGCAGGGTGCCAGAGCTGGTCCAGGTGTGGGTGTTTAGCATCAAGAGTGGCCAAGGCGAGTTTGCCCAACATTGGGGTGGCCAAGGCAAGGGTGCCCAGCTGAGGGTGCACACCAGCAGATGGCACTCCCAGAATTTATGGCTACAGCAAGCTGCCTCTCAGAGAGCAGTCATGTAGGAGATGTCCTATTATATGGGCAGTTGACTTTAATAGTCATTGTGTGCTTAAAGCACAGCAAAACAACAGTGGGGAGAAAAAAAAAAAGAGAGAGAGAGAGAGAGAGAGAGAAGAAGGAAAAAAAATCCCCACTCCACTTGGATGGCCCTTTTCCCCCCAGCCCTGCTAGTCTATTTGTACAGTAAATTAAAAATATGAATCACTTCTCTCTACTGCCTCCCCAAACACTCATCCTGTCAGGCTCTGTGTTGTCTTCATTTGTATTACCTTAATTTAATGTTAATTATGTTCTTCATTTACAAAGAACAAGCATTTACACTCCCTGTCTTGGGATTTTCCACACACGGGGTCCCCACGGACTGGGAGGAGAGCAGGAGCAGCCGCGGCAGCGGCGGCGGCAGGGCGAGGGAGGGGGCTGTTAGCACGGCCATGGGAATGGGGGGGAGCAGGGAGGCCACCCCCCCAAAACTGGTAATGATGAGTGCTATTGCCTTTCGATTTATGAAACCCCACTGCCGCCTCGGCTCCCATCTCCCCTAATAAATCCTTTTTAAAAGGTCCTTGCCCAATGGAGGGCAGTGATTTATGGCAGGGAGCCGGGGTGGAGGGAGGGTTCGGTGGCAGGGTCCGCTGCCAGCAGGGCTCGGGACCCAGACAAGTATGTCACGGGGCTGGGAGCCCAGCCGCTGCCAGGCAGCCCTGAGGAAATCTCCCAGATGTCTGCAGACCTGTCGGATGCACGTCCCGTGGTGATGAGAGAATCCGTAACCACAGTGTGAGGAAGGACCACAAAGCCCTGGATCCATGCCTCAGTTTCCCCACCAGCACCCAGGGATATTTATCCACTCCCATCTCTCCCCATCCTAGAAACCCCTCATTTGGGTGACAGCCCCAAGCACTGGCCAGGGAGCCAAACTTGTGGGTGCACTAATAGGAATGACTTGAGGCTGGGGGTTGGGGGGGGTGAGGATGTGTCCATGTGAACACAGGTGAAGGGCTCAGGTCTCTTAAAACAAGCCACATCTTCCCACAAGCCTGAACCTCCCATGTACAGAGCCTGTGTTTTGAACAAGGAAAGATGGAAAAGAAACAAATAAAGAAAAGCAATGAAATCAAGCACCAGGAAAGAGCCTTCCTAGGACATGGGATGCATGTGGCAGCCTTCACAGCCTGCCCCTGTCTTTCCCCTGGGATGGTGGATGAGGGGGTTTGTGCTCCCTGTACAGCCACATCCTCAGACCTCACGCTCCCCCTTCGAAGCTAAGGAGGGTTTGAGTTACCAACACCTACCTGAGTGCTGCATGCTGCCTGGCATGGCCCTGTCCCTTTGCTTCATGTCCAGCCACAGGTCAAGAACATCAGAGACTTCCCCCAGGAGACCTGCAGATTGGATCTGGGCAGAGGAAGAAGCATCTTGATCCCCATTTCTGAGTACCCTGGCCCAGCTGCATCAGAACTCCTCAAGTCACTTTTTGATGTGCAAACAGGGGTTGTCCCAGGACTTTGCAGGACCTGGGAGGACAGTGGGTAGAGCTGGCACCCAGTCCAAAACCCTCCCAGCACCCCAAAAGTTAACTTAAAAAAAATAAATAAAAAGGAAAAAGGACCTCAAACCTTCCTGCTCTGTATGACCTCAGGAACCCCAGAAAAGCACAGCAAACAGATTTCCCCCACCATGAACACCCAGGGTGCCACACACCCTCCACTGCCTGCACTCCTCATCATCACCACTGCCTGTTTCCATAGCAACAGCCAAATATTATGGGGTGAGTATCAGAGCCCCCTTGTCATGGAGTTGGCCTCAGGGCCTGGAGCAGGTCTCCTCACTGGCTGTTCATGTCAGAGGTCATAGATCTGACCCCCTGCCAGACTTCTGCTGCCCACATGCCTGGCTTGCAGCTGCCGGGCCCGATCCCAAAGCTCAGTTTGTGGGGTGCTCAGTGCCCCCCTTGCCTTGACTCCACAGCCCACCCCACTCCTGCCCTTCAAGTGACAGAGCAACCCCACTGCAGAGTCACCTTCTCCCCGTCTTGTCCTGCTGCCGTGTAGCACTAGGGCCACTCACTCAGTGACACGGGCGGCTCGAATGCCTCCCGTGGGACAAACCATGCCCTCACGGTGGGGCGACCATCCCTGCCATCTTCTGCTGCCCGTGCCTGTGCCCTCCCCGCACGCTCCCCCACGCTCTCCCTTATTAACAATGACCTTTCCTCCGCGCTCGCTGCCGATTCCCCAGTCCCAAATATCTTTTAAATGGGTTTCAGGAGCTGATGGGCGCTCCGTTAAAAGGCCACCGAATCGCGGCCGCACCGCCCCCCCCCGTCCTCCCGGCGCCGCAGCCCTCCCCGTCCCCACGCAGCAGAGGAGCCACTCGCACTAACATTGTAATTAATGACAACAGCTTTTTTCCTTTGGTTGGCTTTGCCTTTTTTGTTTCCCTTTTTTTCCCCCTTTTTTTTTCCCCCTTCCCCCCCTTTCTTTTTTTTTTTTTTCCCCTTTTTTTTCTTTCTTTTTGTTTTCTTTTTTTTTCCCCCTTTCTTTTTTTTTTTCTTTTTAACAACTTTCCCCCCCCCCCCTTTCTTTCCTTCTTTCCCCCCCATTTTTCCTTCCCTTTTTTTCTCTTCTTTTTCTTTCTTTTTTTTTTTTTTTTTTTTTTTCCTCTCTCTCTCTCTCTCCTCCTTTTTCCTCCCCTCATAAGCACTTTAATGTGTGTTCGCAGCCCGGCTGATCCCCACAGCCATGGAAATATTAGGTTGACGGATGTGGTCTGTCGCCAGTGCTCCCTCAACGGGTCTGCCTGTCAGCTCGCCGATGATGACATTAACACGGGAAGAAAGTGATGACAAATGCCCGTTATCAGGGAACGAGGCCTGTGACAAATCGCACGGCGCCTCGCGAGCAGCCCCATTACGCTGTAATAAAAAAAGATGGATGGCTCAGCGCACCGGGGCCCCGCGCTAATGCGATTTCGCCTGGTCTCTCCGGGTTCTAATTAAGGCAGAAAACCAGAGAAGGAACGGGAGGCTCCGCTGCCCGCACCCCACACGCACACCCCCGGCGAAACGCCCTGCGGCGATGGGTGCTCGCCCTCGGGGATGATGGACTCCAGCTGCCCTGGTGCCCCAGGCCCTTGGAAGAGGGGTTTGGTGGGGATGGGGACAGAGAAGGAGGCGCAGATGTCTGAGGGACTTGCGGTAGAGGTGGGGGCTAGTGGCGGGGGGGGACCTCTTAGGCAGTGCTTGCCTGTCCCGCCTCTGCCAGATAGGCTCAAGGCTCCTCCACCCAGGGCAAAGGGAGGAGGGGGGGGACATGGCCACCGTCAAGCACGTCACTCGCAGACAAATGTCACCTCCACCATCTGCTGCAGCATGAGAAATGGAGGGGGGTGGGGTGGGGAGCGCTGCGTGGCAGAGAGGGACCAGGATAGTATCACCCCGGGAGAAGGTTCAGCCGCTGTGGAGCCGGGACACCAACACCGGCCACCAGGTCCTGCGGAGACAGAGGTGGTGGTCATCGGGGTGGGGGCAGGGGGAGTGTGGGAGGTGAGGGAGTGGGGGCTGAAGGGCGCGTTAGGGGTGTCTAAGATACTCGTGGGAAGCAAGGACTTGCTTTGGGCTGGGACTAGGGGAAGGCAGCTGAAGGGAGGGGCAGAACTCTCACCTCGGGGGACACGGCCATCAGGAGCACACCGATGGCTGTGACTTTGGTGGCAAGGAGACCGCCACAGCTGCTAGCGAGGGTGGGAGAGGTCCGCATCCAACACCTGCTGTGGAGGAGGGGCTGTGAGACTCCGTGCGGGATGCGCAGTGAGGATGAGGACGGCATGGCCCCAGGACCAGGTGCCGGACTGTGCACGAAGGACCACGCAGCTCCCTGCTGATACCCACCCATTGCAGCCAGGGGTCCTAACACCCTCCCAGCTCCCTGCAGAGCCCACCCCCCCTCCCAGTGCTCCTGCAAGGAGGTAGGTCCAGTCCCCGTTGCTACCCCTGCCCACGCTACATCCCTGTCCCCCCAGGTCGTGAGAGAGGAGCGGGTGCACTGCCATCAGGCTTCCTCTGTGTGGTTGGATCCAGCCCTGCTGGCACCTTGCAGGCATGATGAAGCCACATTGCTGGGACTTTTCCATCTTCTCTTTATGAGGGAAACTCCAGGAAGCCCCCAGCCCTTCTCAGACCTGGTAGCAAGGTGATGCCGAGGGGCTGCTGCCCCTGCACCCACTCTGCATCCTGCAGTACAGTGTCCCACGGGGCTCCTGCAGGTCACAGCTGGATCCAGAGTGTGTTACCTACCTTGTGCCAGGCAGTCTGTAGGCTCAGGCTTTCCATTTCTTTTGTTTTGTGACATCCATCCCCACAACAGCAGGCAGGACACAGCAAGGCATGGGGAGTGGGTGGTACAGGGACATGCCAGGGGAGAATGTCATTGTCCTTGGGTGATGGAGAAAGAGGCTTGGCTGCAAGCCCTGCCTTGCTTGTGCTCTGCACCATCCTGCTCTGCCCATGCTTTTGAAAGAACTTTTTCTTCTCAGTGAAGAACTGGGTTTATTCAGGGGAGATCTGTGAATGAGCCCTGTCATGTCCTGAGAGATTTACTGGTCATTTTAAGGGAGGGTTTAAAGCTTACAGGTATTTACAGCTCCCTGTGCCCCTTCCACCTGCCCAGGTCTTCAAAGGGGGATTGACAGACTTGAAATAATGCTGGAGGAAAAGTGATAATTTGGGGCAATTGCTGGACCCTGAGTGGCAGATGTTTTCAGTGGGAGCATCTCAGCTCTGTAGGAAAAACTCTTAATCAGAAGCTGAACTCCCCTACCTTTTACATCCCAGATCGAAGTTTAGGCCTCTCCAGAGTAAGATCTGAGAAACTTCCTCCAACAGCTTCTTCAGGAAGAAGCTCAGCCTCTGAAAGCTGCTCTTCCCAAGTCAGATGCCAAGATAAGCGCAGAGGCCATGGAAATTATATCAAACAACTCACCCCTGCTGAGAACAAGCTGGGAATGTGCAGAGCTCCTGCTTCTGCAGCAGGTTCAGACCAGAAGGCAAGCTTCCCCAGCTGGGCTGAGATCTGGGTGCTGCACCTGGACCTGTCAGTGGCCAACACTCAAGGATGGTGCAAGCCACTAGTTGCTATTGCCTGAATCCAGCTTAGCCCTGAGAAGAACTCTAAAAAAAAATAGCAAAGAATACTCACCCCCTTGGTGCTGCAAAATGACCTGCAGTGGGGTCATGTGGAGCAGTCAACAACCCTGCTGGGATTGGAGGGTTTGCTTGCAAGGATGCCAGCTTTCACTGCAGCCTTGCAAATTCAGTACTCCTAGGTTGAGAAATGGGAAGAAGAAATGTGTGTTAAGAGTTGGGAAAACCCAGAAGTGTTAGTCTGGACACCAGCAGAGCCCTCGGTTTGCAAATAGCAGCAGGAAGCTTGGTGGGACCGTGACAGACCCGTTGCGCCTGCAGGCTGGCCAGGCAGTGCCAGGACAGGATACAGAGCTCTGTGTGTCTGGCTGAGGGAATAGCAGCCAGCATACCCCAGCCCATGGCAATATAGCCCACTGAAAAAGAGTCCTTCCCACCCCAGGCAGGCAGGCAAATACTGCTTACCTCTGGCAAAGTCCTGATGTCTCACACAGATATGGTTGGCTACCTTCTCATCCTTCCCCAGCGGAGAGCAAAGGCAGGATGTCAGCAAGGCTGCACCACATGTGCAGCATCAACCTGAAATTTGGGCAAGACCAGTGGCATTTAACTCCAGAAAACAGCAGTACCAATATTTGCCAAAAACCTGGCAGGTATGATCTTAAGGGAGAGGTTTGTTCAGACATCTCATGAGGATACAGTTTTCATCCCAGGGACCATGTCAGGACCCATGCTCTGCCTGGGATCATCTGTGCCACCCTGTGGGTGAGCTCCCCCAACAAACCAGTGCATGCTGTGTGGAAAATACACTGTAGAGAGAGCTCCTCCTGGTAAAACAAAGCCAAATCAGGAGGACTAGGAGTTTGAGCAAGTATAGACCTCCCTCAGTGCAACCAAGGGATGGGGGGAGCTCTCTAAGCAACAGGACCATTATCAGGTGTGTTCCCAGTTTCCCTTCCACTGTCTGGGCAAAGCTGGGCTCCTGCTAGGGCAGAACAATCCTGGCTCAGGGCACACTGATGACTTTAGCCATAGCTGTGTCACCCCTGGGGACACTCAGGTCCTGCCCAAGCACAGGACAGTGAGCGTTGCACACTGTGCTGAGCAAATGTTCCTGTAGCACTTCAGGAGTCAGAACTCTTCGGCTCTTATCATTTGAAAAAATGATCTCCCTTGATGATGAACAGCTTGGAGCTCTTGGTCTGTGGCAAGGAGCAGGGACAGGTGGTTTTTATACCATCCCTAAGGGCTCCCATGACCCACGCAGACCACCTAGACTGGCAGGTCAGTATGGCATTATCCCAGAGACAGGAAGCATCTGCCTAGAGGCTATGCAAACATCAAGGCATACAGCTGTGCTGAGGTCCCACCTCAGCACTTGCTGCTGGCAGAGATTGGGGTGAGGGTGATGGAGCTGTCCTCAAAGCTCAGTTCCTTAGTCTGGCTGTGTTGCTGGGCTGGTTCTCTAGACCAGCTGGGAAAAGGCTGAGTGACACAAGGGCCATGTGTAGTGGGGCAGGGTCTCTGGGACCTGAAAGAATATCTGTCCCATGCTGGGGAGGGGAGGAGATTTCTGCAATATAGGACTCACAGATCAAGTGGGAAGTGGGAGCAGCAGACTGAGGTGGGTGCTTCAGGCCACCAACTATGGCTTTGCACTCTGCTGTACCTGTGCCAGGTCCTTCTGGTCCTTCATCCCAGCGAATCTTGGAGAGGAGCTAGGGTCAGATACTTGGTGCCTTCCCTGGCTTTGCTATTAATGTTCATGAAACCATCAGCCCCCCCCCCCCCCCCAACAAGAAACCATCACTCCAGGCTTGATACTGCTGACACAAGACCCACTGTGGTGTAAAGAGGAGCATGTGGTCAGGAATAGTCTTCAGGAGCAGGGTAAAGGGACAGGGTAGAGGAAGATAAGCTAGGAGCTAAGTCTGCTCCAGCCCTGCTGTCCCTGCCTCTGGATACTGATGCCATTGCAACCAGGAGCCTGAGCAGCCCCCACTGTGCTGCACCCCCACCTCAGAGGTTCTCTACCAGCTACTTCACTTTTGCTGTAGCTCTGCTGACCTGCCATTAGTTATAATGCCTGAGCCAAAGTAGAAGGTCAGCACAGGCTGGCCCAGACATAAATCAGCTCCCTATGGGTAAGGAGATGGGGGGACAGCAGTGACAGGCACCCAACACGTGCTGCAGGACTCCCCCACCACCCCTGGCATGCTGCCCAGCAATGGAGGCCTTATGCCCCTCTATCACATCCAACCAGGCTTTATGAGGACCCTGCTGTCCCTCCAGGAGGTCCTCAGGCTGGTGGGAAGCACTGTGCTATCTATACCAGTCAGTTATGTGGAGAGGGAACAAGGGACACAGTGGGGTCCAGCCAGAGAGAAGTACCATGCTCCCCACCCAGAATGGAGCAGGAGGGTTGAGCTCCTAAAAGCCTAGCAAGGGGACAGAGGAGCAGCTCAAGAGGTGTCCACATCCGAGCTGGGCAGCTGTTGGGGTGGTTGTATCCATAGCCGGGCTGGAGGGGTAGCAGCGCGGGGCTGGGGGACAGCCTGCAGGCTGGGGCTCCCTCTCGCTGCCCTGCTGCTGGGAGGTGGGTGGAGGTGAGTGTCTCCTCGCCCACGGAGCTGGCTGAGCTGCCCAGCCCAGAGGACCCCAGCACAGGCCCGGGTTGCCTGCAGCCTGCCCATTGCTGCCCATACCCAGTCCTCCAGCTCCCTCTGCTGCCTGCGAGGACGGCGGCCGCCCGAGCCCACCGCATCGGGGCTGGGCCGGCTTGATGCAGTTTCTCAGCTGCCCGGCGTCCCCTGCAAGGTCTTCTCCCAGGAGCGACAGGTCGGCTGCACCAGCATCTCACCCTCGGCACCCCCCTCTGCTGCCCCGGAGCAGGGGTGCGGGCCGGGGGTGCTCCTGACACTCTGCGGGGAACAGGGCACACGCAGCCCTGAGCAGCCCCAGTGCAGCTGGGTGGTCCTGCGAGGGCTGGCTGGCGGCTGCAGACTTCAAGATTGGGCAAACCAAGGAGAGAGCTCAGCCTCCATGCTAGACAGGGAGAGTCCAGGCAGGGCGTGCAGCTCTGAAGCTCAGGCATTTGCAAGCCTCTCCTTCCAGCTGAGGCGATTTTTTCTCTCGGGGTAGACACGTGTGTCCACGCAGGCAGGCTGTGAGTGTCAAGAGCTGCAGAGCAGTCGGTCTATTTCTTCTTAAAACTTGACATAAGCCGGTAAATTATCCCCAAGTAAGGCATTTACCATGGGAAGGGACACGTCGGCGCTGCCGCCGGAGCAAGCTTCCCATTCCCCGCCGTGACGGGAGCCTGAGTTATGGCCCTGCTGGAGAGACAGCAGGTTTGTCAATGCCTCTGCTCTGCTGCTTTCCAGCCTGATCAGAGCCCATTGATCACCGGGGCAGGGGTAAAGCCAGGAAAGAGAAGGCGGCGCAGGAAAGGCAGAGCTGTGCCGGGAGCTGGGCACACACATGGACGCTGTATTCCAAGATCTCTGTGTCCTTTCCCCTCTGGGACATCTCTGATCTGAGAACACAGCCTTGATTTTTCACTCCTCAAACAAGCTGTTTTGGCTGCACTGGAACAGCAATGGTTAAAGGATTTGAGTTGGGACCTCATGGCACTACAAAGGAAGGTCCTTGTGCAGGGGTGGCACAAGCAGGGAGCCTTATGGCTTTCAGTGTGAGACAAGGCTGGAGTGGGGGGCGAGGAGGAGGCTTTTATTTGGCCACCTCTCACAGCCACTACATGCTACCAAAGCTCCTCAGAACTGGGATGCTGTTTGCACCTCACAAAAACCAGACCCCGCCTAAAGAGCCTCAGACAATGCAAGATGGAGGGAAACTGAGGCCCAGAATGGCAGTGAAGCAAGTGGGGCCATCCACCTTCTCCCTGATCCATGCACAGAGTTGAGCTGCTTCACACAAAGGTTAGAGGTGGCCAAGGGGCAGTGTCAAATCAGGGCACTCCACTCATGAGGCCTCACCTGCAAGTCAGGAGCAGGCTGTTTCCCGTTGAAAAGGCAGGGAAACTGAGGCAGGGAGGGCTGATGGGACTTGAAGCAGGGGAAGGTGTCAGTGTCCTAGCTGCACCGTCACTGCTAGGCCACAGGGAGAGCCACCTGTCTACCAAGAACAAAGCCTTTGTGCAGATCACCTTCATGGCACAAGGGTCAGCATCCCAGAACATGGCGAGGAGGACAACGCTGGGGGGCCCAAGAATGCACTGTCTCCAGGCTCTGGTCCTCCAGGTACAGTTCATGCTGACCACCAGTCCCTGCCCTGGCATCCACCATGGGACATGGCACAGTATCCCACCACATGCAGATGCCCCTTTCCCATTAGGGCAGCATTGCCATCACCCAGGTGGATCTTCCTGCAGCCAGAGAGCAGCAGTGCTGGAAACAGAGACTGTGTGTGATACTGAAAATTGATTCCAGGACCTGGTGCATCCCCTGCTGCGCCTCTTGCTCCTGCTGCCCACCATCTGTCCAAGCAGTGCTCTCCCTCTGCACCCTCTGTCCCCCAAAGATGCCCTGCAGGATGCTCTGCCCCTAACCGGGCAGCCCTCAGCCGCACCCCGGCACCCTTTCCCTCATGCCCCACACCTTGCCAACGGCACCAAGGCCCTCCACAGCGCTTGGTGAATTAATGTGATGGGAACAGCAGGGACCACGCTCTGCATTTAGCGAACTTCTGAGAACTTCCGAGCTCATCTTCATAATTTGCCTCATCAGTTGGAGGGCAGAGCGGAACCAGCAGAGCCGGCGGAGCGCGGGCGGCGGGAGCGGCCCTGCACGTGAGAAGCCACTCTGTTCCCTGTCCTTATTTAATTTTATTGCACAGATCCATCTCTGCCCGCCCCCTCCCTGCCTAGCCCTCGCTTTCCCTGCTGGGTTCACCTAATCATGATAAATTCATACTCATTTCCCTCCCTGCTCGGGCTGGGGGAGCAGCTCCCTTACATTCGCCCCAGCCATGCTGCCATTAGCAAATATTTACTCATGAATACAAAGCACCGGTGCTAGGAGACAAACCAACCCCCCCCTGCTGCACCCCTCTTCCTCCCAGCCCTGGCACCTTCCCACCCCTGCACAAGGACAAGCATGACAGCTAAAGATGGGTATGGAGCACGGTGGGAAGAGCTGCCTAACGCGGCACAGGCTTTTTCTTCTTTATATCCCAGGGGGTGGAGAGACACTTGATAGGTGGACAGGATCTGGCTGTGCCCCCAGTCTGGACCCACCTTAGAGATGCAGGAATTGGCTCTGTGGTTGGAGCTCAGCACCAGTTCCCTGAGTTTTCACTCGGTCTCTAAGTGCTGCTGCATTTGGGTTTTTAATTTTCAGGATGATCAGATTCACAGCCAGGGAGGGCAGGAAGGTGGAGGGGGAGGGCACCAGGGTGGGGAATAGCCAAAGCCCCTTCCTGGGAAGCAGAAGCCAGGCAACACCTCATTAGAAATGGCTAAACCCATCCTTGCACCCATCCCGGGGGGGTCAGCACCCGCCTCTTCCCAGGCACCTCAGGAGCACCATCCCTTGTACCTTCTTCACGAGGGTGTCATCCCAGAAGAGGAAGGTGTGCTGGGCTAAGACGGTGGCCAGGTCTTGCCCTGCTGCAAGGGTAAAAGAGGAGTCTGGGAGGAGCATGCAGCCTCAGAGGATGCCAGGCTGGAGGTAACCCCTGGCTTGGTTCTACAAGCAACTGGGAGGATGGAGGGCAGGATTATGGTCACAAGGAGAAGAGTCTGTGGGACAGCTTTGTCCTTTCCATCCAGGACATGACAGACTGCCCAGCCCAGGGCTGATTCACAGTGGGGCAGCACAGTCCAGGACCCACCTTGTGTTTCTCTCCTTGCACCAGGATGAGAAGCAGGAGCCTTCAGCATCCAGAAGTGTCCCTGACTCGAGCTGCTCTGTATGATCTCTTTGTGATGCTCCTGCCCCCAGAGGAGACGGTATCCCTTTGTCCTTGGCCCACCTGGCTATAGCTGGCCACAGGAGGGCCCTCTGACCCCTCCAAAGCCCCTGGGCAGGGATTCCTGGTGCAGAAGGGGACATCAGGCCCTTCCTCAGAGCAGGGGACTGGCAGGACATCTCCCCCAGCAGCCTCCACATGACATACACGTCTTAGGGCCACCTTCTCTCACCATTTCCCAAGGAGCTGGCTCAACAGTGCTGCTCCTGAGCAGCCCTGGCCTCATACATCTCCATGTCCAGCCTGCCCCCCAGCAAAAGTAGCACAAACAGCAGGGCCAGAGCTTTGATGTGCTGCTGCAGCACCCACTTGGCACCAGGGTGTGAACTATGTCCATGGAGAAGGGGGTGACAAAGGGGAAGAGGCTGGGAGCCAGCAGTACCACACCTCCCCCACTTTAAGTGATACCTCCAGTGTGGCCCTGGTGAGAGGTGCAGACTCAGCCCTGCAAGGACAGCTCATCCATGGCATCAAGAGCTGGCAAACCTGTGTTCATCCAGGCACCAAGGTGAGCATAACCCTGCTTCCTGCCCTAGCCCAGAGCTGCCAACCATAAGGGTCTATGACAAATCCTCCAGGACCACCCCAGCAGCACTGAAGGGATGGGGAATCCCCATTCTACCACCTTTGGGGGCAGGACTATCCCCAGCCCTGAACAAGGCCAGCAAGGATCCCTAACTCCAAGGATGGAGCTCATCTCCTCTGGGGCTGGTCCCTGGGTGCATTGCCCTTCTGGGGAGAGAGTGCTTCTCCCAGACCTCCCAAGGCCTGGTCTGGGATGGATGTCCTTTGCTCCTGGATAACCCAGCCCAGCCCTTGCTGGCTTTTCCCCAGCCTCTGTCCATCTCAGCAGCCCCTGCCCCTCTCCAGCTTGTGTCTCCCTTTTGAGCCAATACCTCTTGCTGCTCTTTCATGTGCTCCCTTGGCTTTCAGCTGTTCAGATTCCCCTTGGACAACCAAAGTTTTTCCATGCTCAGGAGACTGAGCTGTGTTCCAGGCACAGGAGACAGAGCAGCAGCCAACTCCTGTATACCCTCTTTGAAATATGGAAAAGCTGACAGCAATCCCTTCCTGACTCCACACATGAAGCAAGAGCTCAGCCCAAAGCTCAGAAATTGCTCCTTTCAGCATGGCCAGTCCCAGCTCAGCCACGTGGGCAGCTGGATTTCAGGACAGAGCCAGGTCCTGCTCTGCCATGAGAGGATGGTGGTGGCCAGCAACTCCCTGCTGTGAGACGCAGCAGCGATCCAACAGCGTCCATGCTACCTTCTGCCTGCCTGTACTGCAAACAGGGAGGCAGCACAGGAGGGGCTCCCAGTCAGAGGGAAGAACTCCAGGAGGTACAGGGCAGGGAGCAAAAAGACAAGAGACACAAAAGAAATAAAAGAGAAAAAGGATTTATTATACTTCAAAGTTTCAAAGCATCAAGACATGCCAGAAGACATTCATTTCCATTAGGTGCTCAGCAGGAAGGCTGGGCTGATAAATGACACTGATGGGGTGAAGGCCTCCCCAGCACACACCTCAGCACCACTACTGGTGCCCAGCAACCACAGCTGACACTGCAGCAAGAAACTGTGCAAACCACCAGGGTTAATGCCCTTGTGCCTGCCCTGGCAGCAAAGACACAGCTTGTCACCACACCTGACAAACACATGGCAGAGTGCAGAGCCAGACTGGCTAGGTCCCCCAAAGACAAGGGAGCAGAGGCCCAGCCCAGGCCCAGAAAGTGGCTAGAAGGAGGCCCAGAGGCCTGGCACAGAACTACTCACCATGGCATTCCCAGCAGTTGACGCTGCAGAGCAGCACCTCTGCCAGCAGGACCCACTGCAATACCCCTAACAGAGACAGAGCACTGCAAGTCTCTGAGAAATCCATTTCCACAACTCAAAAGAGAGTTGAGGTTTCCTGAGAAATAAAATTCACTCCCATGGAACTGACTGGGCCAGCCACAACTATACTTAAATACACATTCTATGGCCAGACTAGGTGATTCCATGGCTCTCACACACACAATTGAATAGTTCTAATTTAGATGAGGCAAAACCATCTTCTTGTGTTTCTCTTCCTCCAGGCCCTCTCTGCACAAACACAGCCCTGCAGCATTACACTCAGTGCCATTACTGCCATTACATCCAAACCCTTCCTAAGCACAGCTCCCTGAGCTATGATGTCTGCCCCTCTCCTGCACAGAGAGGAGAGGAAGCCCTTGGGTCCAGGCCAGGAACTTCACAGCTCTACACTGGAGGATCCTTAGCACATGACCAGCTGAGAGTGAGCTGGCCCAGCACACTGAGTCCCTGGGTCTCCTTCAGGGCTTACCTGGCACCAGGGGAAGCTGGATAGCAGTCACAGCAGCCCAGCACTGTGCAGTAAGACACACCAGAGGACACAGGTCAGCGCAGATGGAGAAAGAACATAGCAGCATACAGGGACCCTTCATAAATCCAGCAGTAGCAGCTGCCAACAGTAGTGAGACTGCTCCAGGGCAAAGCCATACCCCAGCTGCCTTCACATGTAGCTCAGGACAGATTTTGGGGTGCCTGCGCTCAGACACAGAGGAAGATGCACTTCACTTCCCCTGTTCCCAAGCAGTGGGAAGGGCTGGATCACAAGGCTCTGAAGCTTCCCAAGCGAGAGCAGGGCCAGGGTAGCTGCAGGGCCAGGGTAGCTGCAGGGCCAGGGTAGCTGCAGGGCCAGGGTAGCTGCAGGGCCAGGGTAGCTGCAGGGCCAGGGTAGCTGCAGGGCCAGGGTAGCTGCAGGGCCAGGGTAGCTGCAGGGCCAGGGTAGCTGCAGGGCCAGGGTAGCTGCAGGGCAGCCTGTGGCAGCACTTCCATGGTGGTTCCAGCCCACGGCCTCTGCTCACACGGCTCTACCAGCAGCAGGGCCTTGCGCTTGCAGTAAGCCCCAGTTTGCTGGGACCTAGTCTGTAGTGACCAGCGAGCAGCACTGGGGGAATCAGCAGCACGGCAGCGGGCCCAGGGTGCTGGGTGACAGCCTGGGTCACCAGTCCCGTTCCGAGGGCTCCCGGTAGGGCAGCCCCAGCTGAAGGAAGACGTCTCTCTCGGTGGGAGTGGGCAGCGTGCGGCCAGACGCCACCTTGACGCCCCCAGGGCCTCGCACCACGGCGGTGCTGAGGGCGTGCTCCGAGAGGCTCATGGCCTTGGTCTTGGCCAGGGCCCGCATGGAGCGGTTGAAGTGAGCCGAGCCGGTGAAGTAGAGCAGGGCACAGGCGAACTCGCTGTAGGGCACCACGATGATGTCCAGCCGGCGGTGGCGCTGCGCCGGCCCCGGCAGGCGGCACACCCCCAGGTACTTCTTCTGAGCGCCGTTGTCCTCCTGACTCACCAGGTCGTCCGTAAGGAAGCCTGGGGAGAGAGCACAGGCAGGAGCTGAGCGGCAGAGACTTGAAGCTCCCACTCTAACTCCCTGCTGCCCTGAGAGCAGCTGAGGTACCTCATCACAAAGTGTTGTGGGACCACAGGGACGACCCAGCCTTGGTCCCAACAGCCTCACACAGACAGGAGAAGCCACGACGTGCTGCAGCAATGTTCCCTCCTTAACAAAGGAGGGAACAGGGCACAGGGCCAGAAGCAGGGACAGTACTCTTAAGGACCTACAAGGTGTCCTGTCCTTGGGAAAAGTAACCACCTGCCTTTCAAGGGATGACCTTCTCCTCACTGCCTCCTCAGCCTGGCCACACTAAGAGCAGCTTTGAGCACCATGTGCTGGCCCCTGTTTTCTTACCACTTCTGTGAAGGCTGTCAAGCAGCTTGCTGAACACTCCACGGTGGGACTGCCCATCAGGGTGAGTGACCAGCACATCCACATCTCCACAGGTGGGCTTCCCCCGACGGTAGGACCCACAGGCCACACACACGAGTCCAGGCTTCACAGCCAGTGCAGCTTGTCTGACCTCCAAGAAGAGAAAGAGAGATGAGAAGTCAGGGACCAGTCTCTTCATGCCCTTTCCATCAAGGTGGCAAAGGATCTTGTGCCTGCCTTGCAGCCTGTCCTGCATCTTCAGGGCCTCCATACAGAGCAGACACTTGGCAGGCATGGCAAACTGCCCCACCAAGGAGGCTGGCCCTGCTGTCAGAAGCCATATGAGCAGGGGTGGCCTCCACCCAGTCCTACAAGTGGCTAGCACGCTTCCAAACAATAGAATGATCTACCAAGGTACTACCATCAGCTCTTGGGGGTACTGTACTGGAGCTGTGTTAGGATGAGCAGGATGATGCAGCAATCCTGAGGAGGTAAAGTATGGCAACCACCTCTGTCTTCTGAGATGTTTTTCAGCTGTGCTGTGGGCCAGTAGGGCAAAGCTCACTAGCTCTGCACACAATCAGTTCCACACAAGATGGTCACAAGTGCAGAAACAGAGATGGGCTCATGGAGAATCTCTCCAGCAGGACCCAAGACAACAGAAAATCTCTAAGTGTCCTTTGGAGTCCGCTCCTGCCAGAAGCTCTGCCTTCACAGGAGAGCTGGGCTTCCTGACCCAACAAAACCACAAATGCCCTAGCATTTTAGGCCAAACAGATGCCAACATGCTGCTGCCAGCTATCAGACACACATAATCAGAACTTCCTGTAATGCAGCCACGATCTCTAGGCTGGACCCCAGCTCCTGTTTTGTGCAGACAGTGCTAATTCTGATGACTTCATTCATTAAATGCTTAAGAAAGGCTCCCAAATCCTTGGACAGGAGTGAAGTATTCTTGGTCTGGTTGTGCCAATCACCCTGCTGGCAGCAAATAATTAGGGGCTCAGCAATTCCCAGTGATGAGACCATCACAGAGGCTGGGGTTCAGAAAGGCAGTGTCCATGCCCACAGCTCTTTGTCCCTCTCGGGGATCATCCTTCATTAGCAAGAGATAAACTCATTAACCTTTGCCCCAGAGGTGCTCCAAGAAGCCACAAGCCTTTCTCATGCGGAGCATGGCCTCCTCTGGTGTCCTTGCCCCCTTTCTGGCTTTAAATGAAGATTTCTAGAAAACTCTCAGCCCCACCTGAGAGTCTAAAAGCTCCTCAGATCTCACTGTGACAGGCAACATAGGCAGTGACTAATCCCTCATTCTCTCTCCTGGGCCTGGATCAGAGGTGTGTGCCTGTGTATGGAGGGCAGTGCAGTAATCCCATCAAGATAACAAAAGACCCATCCCCAAGAGCCAGTTCCTCGACCCAGCCTGCCTGGGAAAGGGACCACTCACCACCAAAATGGCTAATCCTGCACACAGGACTGACACCCCAGCAGGAGTCTGGCAGGGCTGTATTCTTTGTGGCCAGGCCCTGTGGCCGAGTGACAGGGTCATGCTGGCTGCTGCTTCCATGGTGATCAGAGAGCACAGGGCTAGCAATGGCAGTGTGTCCCCCAAGCTCTTTGCTCACATTAGGGTACACTGGCTTAGCACCCCATGATCCTGGAGTGGAGTGGCATGCTAAAGCAAGCAGCACCCATCCACAACCTGGATCCCCTCTGCTTCCAGGAAGGATGTGTATGCTCTGTCCTCCCCCTGACAAGCAGATCACAGGGTGCTCACAGGGTCCTTTGGAGAAGCAGCAGTAGGGAGACAGCTCAGGGGCCTCAACTGAAAGCAGACATCTTAGAGAAGATGAGAGACAGCAAAGAGGAGCTTTGAACCTCCTCATCCCACCATGCCACATGCAGCCTTTTTCAAAGCAGTGGGTAGAACTGTCACCTGTGAGTACCCTCCTCCTCGACAAGCACTCAAACTGAACACCCCTGCAGGGCAAAGCAGGTGCCTTGTGTGCCCACGCCCAGAGAGAGTCCCCCAGGCACAGCCCCTGAAGAGCTCAGCTGCAACAGCGGGGGACAATTCCACAGCATGCACTCTCCTGGCAGCTCCCAGCAGGTGCTGCACCCTGAGGGCCAGGGCTGAGCTACTCACAGTCTGCTCTATCTGTGCAGCTTCCTCCCGAGGCATGCGCTCCAGGAAGTCCTCGTAGTGCCTCAGCCCCACCGCCTGCTGGCTGGTGAGCGCCGCCCTGCTGCGGATGTCATCCAGCGTCCGGAAGCCCTGGGTCACAGCACGTCAGGACATGCAGACATCTGCCAAAGCTTTGCTCTTCAAATGCTTCCAGCCCCGATTTACAGAATCACAGAACTGTCAGGCTTGGAAGGGACCTCAAGG
Organism: Melanerpes formicivorus; assembly: GCF_026170545.1. Taxonomy (NCBI): domain Eukaryota; kingdom Metazoa; phylum Chordata; class Aves; order Piciformes; family Picidae; genus Melanerpes; species Melanerpes formicivorus. Next base: position 8,124,256 of record NW_027142358.1, read on the forward strand.
ATCGTCTAGTTCCAACCTCCCTGCCATGGGCAGGGACACTTGCCACTAGATCAGGGTGCCACTAGATCAGATTTAGGGAGGTTATACTTAACCTGTTTCAAGTCCAGGACAGTCAGAGCTTCTGAGATCCCACACAGAGGTCACTTAGGACCTAGTTCCTAAAAGTAGGGATTTAGGCAATCCCACTAACCACACACCTCTGTGATCTCTACCCTACAATGACTTTAAATCTTAACTAGAGATCACTTAGGGCCTGGTTCCTACAAGAAGGGATTGAGGCAATCCCACCAACCACACACCTCTGTGATCTCTACTTTACAATGACTCTGAATCTTAACTAAACCTGACAGAAGGCTTCTATTCACAGAATAATTAAGGTTGGAAAAGACCTCTAAAGATCACTGAGTCCAACTGCAACTCAGCTACCATGACCACTAAACCATATCCCAAAGTGCCACATCTACAGCTCCTGGAACACCTCCAAGGATGGCAACTCCACCACCTGCTCCCTGGGCAGCCTGTTTCAATGCCTCACCACTCTTTCAGTAAAGAATTTTTTCCTAATATCCAATCTAAATCTCCCCTGGCACAACTTCAGCCCATTTCCTCTCATCCTATTGCTAGTTACTTGGGAGAAGAGACCAACACCAGCCTCACTACAACCTCCCTTCAGGTAGTTATGGAGTGCAGTAAGATTTCCCCTTAGACTTTATCCTCTCCAGAATAAACAACCCCAGTTCCCTCAGCTGCTCCTCACCCAACATGCCCTCCAAACCCCCCACCAACCTCACTGCTCTTCTCTGGACACCCTCCAGGACCTCAAGCTGTGGTCTCACCAGGGCTGATTATAGGGGCACAATCACTTCCCTACTCCTGCTGGACACACTGTTCACACTATCTTTAAGGAAACAAAGTAATGCAGGTAAAGGAACAAACCCAGAATATCCCAGTGGGGGAAAGCCTACAGCATGAGCACCACCATATTTTTAAGACAGCAAAGAATCCAGACACAGAGAAAACACTACAGGAAACCAGGCTTCACTGGCTCTGTGCTCAGGAGACAAACTGCTGGTGGGCTGGGTTGCTCCTGTTGGTACAAATACTTCAACCTCATTTGACGAGGTGGATGGCTGCTCTAACAGCTACAGAAGCCAGATGGCCCAGCAGACCAGCAACTGGATGAGAAGCTTTCAAGACCAAGATGTCCTGGTTCCAGACTGGCTTCTTGGCAGCATCACTGCCATGAACAACATGAGATGAACTCCAAGCAGTGATGCTAATGGAAGGTGTGGCATGTTCCCCATTCCTCCTATTATACATCTTTGCCCTCTAACCCCACTCAAACTCAAATCTCAGCCAAGGGTGCTCCATTCTCCTCAAACACACCCACGATGGGACCCAGCCTATTAGCTCCTCCCATAAAACCAGATTCAAATCCCATCCACTGACACAGGAAATTAGGAACTATTTGTGACAGTAGAACCACAGAACTGTTAGGGTTGGAATGGACCTCAAGGATCATCTAGTTCCAACCCCCCTGCCATGGGCAGGGACACCTCACACTACAGCAGGCTGCTCAGAGCCACATCCAGCCTGGCCTTAAAAACCTCCAGGGATGGGGCTGCTACCACCTCCCTGGGCAACCTGTGCCAGTGTCTCAGCATCCTCATGGTGAAGAAGTTCTTCCTAACATCCAATCTGAATCTACCCGCTTCTATTTTTTTTCCCCATTAACTCTCCTAAATGCAGCATCAGTCTTCAAACCAGAATCTGAGAACTCTTGTGCCAGGTAAACTTACCTGCTGGTACCACATCTGAGCTGTCTTGACCCCTGCTCCCCAGATGTTGGAGAAGAGCTCCAGCACAGGCACGCTCTCGCTGATGTGATCCAGCTTGCGCAGGTGTCCGCTCTCCAGGATCTCCAGGATCTTCTCTGCCATCCGTTTCCCAATGCCTGGGATTTTACAGGCCTCCTAGCGAGAAACCACAGTCACTACTGGAAAAGTGAAGATCACAGACAAGCTGGAGAGCTGCTGCCCACTCAAGAGCCTAGTTAGCCTTTCGATCAGTGACTGGTTAAGCGGCAGGACTAGCTCTGCCTGACGGCGTCCTCTCTAGCTCAGGCTTACATAGGCTGCATCAATTCAATGCCAAGTGGAAAAGGATAAGCACAGAGAGCAGAACTGAAACACCAACACACTGGGTGGCTGGACTGTCACAGTCAGTAAGGCTCAGATCCAGTTAGTTTTATAGCTTATCTCAAATGGTGCCAGTTGCTGACATTTAAGATGAAGGTGAAAATGTCCCTGCATGTGCCCAGGGAAGGCATTTATCTCAACTGCTCAGATCTGGCCCTAAAAGGCCCAGACTCCACTTTTTTGCTGTCCTGAAAACATTCCAAGCGGTCAGAGAATCCCAGCTTGCACTTGCTACCCCATTTCCATCAAAGTCACCAGGCAGGAAAGAATTCCCAAGGCCTGAAGTTAAGCTATTCCATGCACAGAAAGAGGCAGAGATCTGGCTCATAATGGAGCTCAGATACTGGGGGTATTTCCCTGCTACACCACCCTGGGAAGGTGTTTTACCTGATAGGAGGTGACTGGTTTGTGGTAGCTCTTCAGAGCATTGATGGCTTTGGAGTAACCCAGAGCTCTCCATTTGTCCCCCTGGACAGAGTAGGCCTTAGCCAGCACTTCCAGCTTCTCTGTGATGCACTGGTTGTAATTCATCTTCTTGCTGTTGGAGGACTGGGCACAAACCCACTTGCTGACAGGCTGGGCCACTGTGGAAGAGCTGTCACTGGTCTCTGATGATGATTTCACAGGGTAGCAGCCAGAAATCAATGCTTCCAGATCTCCCTGGGTGACACTAGCATCTTCTCCTTCACTGTCTTCACCATCAGAGTCTCTCTTTAGGGAGAGGTAGAAAAGCAGCCATGTGAGAATAAGTGCATACTTCACATATGTCCCCTTGGCACAGGCTGTTCCTGAGAGTAGGAAGTCAGAGCATAAACTAAGCTCCAGGGCATGCAGTGTACAAACTGCCATCTCCAGAAGTGGCTGGTTATGTGCACACCACAGCTCTTCACACCTCAAGCTACACCTGCATCCCTTGAAGCTATGTACACATTTCACAAAGCACAGGAGACTAGAGACTGCTGTCCACCTGTGATCCAAGCACACATGCACCTCCTACAGCCAAGCCCCTGAGACACTGGTTAAATGAGCAACTGCTGCCTGCAGCGTGGTGCGACAATGCTGAAACCCCTGGCTGGGGGAGGTCCTGATTTCCAACTCCCACTGGGAAACCCTTCCCTGCTCTGGTGGCTGCATTTCTTACATTGAGACTCTGCACCTTCCACCTCACGATGCAGATGACAGGAGATAGGCACTGATCTGTGTTACAGACACAAAATCTTAACAGAGTAGTAAATTACAATCCCCTCGTTTTCCCCATGGCTATCTGCAAGAGAAAAGGAGGAGGAAGGAACGACACAAAGGACTCCACATTCCTCAGTGACAGAAGAAAGAACCAATGTATACATTTGCTGATACCCTTAGCATTAGGATGCCTCCGTGTAGACTTAAGAAACAATGAGCCTTGGCTTCAGGTAATGAACAAAAGGGGATAGAAGTGGGAAGCCACAGAGGAGCTCTGTAGGCTGCTTTGTTCATTGGGGTCCCCCTCTCTCCTGATGTATAAACACAGGAGTCCGTGAAGATGCAAGAGCTTCTGTCCTCTGCAAGTAAGCCTGAGTGGCACAGGGCTTTTGGGGATCTGGTTCAGCAACTACATGTGGCACACAAATCCTGTTAGGAGTTTCTGCAGAGTGTCAGCATAACTAAGTCAGAGCCACATCCTCACAACCTTTGGTTCTGCTGGCCAAGGAGGTTTGGAGACAGTTCCAGCAAGATACAGAGCTGAAGTCTTCAGGCAGAAGAGTCAGATCGTTGCCCTTTTGCAATCTTGTTTTGTAACTCTTAAAACTGGGTCAGACTGAGGATCTGATAGACTAAAGTGGTTTTATTTGTCCTGAGCCCTTTGAAACACAACTCCCCTAAGGCACTGTTCCCTCTAAGAGCAGCAAAGCCTCAGAGTGTTCAGATCAGTTAGCAAGCCCCTTAAAAGCATTTGAAGAGCATGTTATCCAACCACTACACAAACAGCTCTGCAGCTCAAGCATGCAATTCCCAGCCTCTTGGCCAGCACTGGCACACAGGTGAACAGCACACAAAGCCCTGACTCTCTATGCTTCACCAAAGCAACTGATAGACTCTTTACAACCATGCATACAAAACCAACTAGTCCCATTAGCTTCTAAGATACTCTAGTGTCCTAGGGCAGCTGACTTGAGGTGGGGGAGACTGAGATGCACATGGTTTGTCTGGAGCACAGCACAGGAGCCAGCACAGCAGCAGAAGTCCAGTAGCTGAGACCAAACACCACCTGAAAGGGAGGCAGGCAGCTTTGGGTAACAGCCCAGGGTTCAGCCAGTGAATAACTGGTAAAGGCTGCCTTGCACAAAACTACTGCTCCCAGATGCCAGCCATGCAGTGCCTGCTGCAGTCTGATTGGTAACAGTTTCCTCACAGGAGTTTACACTCAAATGCAGAACTCCAAGAGCCACCCCTGTTCAGTATCAAACACTGGTCTACTTGCCATGTCCTAGAGAACAAACACCCACTTGAGCTAGAGCAGAGGCTATTTCTAAGTTGAGGCTTCACCTTTACTGTTGTAGCTGGGTCTCAAAATTTGGTACTGTCTTTAAAGCATATCCCATGGGTTCTCCTTTTCTCCTCAAGCTCACACAGTCCTAAGCTTGGGACAAGGGATTTTACTGAAGCATCAACAAATACTGGGTTTGTGCACAGCATAACAGGAAATATGATTGCTGGAGGGCATTTAGAAGAAAAACAAGGCACTAAGGCTTCAGACTCCAGCATGTCTGAGCCTCTAAAGGAAAAGTGAGCAGAAAGCAGGACAGGTACCACAGGAGCCATAAGAGTACCAAAGATCCCTTCTCCTGTTAAGCATGAGGTTTGTTAATAACAACTGCCACTATTTCAGTTACAAGGAGCAGCAAAGATGGGGTAATAGCAAAGGTGATGCAGTTAAGCAGCAGACAGCTCTGCCTATAGCACACTGGATTGTAAGTCTGGGGAGAAAGGATTTCACCCCACCTTACACATTACCAGCATCACAAGGCAGCTGCTGCTCTAAGAGGTATGGGGTAACTCTGCCACAGATAGGTTTGAATGATGCCAATGCCCCAAAAGAATTCAGCAAACTTAAGCAAAAGTAGAGAGAAAGAAAAGAAACCTATCAGCAGGTCAGAGAAGCTGACTCACAGCAGAGGCCATTAATAAGCAAACAGAGATATTTTGAGTACACCACCACAATTGTTCAAGTGGCAACCTGATCCACTGCATGTGTCTAAACAGGGTGCTTGCCAAGGAGTGGGGAATGGGTCAGGACAGCCCAGGCAGGAACACAGGATGAAATATCAGACAGCTTCCTGATATTCTCAGCCAGGGAATATTCCTCAAAAGGATGCAGGGGAAATATGATCACCAGAGTGAGCCCTGGCTTGATCAGAGCATGAACACTGCTTCAGCTAGAATTCCGGCTTCAGCTGGAAATTTAGGGGGTGTTGTTTCTACTTTAACACTTACAGAGACAAAGAGAAGCAGCACCCACATTCACAGCCTGAGACTGTCAGCACCAGCCCACTGAAACAAACACCTTCCCTTTGCCCAAAAAATCTGGCACTGTATCCCTGCAGGGATGCTGTTATCCAGGAAAAGCAGCATGCAGGACCTGCTCTCTCAGAGAAGCGCCTGGACAGGTAGCCTCACCTCAGCCAGCTGCTGCAGTCCAAGGGTGCCCAGGTCTTGCTGCAAAGTATCCCCAACCTGTGCTTCAGTATTTGGTTTTGCTGCTCCTTCATCTGCTGAGGGCTGGATCTCTTCACTGCCCAGGACCTGCTGCTGTTGCTCTTTCTGTACTTCTCCCTCCTCCAAGTACCTGCCATGGATCAGAAGCCTTAGTATAGAAGGAAAACTTTTCAGTTCCCCAATTTCCACAGAGCTCACTAATCTGGGACTTCTGGTCCTTTATTCCTCACTCTCAGGCTGTTTCTTCAAAACCATGCCAAAATATTTTGATCCTAACTTGAGGCTGCCTGCTGCTCCTCTCCTTATTTCCTCTTGTACCTAGCTGGCAATTCTCTCTCTACTTTCCATCTGCAATAAGGAAAAAAAAAACAACCAGCATTTAATCCTCAGCATTTTTAAAACAAATCTCTGTATTATTACTGATGGATGCCCCTTCCAACCCAGTTGATCCCATGATTACTGGTTGATAGTAGGCTGAACATGAGCCAGCAGTGTGCCCAGGTGGCCAAGAAGGCCAATGGCATCCTGGCCTGTATCAGGAACAGTGTGGCCAGCAGGAGGAGGGAAGTCATTGTGCCCCTGTACTGGTTAGGCCACACCTTGAGTCCTGTGTCCAGTTCTGGGCCCCTCAGTTTAGGAAGGAGGTTGACTTGCTGGAATGCGTTCAGAGAAGGGCAACAAAGTTGGTGAGGGGTTTGGAACACAAGCCCTATGAGGAGAGGCTGAGGGAGCTGGGGTTGCTTAGCCTGGAGAAGAGGAGGCTCAGGGGAGGCCTTATTGCTGTCTACAACTACCTGAAGGGAGATTGTAGACAGGGGGAGGTAGGTCTCTTCTCTCAGGCAACCAGCACCAGAACAAGAGGACACAGTCTCAAGCTGCACCAGGGGAGGTTTAGGCTGGGTATTAAGAAGAAGTTCTTCATAGAAAGAGAGATTGGTCATTGGAATGGGCTGCCCAGGGAGGTGGTGGAGTCACCATCACCTGAGGTGTTTAGGAAGAGACTGGATGGGGTGCTTGGTGCCATGGTTTAGTTGATTACATGGTGTTGGATGATAGGTTGGACTCCATGATCTCAAAGGTCTTTTCCAACCTGGTTAATTCAATTCTGTTCTCTTCCATTCTATTCTCTTCCATTCTGAAAAAGTGCCTTTAGCACCTGTAGCAAATGACAGGACTCCTCTAGGCCCTATTCCATGTTTTGCTACCCCACAGAGTGGCAATTGGTCACAAAGTCACTAAAATTCACAGCCTGTATGGGGAAAAGAGACTTTGAGTCATGCCCAGAGGAAACACAAGGAGCTGCAGTTCCAGCTTTTGATCGGGGTTAATATTTTAGTGCTTTTCAGTTTAGGACAGGAGCACTGTAAGGAGCAATGATAGCATGGCACTTGCCTACCTGCGAGGGATAAAGACACCATAGCCAGCAGTACTCAGCAGCTTCTGATCTCTGATGCAAGCACTTAGCCACGAGGCCTTCACCAGCTGCAGCCCTGGAGGTATCTTGGTTAATCTGAGTAGCCGCAAGGCTCGATCGCAGTCCATATCCTCAGCCACGACGACGTGTGTCACCTCTGAGGACAGCTGGGTGTGTACAGCACCCCCATTCTGGGCAATTTGCTCATGAAAGATCTTGGCCCTGGCTTGGCCAATGCCAGCTTGCAACACATAGGCAGTGACGGGTTTCAGCCACCCTGGGGAAGAAAACACAGGGGCAGGAGATCAGTGCCAAGCGAAACAGCCTCCCCAGCCCATCAGGCTATGTATCTCACATAGCACTTGATGGTACCAACAGTAGCTGGCTGTCTTTGTGGTCACCATCTGGACACACCAAAGCAGCCTGGCCATGGCTTCTACAAAAACCACAACTTGAGGCCAGACTTTCCAGCCTTTGGGGAAATGGCACTTCCTGTTAACAAGCTAGGGTAGAAGTATTACATTTCATGTCACGGCTATCCAGGACTTACCCTCAGATATCTCTGTGCCTTCCTCTTTTGGGATCTTTGGAGGGATGATTTGCCCCGAGTCACCCCTCACCTTCTTCCTTTTGGGAAAGGCTTTGACAATCCCTTGTGGCTCCATTGGCTTTGTGTGAATTTCAGCTGCAACTGCCAAATACCAGAGAGAAAGAGCAAATTTAATGAGAACAGTGTTACCCAATCACAACAACTTAAGATTCACTCATTTTGCTCATTGACTTCATTGGTTTGGGTTTTTCTGTTGTTACCTCCCCAAAAGGCTTGCCTTAAGGGAGGCACCTGGAAACAAGAATTTCAGCCCACAATGTCAAAAAAGTAATTAAAGCTAGAAAACACCAAAAAGCCACTTGAGAAGACCTTGCTTGAGTGTCTTAGAAACTGCTGAACCAGGGCCCTTGTAATAGAAAGTATTCAACTACTTCAACATGTTGGAGTTCCTTCAAGCCCAGCCAACAGAAGCAACTTCATTTTCCTATGGAGAAGGAAACACTTCTGCCAGGGCTGAAATGCAGTCACCAACAAGAAGAGGTAAAGCAGCTGATCAGTACCAAATGTTTCATACAGCCACAGGAGAAAAAGCTCCAATCCAGTCTCAGCAAATTAGTAAAGAGTAACAGTTACAACTGTAGCTTTACCACCACAGACCATGCAATGGTGAACTTAGGATCTTTATCTACCAGCCTAGGCTACCAGAAAGTTCTGTATTCTGTTGCTCAACAAAACCCTGAACAACCATACATTTATTCCAGAAGCTCCTTCCACCTGGCTGCAGCATTAAGTCAATGCCAACTTGGTTTCCTTTCTGTGCAGCACTTCATGTTTTGCTTAGAGTTTTCCCACACAGAAGCCAGCACGAGCCTGGAAGAGCTCAGAACAGTCCCACCTGGCCATGTCTTCCCCCATGGCCTCCTCCTCATCCGTGCATTAAACACAGTCCTCTGGAAGACCAACCCGGAGCTGGACTCAAATCTTTGTTTCTGCTAGGCAGAGTTCAGATTTGGGGAAGAAGAAACTCTGCTATAGGTTCTACAACTCAGATTCACAGAGACGTTTTTCATTATACTTTGACCCACAGCCCCGAAAAAAACCCAGCACAACCCACTCTGAAAACAGCAACACTATTACACAAAGCAAAGAACTCCCACCGACCGGGTATCAGCCCGGCCCAAACTTCTCGACGCCTACGTCCTACTTCAGGACTTGGAAGAGTGTTTTTCCAGGTCGCATTGCACCCAAGCCACACCAAAGCACGGTCCCCAGGTACCAAGCTTGCCTCGTCAGCATCCTCAGCGCCACCAGCCCGCCTCTCCCCAGGACAACCGGGACCCAAAACCTCGGGGGCGGGAAACAATTCCCCGAAATCGGGCGGCCGGGACCAAGAGCGGGGTGTGGAGAGGCCGAGGGCCAAGGCAGGAGGGCGGGAACCGCCGGGCCCCGGCCTGAGGAGCGGGGAGCGGAGCGGGCCGGGCCTCCCCGCACCAGCGGAGAAGCGGACGAAGGTGCCCGCGACCCCCGCGCCAAGGTGAGGAGGAGGAGCACACACGAACACCCACCCCACAAGCCCAGGCGGGCGCGAGCGCCGGCGCGGAGCCCGGCCGCGGGGCCTCGCTGACGTGCGGGCCGGGGAACGCTTCCGGGTGCCGGCCGGAAGTGTCGCGTGTTGCCGCGGCGACCGCGCCTGGCCGCCATGGCCCTGCCGAGCTGGCTGGAGCGGCTGCGGGCCGCCAGCAAGACAGCGCTGGTCCAGGACGGTAACCGCGGCGGCGAGGCGGGACGGCCCTCTCCGGCCCCCGCTCCGTGCTTTGGGGCGACTCTGCCGCGGGCGAGGGAAGGGAGCGCCCCTGGGAACGGCCCAGCATCCGGGAGGGACGGGGACCCGGCAAAGGACACTGGGCAATCAACCCGGGGACAGGGGCCCAGGCAGCGGGACAGAGCCGGAGACCCAGGGACGGGTATATTGCTATTTACCCTCACCACCTGCCTTGTCTCTAGGGGTAAGGAAGATCCACTACCTGTTCGAGGATGGGAAGGAGATGGCCGAAGAGTACGACGTGAAGACCGGTCAGTTAGTGAGTAAGTGGTGCTCTCAGCTGGCCCCCGGCAGACATGGGTTGGAGCAGAACCTCATACAGCAGCATGTCTGCACTCGCGGGACTGGGCTGTTGTTCCTGGTCAGGAACAAATCTCTCCTAGATAGTCTTCCCAGACTTACCTGCCCTCCAACAAGCATGCCTGTAGCTGAATGTTATAGGGATGTAAGTATGGTTCAGTTTCCACTTAGGTCTCTCAGACTTCCGTGGTGTAGCAGACCTTGCTTTAGCCCAGGATCTTTCCAGACAACTTAACTGTCACAGCAGGCTTGCATAGCCAGATATGAAGTCTGTAGCACGTGCTGGTGTGAAATATGCTTTTTTATGGCTTCTGCAACCACAAACAAGCAAGGTGGCTTTTGTCCAAACCCACATCAGCTGCAGCATGGCACCTGTGGCAATCCTATCATGGCTGGAGCTCAAAATAGCACAAAAGAGACACTTGGTACAGAATTTCTGACTTCAGAAATAAGCCAGCAAACAGATCCACTCATGCTGAAGTGGAAGTGACAGGAATTAATATGTGCATCTTTGTATCATCTCAGTGACAGTCATTTGCTGGAGTTCTTAAAGAGCAGAATAATGAAAATCCTTCTTTCCCCTTCCACAGGTAGAAAATGGCGAGAGAAGAACACCCTTGGAGGCTCTGGCAAGTGGCAGGTTGAAGTGGGAGAGCCAGTCTCACCGTTCCTGGGAACACTGGAATCAGAGCTCATAAAGGAAAGCAGGTCCAATGTATGTAAAGGTCTATAAGCACCACTGCACCTAAACTTACCTATTCTTGTGCTTACAGCAGAAGTTAAGAGCACAGATAACTCAAAGACCTAAGAGACAGCCTTAACGTGCCTAGGACTCAGCTCCAAATCATACCAAAGGTGCAGGGTCTGGGTAGAAGGGACAGTGTGGGTGCTTTGGGGATCTTCAGCCTATTTATAGTTTCTTTAAGTAGCAAAACTGTACTGCTGTGTTGGCCAACGGCTACTCTGGCTTCTGAAATAGTAGGCTGAAAGGAAAGCCAGTGCCAGGACAAGGCAGTGGATGGAAAGCGGAGGCAATGACAATGAATGGCTGACACAGGCACTGCTTAGCACACTGCTCCTTAACATAGCACAGTGTGTTTAATCTTCACATCTCACTAGCTGAGAGGCAGAGTCTCTCACCATCTTTTCTACAGACCTGAAACACAAGTATGGCCCTGCACAGCAAGTTGGGGCAGAGCCAAGACAATCCAGCAGGTCCCTAGGGTGGGCAGAGCTCAGTATTTAGCTGCCTGTGAGGAAGAGGCCCAGTTTTCTGTTAACCCTGTACTGTGAGACTCCCTTGTTGAACACTTTGAGCCTCCTACAAGCAGGGCAGGCAGTGCCCTGGGCAAAGGCAGAGCAGCCTCAGCTCTAGGAAAGCAATGCTCAGGCAGTTTGAGTTACTCCCTAGTTCTCCAGTATGAAAGAATAGCTAGGCCCAAGTGGAGCCTCTTAAGGCAGTAGAAGAAGAAGGGGACAGGGATGGATGGAATCTGCTGGTGTGGCCTTGCTAAAGGTACCTGTTTGCTGTAGCCTGTCTTCATGAGGAAGGATACCCTGAGCAGCTTCCAGTGGCGGATCCGTAACCTGCCCTACCCCAAGGAGGTTTACAGCGTCTCTGTGGAGAAGGAGCAGCGCTGCTGTGTCATCCGGACCACCAACAAGAAGTCAGTAAGGACAGCACTGCTGGTGCTGACAGTCCCTTGGGGTGTGCTGGCAGAGAGGGTAGGCTGGTGATTGCACAGGGAGATTGTCCTCTCTTGCCTTCTATCTCTAGTGTGCAGGGGCTGAGGGAACCTCACCTCACAGCTGCGTGTCTCCTGCTGCTGGATTTCCACTTCTAGCTGCCCCAGACACATTTAGAACCCCTCAAGCTCTGCAATAGCCTTTGCAAACTTATTTCATGGTTCCAGCAGCATGGTGTTTGCTGCTCTTTCCCTGATAAATGTCAGTCTCTTAGACAAATAAAGAGCCTTGCAGACCTTTCGAAGCTAGAGCATCCCACCTTCTCACTCTGACTCTCAGAATGCATGAAGCTGCAGGGTTCAAGAGGTACAGCAAAGCTGTGGGCATCCAGACAGGCAGGCCTCCCTCTCCTGTAGTCACAACGACAACGATGTCATCTGGCATCAGCAGAAAAAAAATACATAAAGGTAGACTGAATCTGAAAAGGAAACACCACAATATTCTGCCAAACCCAGTTTTGGGTGGGAGGGAAAAAAAATGCTTTTAAGCATCATCTTACACTGTGTCAGTATAAGATGCTTCTCTCATGGCATGAGACACACACTGTGCCCCAAACCATTGACAGCCTCAGTGAGATAAGCCAGGATGAGCAGTTGTGTTGGGAAGAGATAGCATGGAGCGAGTCTTAGGAGAACAATGGAGGATATTGGAAGATGAGTGAAAGCCACTTACAAACGGAGATAATGCACCAATATGGAAAGCTGGGCGTGCTGGTTTCTGCCTGCATTCCCTCTCCAGCATTGCTGCAGAACAGAGAAGGATAAAATCACGGCTGTTTCCCGATCCGCCCTTGCCCTCCCTCTTTAAGCCGCTCTTTGTGGCTGGCTGTAGGTGGTGCTGTTGGCAAAGAACTGCTCCACTTGGGCTGCTTTCAGATCGCAGAACCTGCACGTCCTCAGGCGAGGGTTTGCCCCATCAGAAGCCATGGCACGAGGAAGTTTGAGCTCTGCACATGAACAACCTGGATGGTCAAAAGCAAGAGGCAGCTAGAGGGCAGGAAAGGGGAGTCTACCCCATGAATGCAGCGAACAATGACAGTTCTAATACAGCAAGATGCTGGCTGGAATGCATGCAGAGGGATTTATAGAAGAGTGGTATTTCAGTAGGGAGACCTATGTAGCAAAGATAAATGAGGTTCCCACCAGCCACCAGTGGATATACAGGGAGCTAGGACAGGGAGGGAGTATGTGAGCCTAAGTCCAACCACATACTACCCCAGACAGGCTTATCTACTTCCAGCCCTACTAATAGTAGGGTGTTTGTGGGAGCTTCCTTGCCTGTGTAGGTCCTGTAAGGGTATAATGTACTGCTGAGACTTCACCTATGCCCTACCTGACCAAGATTTTTTGGTACCACTCTAAGGAAAACAGTAGGGTCCCCCAAAATCAAGTGACACCAATATGCTTGTAGGCTAATGTCAGATGAAGTCAAAGGACCTGACAGGGGCTCACAGCCTGCACATGAAAGTTAACAACTTTTAAAATTAACACTGGAAGTCACCTCACCGGGGACAAGAATGACTCTGCTGTCAATAGGGAGCAGGGACAGACTTCAGCAACAGAACACTTAGTACAGGCTCCAGGATATCTTGTATCATTTCTCCTGGGCCTTGGCCAGGGCAAGGCACCACTCAGCAATTAACTGCCAGATAGCAACAAAGCCATGGAGTCCACAGAGAGAATGCACATCACTACAGGAGAGAAAGGAAGCCTCGGAGCCTCTCCAGCCCTTGGAAGTCAGCCACGCTGCTTCTGAGCAAGAGAGCTGTGCTGACTGCCAGCCAGAGGCACAAGCAACAGGATGCGCTGCCAAGTCACTACTGAGTAGCTCGGCTCTAAATTCTCAGCATACCAGTAGCAGTTTTCCTTACAGGCTGACAGAAAGTGGGTTTCCAGTAGGAAAATAATAGAGGTGACTTCACACACACTGGATCTCGGGCCAGGACCCAGGCTCAGGGTGCAGTACTGCTCTTGACCATGTGGTGAGGGGCGAGAGCAGAGAATCTGCCTGCCTCAGCAGGGACAATCGCCCATCAACTACCTTCCCAGCCCAGACAGGAGCTCTTCACTTCCACCAGTCACTCCCGTTCCCTCTGGCCACGGCGAGGGCTGCTCAAGTGGGATTTGCTTAAAACCTCTTGCTTTAAAATAAATCCATTAAACTAAACTCTAAAAACAAACGCAGAAAGCCACCTCCCCAAACGCCAAACCTGATTCAATTATTGTAGCAAGAGGCAGTGGTAATATTAGGAGGAGAGGGGGGTGGCCAGGCAGATCTGGTTTCCTTTGATCTTGTCACAGATTTTAGTTTGAGGCCAGCCAAAGCCATTCTTCTCCCCTTCTCCTTAGTCCTGGGGCAGCAGAATACTGCTGTTTCATTGATGACTCCCAAGGCCCTTTGAAACAGTGGTTGTTTTTTTTCCTGTGTACTGCCTTTTTTTTTTTTCCCTCCTCCTTTTTCTTTTTTTTTTTTTTGTCTAATCGGTAAGAAGTTAACACTTCCTTAACATGTCTTTGTGTTCATCTAATCTCTGCTGTTTAACCTTTGACATCTCCCTTATTATCCATGTCTGCCACCTTTTCCAAATAGGACAGCAGTGACAACACAGAATGGTTTGAGCCCTGCGGTAACAAGCTGCGTACATTCCTCCCTCTGCACCAGGAGAGCCATTTGGCCTTTGTAGCTGTTTTCACCCTGGCTTGGAAAATAAACTGCAATTTGGGCAGAGGTAGCTAGAGAGGCCAAGCCTTACACACAGCTGGCTCAATGGAAAAGAAGCCTTCACAGCATGACAGCAGCCGCTGCCAGCTCTCGCTCTACTCTGGGCACCTTAGTACCAGCTACAGGCCAACTCCTTGGAGGGCATTGCCCATGAGAGTGCTGGAAGAGACTAAGAACCCAACCATGCTTATAGGCAGGCATAGGACCACCAACTAATGTTGGTGCAGCCCCAGAGAGAAGCAGCAGATGCAGGGCAAGCCATGCCAAGCAAGAAGGGCCTCGGGCAAATCACAGAATCACAGAAATGTAGACACAGGTCTACAAGGTTCTGGTCCTCAAGTCTTTGGAAATCTCTTAGCTGCCTAGACAGCTTACAACCATGCCAGTTCTGAGACATATCCCCTTTCATACTGAGCAAAGCACAAGGTTTGGTCAGTGAAGAGACACAGGCTGGATAAGGAGCTGGCAGAAACCTCTCTGTCCTCCACTTGCATGTGAGAGTGGATTGGGAGACTGGAATGGACATCAGGGGAGGAACAGCTAGGGTAGGTGGGAGTGCAGAGAACTATGGCCACCATGGAGAGGAGGCTGCAGAGCAGAGGCTCAGGTGGCTGTGGGCAGCTACACCTGCAGCTCTGTACCCAGGGATATGCTCGAGTGTCACCAAAGCAGGACATTATCTAGGAAGCACTGCAAGAAGCCAAGAAGATGGGTTCAGGAAGGATTGTAACACAAAATGGTGCATCACTCAGGAAACTAAGTTGCAGAGCACAAAAGCTTTCACAGCTCTTTTGCAAGAGCTAATGGGAACTGGTACTTAGTGGGAATGAAAGGCCATGAGCAGGGACAAAGACAAGGGATACCTCTTGGTATGACTGAGTAGTCTGTCTCTAACCAAGAGCAAGGTGGAGGGACCAAGCCTCCTTGCCTTTCAGGACCTTGCCAACTCTAACTTCCAGTTTGAAGGTTTGCGTCAAGTGCTTCTGACAGCCTGGGACCACTGGCAGGCACACAACATGGTAACCTGCCAACCCTGAGACTTCTGCTACCGTCTTCTCAGTCTTGTAGAACAACACTCCCCAGCCTAGCACTGCTGGTTGGGGAATAGGAACCACCCCATCTTCCTCATTTCTGTCTCCTCTCTCATTTGTAGGTACTACAAAAAGTTCTCTATTCCTGACCTGGACCGATACCAGCTCCCCTTGGACGCAGCTGCTCTCAGTTTCACCCATGCCAACAACACCCTGATCATCACGGTGAGCTCCTGGCCGCACAGAACAGCGCCTTGCCCTTCTCTTTACGTCCACAAAGAAGCCGCAATTCTGACACGTGGGGAAATGAGGCAGAGCAGGGAGATGTGCTGAGGGTCACTGATGACCCCCTTGCCCTCTCACACAGTCAGTGGGAGTTTCAGATTACACAGGGCATGCTGACACTAGCCAGGACGGCCCAGGCCACAGGAGGGGCCCTACTTGCCGCTCAAGGTGACTTAGCAAGTGGAAGAGTGTCTGTCATGCCCCATTTTCCATATATCCCCTCCCTCAGGCCTGAGCAAGCCTCTGCTCTCAGTGACAGCAAATTTCTCTTACCTTAGAACACAAGTCTTACAAGACCAAGCATCAGCTGCACTTAGAGGCCTCAGTCTTTAAAAAAAGTAAATAATAAAAGTTCACCTGTTGCTTTATGTCAGAGGACACATGGAAAGGACACTTCCATGCAAGAACCTTCCACACCAGGCACCTGTAGTAAGGAGCAGATGTTTTAGAGCAGCAGGTGTGTTTTTAAATGTGGAAGCCAGGTACCCAAAGAATCACCTCTGAAGGAAACCTCACAGTGGAGGTGGAGGTGCATGTGCAAGGGAAATAGGCCAAGAGGAGCACCTTGAGTCCTTCTGAGCTTGTTTGCTACAGGCCAAACCCTTGCCAAAACACATCTGCACCCAGCACTAAACTGCAGCTGGGTGAAGTAGGACAGAGGAACTGCAACTCTTATTTCTCTGTCTGCCTCCTAAAAAAATGCATATTATTTTTATATGTATGTATGACATGTGTGAGTGTACAGCCAGTGAGCATGCTGGGAAACTGGGGGACACAGCTTGCCAGGATATTCCAGTGGGGTTGGTGGAGGCCAAGACTCCCACTGGAAAGTTTTACCTGCACTATAAAAGACACTCCAGGTCTCAGCAGATGTCCCCAGTGTGACAGTATCACCTCTCCAAACAGGCCTTGGAGGCAGATGGTAACAGAAAGGCCATCCTTGGCAGGGGGCCCCCAGCTGTGCTGGTAGCACATGGTCCCAGCTGGTCTGCTTGGAGCAGAGGCTGAGCAGGAGTGCTAAGAGCATTCCTCTCTGTCCTACAGTACCAGAAACCAAAGGAGATCCTGGCTGCAGAAGAGCAGCTGCAGAAGGAGCTGAAGAAGATAAAGGTAGCTAACAGTGAAGATGGTGACTGCAAGACCCAGTAGGCAGTGGCTGCCAAGAGGCTGAAGTGGGGGCAGCTCTATGGCACAGCTTCCCAGTTATTTATTTTGCCCTTTCTAATAAAAATTAGTCCTGTTAATAGAGCCTGTTGGAGGAATCTTTGTGGGTTCAGGGAGACTGCAGGGTGGTCAGTTGCTTTACTGCTTGGGCTGCTGATTCACACATGTTTATGATCCTTCTATGAGTTGTGGGAGGCAGCAGCATGCCAAGGAGTTGCACCATATCCACAGCTAGCAGCTTTCTCCCCATCCTCTGTGAGCAGAAGAGACATGAAACCTGGATAATTCCCCATGGGAATTCCCTTTGTCTGGCACCATTGCTGAAGACAGTAACATGTGGAAAATAAGAACCCCTTCCCCACATCCCTTACCTGCCTGGGATGTGCTTGGAAGCAACTTCCTCCAGTGCTGTGCTGCAAAGTTCTCTGTGCTGTCAGCAGGACACCCTGGTGAACCTGGTACTGTGTGAACAGCATCCATGCTTAGACTTGCATGGGCACAGCCTCTGAAACAGGGTGAAGAGGAGGACACTCATCTGCTTCCTTACCACCAGCCATCTGCAACATGACATGCAGAGCACAGGAACGGAAATGCAGCTGCCTTCATTTGCATGAAGGGGAAAGTAGTGGCAGACAGGAGTAGCAGTAGAATGCTCCTTCCATGAGGGCATGAACGTGGCCCATCACAACCCTGGCTGCACAGACCACACTCCATACACCAAGACAAGCCCAGCAGTGCTGCTCTAGCAACCTGCCCTCCAGCAAGCAGTTGCCATCCCTGTGTCTATGTGTCCTTCCATCCCGGTTCATATTTGAACAAATCCTATCCAAGACCCCCCGTACTTTTAAGTGAGCTGGTCATGCTCTTCCAGCATAGCTCCCCTGATGAGGACTGCTCTGAAACCCCAGAAACTTCTTAGAACCTAGGTGGCATCTCCAGGCAGAGCCTCGCTGCTGGGTGGCTCTAGGACCCAGCTGCAGAGGCACCATTGACTGTCAGAGCTCAGCGAAAAGACAGTGCATCAGTCCCACTTGCAGCTTCCCCATTCCTCAATGTCACCTGAGATATGAGGCTGTACCTTTCTACACACCAGTACTGGCACCACCACCATGAGGTTGCAGCTTTGCTCCAGGCTTCAGCCAAGAAGAAACTAAAAGCATCAGCATAGACTGCAGAAGGAAAATGGCAGGACTGGCAGTGGCTACACTACAGGAGTCTCCTGCACCAGTGATACTTGTTCACCTGCTCAGCTGACATGCTCCTTCCTATTCTGGGGCCTTGCCCAAGTCCCAGTGCAATAAAGAACCTCTCCTCCCACCCCACAGTTACTCAGGTTCCTCTGCAGCCTCTCCCTGGGGAGACTACCAAAGACATTTAATATCTCCACCCCTCCTCCCAGTTTCATTAAAGGACCTGTAATACACCAGGACCTGAGAAAAACCAGTCCTCTTACACTCCCAAACTTTGCCAGCTTCCTCTCTCACTGGTCTTCTATCTCATGCCTAATGATATGTAGAGCCCAAAGTACTCCAAGCAATACAGCAACCCCTCAGTGTTACAAATAACCCAGAGGTCCCCCCAGATTCACTATCTTGGGCAAAAAGTCTTTGGGATCTATAGCTCTGACCTGATCAAAGATTGTTCCAGCCATGGCATCTTTTTTACAGCAGTAGGTCATTGTTTGGTGCACTTACACATCAACTCTGCTACTTATGCAAGGAAAACATACAGCATCATTGTCACTGCAAGAGAGTGGACAGCAACTGGGAACAAGTGGCAGGAGAAGAGACAGGCACAGATCAGGAACTGTGATAGGGAGTTGCACTGGAAAGATCCTTCTGGGAATGTGATCCTGCAGCAAAGCCATGCTTTGAGATTACTTTGCACCCTGAGCTGTTGTCTCACATCTGCTGGGAATGGAGGGCTCAATTCAAGCAAGCAAGGAGCTGGTTAATTCCACTCCCTCTCTGCTCAGGCAGGGGCTCTAGTAATTTGTTTTTGCATCACAAGGGAAGAGCAGTCTCTCAAGAGTGGAAATCAGCTATTGAGTTCTAACAAAGCACCATACTAGGTTCTCTGCCCTAGAAGTGCTCCCTGTCTGTAAGACAAAACCTCTCCTTTACCTATCCAAGACACCCAAACTTACAGCCAGGTTGTGTTCATGCACCTTCTTCCCCACAGAGGGCCATACCCCAGCCACTACTGCATTCACCCACAGCACGTTGATCCACAGACTTCCACATTCATCCAGACAGCCAAGAAAGCTGAAAGCTCAGGCTGTTCTGTAACCCAGCCTGGGTTCAGAAGGCTGGCACAAAAAGGAGCAGAGCCCTCCTGGTTGTGCCTAGAGGATCTTAGTAAATCACATCAAGGCCTTGAGGTTGCCCTAGTCCAGTTTTCAGCTTCATTATGCAGACAGCTGGTGAGCTGCAGATCTTACTTTTTGAATTCCTTGTTTGAAAAAGTGACAGGAGATCCAAGATCCCAGCAACTGCCTTCAGTGGACCAGTGTCACAGGCTCCAGCTAGAGAGAGAGATCTATTAGACATGTAGACAGCAGCTGAAAATAGGCCCAGCCTCCTCCACCCAGTCAGGCCTCTGCGATCAGTGGGTAAGATCACAGCCCCCTTGGAACTTGAAACAAAACCATAACACTCTCTTTTGTTTCCCTTCAGAGTTTTATTTAGCAAAACGCAAATGTTCAAGCCCTGCCAAGTGCACAGCCTGACCTGATGGCCAGCTTGGGGAGGCAAACACTGTAAGCAGGGCTGGCTCTGCCTTTAAGCTCAATTTTTGCTCTCATCTGTGAAGAACACCACCAGCGACTGTCAGGAGGGCAAGTGCAGGTGAAAGGTGGGCCCCACTCAAGGTACATTTCACCACATCAGTCCACCCCACACACAGTCTAGACTCGCCTCACATGGCTCAGAGCTTGACTGGTCTCAACCTGACCAGCACACACAGCTAACAGGGCACCCTGGCTTAACTTGCCCTTCAAACACTGTATCCACAACACCACAAATAAAATTAAAAAAAAGAAGAAAAAATAAAGGGAAAAAAGGGAGAAACCCCAGAAGTTAATAAAACAAAACCTGACTTGCACAAAATGAAAAGGCTAAAGGACAATTGGCCTGTATTTCCACCAACAGGCAGGTGAGGCTGAGAAAGTCAGGCCCTTTGTGCACTTGGAATTGTAGCTTTCTGGCAGGCAAAAAAATCCTTTGGAAGCCTTGGGGACCATTCTCACCTCTCCTGCCCTGCAATTCCCTGAGCCAAGTGTCAACTCTTTTGAATTTTTGAATTGGGGTGAGCAGAAGTAGCTGCGGTGCCCTTCATGGGGCTGTGAAGTCCAGGACACGCAGGGCTGATGCCAGGGCAACATACAGATGGGTGGTACTGAAACGGAGGCAGTAGACTGGGCTGCTGGTGGGTGAAGACAGGTGAAAGCTCTGCAAGAAAACAGGAGAGTAGCCTTTCAACGAAGAGGTCAACTCAAAGACCCCAACTGCTGTTACAGACCCAGAGGCCAAGATGCCTGAGCAAAGCAGGCTTTTCCCTACACATAGGTTCCCCATGCTGGGCTCACCTCAAAGGCAGCCTAGCAGCCCCTCTCTTTCTGAAGAGACACAGGCACTGTGCTGCCAGAGCACAGCTCCAAAGCTCTGCTGCTGCCTAGCTGCAGCCAGCCCTCACCTGCAGGCACCGGGTCTGCCGCTTGTCCCAGAGGCGCACCACGCCGTAGTAGGCGGAGCCGCTGGCCATCATGTAGTTCTTGTCGCTCCGAATGCAGTACAGGGCACTGTCATGGGGCTCTTCCCACTCCTGCACACACTTCCTGCAAGGGCAGCACAATCCACAGAGGGGCTGAGCTTCCACTCCTCCCCCACTGAGGCCCAATCCACCTGCAGGCGAGTCCCTAGACAGCGCAGTGGGAGAGCCCAGGAGCCTCGCACGAGGCCCAGGTGCCAGCAGGGTAGGCTCACCTGGTGCTGGCTCGTATGTCCCAGTAGCGGATGTAGGTGTCATACCCACAAGAAAGGAGAAGGGAGGGCGTTTCATAGAACATGTCAAGGACTCCAGCTCCACAGTGGAAGTCAGTGCCTAAACAGGTCAACAGCTGACCACTGCAAGGAAACACAATAGTGGAAGAGTCACTCAGAGCAAAGCACTTTTCCAATTCAGCTAGCCAGAGCACAGATGGTGTCACAGAAGTCTCCTAGACCTCATTTCTTAGATTTTACAGAATGCAAAAGTCAGCAGTTTCCCGCTCTCTGCCCCAGCTTCTGCAACTGGTGGGGCCACTGTCATAGAGGGTGACCAGCACAAGTCACAGCTGGGTGAGGAATAGGTACAGCTGATGCCTAACGGGATCATTTTCCGTGGGAGAAGGGACAGGTACTCTGAGTAATGGGGATTTGCTTCCAAGTATGACAATTCTCAATTCAGTCAAAGCCCAGCTGATCTGCAACAGCCACTTACCTGGTCAGTTCCATCAAGCTCCACGCACTACCCTTCAAATTACCAGAGTACTTCCCTGTATCTTTGATACACAGCTCAGACTGACAGACAAGTCATTCTCTCCTGACCCAGTCTGCCATGGCTGCTCTCCTCAAACCCCTCCAGTTACACTGCAAACAGCATATCTAGGGCTGAACATGACAGATCAAGTGCAAACACTCCAGGACTGTCTGGAGACAACTTTCCAAAAGCAAGCTGGGTTTTTTTTTTTGACTCCCTCCTCTTCTGACTCCTTATTTGCTGTGAAAGAGCATAAGCAAAATCTCCATGAAGCTCTAAGCCAGACACTTTGTGGCTCTATCATTCTGTTACTCGTTCATGCACAGAACCAGCATCTCACCAGGTGGATGGTGCCTGGGTAACACCTACCCTAACAAAGTGAAAGAATGAGCTTCAGCCCTTTTCCCAGGACATATGAAATAGCATCAGGCACAGGGCACAGCCCATCCCCAGTATCACTACACCTGCCTCAGCCACCAGCAATACCCAGCTATGGCAGACTCTTGGGAATGGAGGGGATAATCTGCCCAGATGCTTGAAGTGGCCACCTATGAGGGGTTTGGCCACCTGGTGAGGGGTTTGGAGCACAAGCCCTATGAGGAGAGGCTGAGGGAGCTGGGGTTGCTTAGCCTGGAGAAGAGGAAGCTCAGGGGAGACCTTATTGCCGTCTACAACTACCTGAAGGGAGGTAGTAGCCAGGTGGGGGTTGGTCTCTTCTCCCAGGCAACCAGCACCAGAACAAGAGGATACAGTCTCAAGCTGCACAGGGAAGGTTTAGGCTGGATGCTAGGAAGAAGTTCTTCATAGAAAGAGTGATTGGCTATTGGAATGTGCTGCCCAGGGAGGTGGTGGAGTCACCATCACGGGAGGTGTTTAGAAAGAGACTGGATGGGGTGCTTGGTGCCATGGTTTAGTTGATTAGATGGTGTTGGGTGATGGTTTGGACTCAATGATCTTGGAGGTCTTTTCCAACTTGGTTAATTCTAATTCTATTGCAAACCCTCCTTTTCTCCCTCCTCCTCCACACACCCTCTAAATCAGAAATGCTGGGCACAATAAACCTTGAGACACCTGCTTTTCAAATCCTGCTGCACAGCCACCCCTCTCCAACAGGCCCTTGGTTCTCAGGGACAATGAAGCGGTCCTGAAAGCCGATAGCACGGATCCCACAGTGGGGTCACTCCCAGCATCTCCCCCCATTATTTTGTTACTTTCTGCTCCTTGATCCAGCATCACACAGTTCTGAGGCACATCGCCAAATGCCTTAATTCTGTCTGTAATCTGGGCTAAAGCCCTCGTCGGGGGGATAAAGACCACACAAAAGGAGAAATAGAGTCCCGGGAGATGTTAAAACAAGTAAACACCTTTGTGTCAGGAGAGAGAAATCGCTGATAAAGCAGATTAGCGCCTCGAGCCCTGGTGTCCCCGGATCAGAAGGCGAGCCCTGGCCGATCTTTGCAGCCAGCACGCTTCTATGATCACAGAGCTGGCGGCGTGCTGGGGCCAGCCTGTTTCCCCACAGTCACTCTCCAAAGAGCAGATTATGTAGAATAACAATTTCTTTGTGGCTGTGTAATTCCCTCCATGACCGTGGCTGTGGGCAGCTACATTGGCCCTTGATGCCAGGCCCCTAGCAACCATTTAGAGAGGCCAACCAGCCCTAGCGATGGCCCCCCCGTGCAAACCTCTCGGACAAGCTTTAACATCAAGTGCATGAATTAATCCCCCCCAACACGAATCCAGGGGTGCTGGCTTATTGGACTTTGTGTTTCTCCAGGCAAGGGATGGAGGGGATTCCAGGCTTCAGCCCTTTGCAACCTTCTCGCAATACATTAACCCTTGGAAGGTTACTTGAAAACCAACCCAGCAGCAACTCTGCACCTGTGTGCAGGTTGAAAGGTTGAAGCACTCGCAATCTGAGCACTGGTTTGGCTGGGGCAGATGGGCCTTCAGCTTCCCCATGGAGTGAGACATGGATGGGCATCTCTGAGCTGCCTCTCCATGCACACAGATCGCTTCATCTGCAGTTCTGCAAAGCCAGTAGGGCAGATAGGCACACACATAACTCCTGTCAAGGGTTCCATAAAGCCTTTGTCCTATGAGTTGTGTGGACTGGAGCAGCAAGACATACAACAGAGGAATGAGAAGGAATGAGCTGCTCTGCCAAACAAGAAGTCTTGGACTACCTGTGAGATGCATAAGGGGCCAGACTGCTCAAACTTCAGAGCCCTCTCTTAGTCGCCCAGGCAGGAGCAGGGAGCTAATCCCAGGAGATGAGCCATCTCAGTGAGCTCTAGAGCAGCACCACCAGCTTGGAGCTCTCTCAATTTCTGCACACTACTGCTTTTTGTTTCACAGGGTAGCCCCTGGATTGGTGCTCTGAGCACATGTCACTTCAGAAGAGGAAACCAGGACAAGCATCTATGCATCGGCCTTGCAGACCAGTAGCACCTCTGGTGATATTTCCTGCTAAAACACCTTCAATATGTAAAGGACTAAGTGAGCTCAGGGAGAGAGAAACACTGTGCTGAGGAAAGGTAGCAGGATGCAAAAGCACTCTCTGGGACTAGCCCTCTTCATCCTCTCAGGTGACTAAAATGGGTTACAGCAGATCTCACAACCTCTCTGCTCCAAAGAAGCACCCATCACAGCCAGAGCAAGCCTGACCACACTAAAGATTATCTTCCATCTCTCAGATCAGACCTCAGTCTGCAGTGCTGTAAGATGGCAGAAATTTTTAATGGCAAATTGATGATATCTTCACATGAAAAATTTCAGCATTAAAGGGGTAGAGAGAGGAGAAACCAGAGAGTCTGAACTCCTGCTTTTGGAGCTTCCTGTGCAGAACTGACCACCACCCAGGTGCCTTGCTCTCAGTGTTTCTCTATGCCTTCACACCTCAGTGCAATGGTACCCAAGCATCCCAGCAGTCACAGCTGTCTTCCTCCCTCCACTTCCTAGCCTAGGCAACAAAAAATACAATAATAATTAAAAAAGCACCCAAACAAACAAACAAACAAACCCAACCTTTTATCTCTAGGCAGGAAAAGAGCACAAACACTTCTAAGTTACTGCAGCAAAGTAAACCTTGCTTGATTGGTTTGTTAACCAGTTCAACTCTCCTGCACCAAGAACAGGTCAGCTAAAGCATCTTTTGAGTGGGAGGCCCAGCCCCTGCATCCAGCAGCAGTCCTTCAGCAGTTACAGAACAACACGTTAGCTGCTATAGCAAAGCTCTTACAATCTGACACCAGGGGCAAACCATATTGTGCTGGGCACACAAACCAAAAGCCCTAAGCCTTCTGGCACAGACACATTGAAATTCATAAAGATGCAGAACATGATGAATATTTCCCCCACTTTTCAGCAGCTTAAGGTGCCTGTGGACCAGCTACCACTATGCCAGGCTAGATCCACATCATTGCAGCATACACAGCTATGCTGAGTCCATGCTGGGAAGGGAGCTCTCTGCCACCACAACTCTCTGAGTCTTGGGATCAACATAAATTGTATGCCCACAAATTGTCCAGTTTTCATTATTCCTAATACTCCCTACCAATAAACCCCAGTCCCCAACACCTTCTGCTTCCTAGGGAGCAAAATCTACAACTAATTCTTAATAATGCATTAAAGGATCAGGATAACCCATCAATGGGCAACAGAAAAGCAGCAGATGGAAATCCATCATTGAGGTATTATTGGTCTAACAACTTACACAGGCAGAAGATACCTACTCAGTAAGGGGTAGGAAGAGGAGTGATAGCTGAGAAACCTTGTTTCTCATCAGCTTGCAGAGATCACCAGCACCAGCCAAATGCAGCAAGGAACAGCCTTCTCCATTCCTTTGCAGGCCCTTTTCACCCTCTGCACTCTAACACCTTCCACAAACCAGGTAGCTGCTCCTCAGCACTTCAGAGGCCAGTGTCTCCTGTCTTTGTTATGTGCCACAAAGATTAGTCAAGCAAGTGACCACAAAGCCTAAGCAAGACCAAGCATGGAAGATCCACACCTTCCCACCATATCCTAGCCCTTGAGCAGTAGCAGGCAGGGGCTGTTTTACTGCCAGGCCTTCTTTAGGCAAGCCAGGTAAAGCAGATGGTGGGAGTTTTGTTCTGCTTTCTATACTCAACAGCCTGAGCCAATAGTGCCAGTATTCTGTCCCAGTGCGGGATGGCACTGACAGAGACCACTCTGAACCAGTGCAGCTGTGTGGAACAAAATCCCAAGGTTCCTGTAAAGTCCAGGTTTCCTGTACAGGCCAGTCTAGAACCAGAGCTCTCAGCTTCAGCACCTTAACAATAAACCACCCAGGCCAGTGCAGCACCCACAGACACACAGGTAGGCCTCCGGTGCTGATCTGGAAACCACAGATATTCCTAGTTTCTCCTACTTTCTCTTAAGCACCTAGACAGACTGAAATCATATTACCAGTAGTCTGGTACCAGCCCACAAGGAATAGAGCCAGAGCAAATCCAGCAGCCCATTTTGTCCCTGGTACAGGAATGTCATATTAACACCAGGCTCTAGACTCATTGCTGATAGGACAAGATGTTTTAATAGGTTCCTGTGCCTGGGAACTTATCAAATGGATGAGTCCATAAATGAAAGGCATTACAGAGAATCCTTTGATTCATCTCCATCAATTCCCATGTTCTTCAGAAAACAACACTTGAGAGAAAAATCTACTTTTAAGCTGTTTGGTTGGGATTTCTGTCTTTCATTGCCATAAGCAGAATATTTCAATGCCATAAGCACTTCTATTGAGATACCTTCAGAAGACAAGAACCCTCTAGACTGAAAGCAAAGTGAACTACCAAGGAATGGGAGAAAGAAGCTGGTTTAAGTTGATTTTTCTTTTCATTGCAGCACTGTGAAGACAAACTAAGATCAATCACGGCAAGGCCATGATGGTTAGTTTCCAGATAATGCATGGGATGCTGCTGTCACCAAGTTAAAACCATATACAGCCTCCCAAGCCACAGTGAACATTTGTGTAACCATAAAGCTCAGGACTTCCATGGACTCTAGCTATCAGCAAAGTATCCAAAGAAGTCTGAATATCCCTCCTGGTACCCTGCTCATTTGCTGCAAGTCTTGGCCAGTTCTTTCTCATACACATGAAATACACTCCAAAAGCTGGGCTGAAACAATAAACACTTCCCCACCCCACCCCACCCCCCCAATTTCTGGTGACCTAGATTCACTAGAAATTATATTATAAAAATATGCAAATTGTAGGAAACTGCTGAGTTCAGAACACCTGCTGAAAACAGATGTGAGAAACTGAGGATGTATTTGCTCTGGAAACCTCATCTGTGAACTGTGATCATCCATCAAAGAGAAGAAGGCACTGCACATAAGCAGGTGAGGACTCAGAAACTGAGCAGAGCTCTAAACCAGTATCTTAGTTCCAATAACTACTTAAAACAAGCCAGGTGGGAAGCATATCCTTAAAAACAAAAAAAGTGGAAAGAGCACTGTTCAGTTCAAACCACTGGGGTATTTGGGCTGAGTATCACACAGAGAAAGGAAACAAAATCCATTTAAAAACAATTATCCAGAGTGCGGCATTTGCACAGCAACTGTCATCCAATTTGGAGAACACACCAAATCCAAAGGGAAGAGCTGAGCTCTCATCTTTTCCAGGTGCTTTGCAACAGCAGCTGAGGCACCCAAGGGACACAGCAGCTTATGCTAAGGAGGGAAGGACTTGGTCAAACAACATCTGTAATGTTCATAGGGAGGAGCATAGGTCCTCAGCAAAGGTATTCCTCTGAGTTATTCTCAGGCTACTCTTGCATTTAATTAAGGCTACTAATTCCTGCAGGGAGACGTGGGACTGGCTTGGGGAACTGAGTGAGTACCTTCATGTGAAATGGCTCAGAGATGCTGTTACGAGTGATTTTCAGGAGAAATGCCTCTTTCAGCTTCCTCAACGCAGCTGAAGGGACTCGAGGCAGTAGGGGGGAATGACACCAACGACGGTTTAAGATTGTGTTGCGGGGGGGAGACACAGGAGAGGGAGTTTTGCCTCCTTTTCTTTTGCTTTCTCTGAATTGGCCCACACACGCTTTAAATGGTCCAATAAAAAGATACAATTTCTTTACCTTTCCAGCTCTGGGACCCTGTGAGTTTTTGTTGTTCGGGTTCCCGTAAGGTTAAGTTCAGAGGATAAACTGACACACTGGGCTATGGGAAAAAGCCAGTTTCTTCAAATAAAGCCACAACGGTGCAAAAGAGACCCTGCTGGGGCTTTTATTTGGGAAAACAAACAGAAATGGCACCAAGCCCTTCTGCTTTACGAAGCAATTTAACTATAAAACCAATGTTCTCTCTCTCGGGGGTGAGGAGGGGAGAGAGAGACAGGACGTGACAATAGTCCAAAACCTTGGGGCGACACAAAAAAAGAAGATAGGACAAAAAAGGTTGTCTGTCCCCTTTTCTTTCTTGTCCGTGGCTCCTTTTCTTAGCACACGTGTGTTCTTGCAAAAACGATTAGATTGCAATTTGTATAACATGGTGACCCCCAAATTCAGACATTTAACCCCTTTTCTCTGCAAAGAATGTCAAGAATGTCTTCTCTGTCTTTCTTTCCAACAGGAGGAGTAGGGGGGAATTCTCTCAAACTGTGATTTCTTGGGGGAAGAGAAAAAGAAAGAGGTGAGGAAAAGAAACAGGGAATTCTCAAAGCCTCTCGCCTTTCGCCCCACTTGTGTGGGAACAGGCGGCTGTATTGCTCCCTTTCTGGACAGAGCTCTGCAGGTCTCCTTTAGTAGGGAGACAAAAAAATGGAGAGTCCAAATCAAAACAAAGCCATCTGTTTAAATGAGCTACTGCTAGCCAGTGGCAGAGGGGGTTCCTCATTCACTCCTTCCTATTCTTCTTTCCTGCCTCTGTTGATTCTCTCTCAACCCAGGGAAAAATAAAGATTGCTTTTGCTTTGGCTCAGAGGGATGAAACTGATTGATGCGCTTGGAGTGTCCAGCCCCCACCCACGCTCTCCGATTGTTCAGGGCCTTGTAAAGTTGTCATAAATATGCCTGAACAGGAGTGCAAAGGCCACAGCATGCCCTGGACATGCACGTATTCAAGAGGCAGGAGCTGGCCTCATGCTCATCTGTAGTGAGACAGGCCCAAGACGGTCATGGGGAGGAAAGGATTTAGGACAAATACTTCTATGCTCTTCCTCTTACAAGAGCTCTACTTTTAGGTTAAGATGCACCAGAGCCCTCTTAGCAAAAGGAAGCTGGAAGATTCCAGATGAGATGAGAAGGTTCAGAAAGACAATGTCAAAAAATCCACCAGGAATCAGTAAGTAAACACACAGCCCCAAAAGGTTTTAAGAACACATAGGCAATACACTCTGCACAGGCAAGACTGAAGCTATCCATTATAGCCAAGAGACAGCGCTCTAAACACAACAAAGTCTGCTAAAAGGAACAGTTACCCAAGAGACAGACACTTAAGAAGCTCCATGCAGCAGCAAGGTTTCTCTAGCACTACCTCAAGTAGTTGACCATTGTCCTGCCTCCAACAACATTCAAGATCTCAGGAACAAGAGAATGAAATCCTGCAGTTCAGAGCTGCAGAACTGGAGGGGGGAATTTCATATGGACAAGTGATTAATTCATGCCTGAAGGCAGGAGACCTCTTTATATGTAGTCTTGCTGCTCATGTCACAACTGGGACTGTCAGCTCCATGAAGAAGTATCTGCTTTCCCTTTGCTTAGATCTAAATCCAAACTCTCCATTTTATCTACCTTACTGCAGAGAGAATGGCTCCCAAGGACAAAATCAGAAATCCAAAGACAGTTGAGCCAAACTAATTTTACATGGGTCAACAAAGGGTCATCTGAAGACAAGAATTCTCCTACAACAGACCCCAACCCTCCATCAACCCTTTTTCCTTTGAATTTCAGGAAGAAGCCACGGTGTTTGTGTTCCTGATTAACCAAAGGACATATAAATGGGAATCCCTCAAATTAAAGATTTAAAAGAGTAACCAAAGCCATCTGTAGACAGGATGGGGAAACAGCACAGCAAAAAACAAGCAGAAGAACCTTGGGAAAAGGGAAATGAGCAGCCATCTGAGAAAGAGCAACTATCTGTGGATCATTCCACTGCTTGAGTGGTGGCAGCAGAAGACACACATTTGCATTCACTTTCCTGATGTAAGCACAACCCAGAAAGCTATTTAGCTCACTGCTAGGCAAGATTTGGATTGTTTATTGCAATTGCAAACTGCATTCAGCCAAGACAGAGATGCTGAGCAAGAAAGCCAAGCCTGAAAGGGGTCTCTTTCCCACAAAGCCTGAAGAGAATTTCTTTAGAAAAAGATGATACTTGGCATGCTGAATCTACAGAAAAGCAGGGCATTCTGCATCTGCAGAATGGTGTTATAATTTTTCCCCTCAAATCCTGTGAAACTTAATCAGTGCCATGATAATCACAGAATCACCAAGGTTGGAAGAGACCTCAAAGATCATCGTATCTGCTATCGCTTGATTCTCCTGTTACCAGAGATATCCACCCACTTCTCTGTAACTGGAGAAATTAAAGACCTAGGTGACTTCTCAGTTTTTGAACTCTGTTATCTTTCCTTTGATCTAGTAACTCCAGTTCTGAATCCATTTGGTCCCCTCACTGAAAAAAAAAAACATCTTTTGTTATTAAATATAGAGGGTCTCAAACTTGTTTAAAACATGGATTTCAAGGCTATGGAGAGAATGGTCTTCTACAGAACCTGGTTCAGAGCACAACACTAAGAAGTCTACTTGTGCATCCTGGGCCAAGTCTCTAGGTTAAAAGCTTTTATTGAAAACATTTAGTAACCTTTATAACTGAGAACTAGCCTTGCAGATTCTAATTTCATTTACCTACTTCCCCACTAAAAATAAATCTGAGTGTGACAGAACACAAGGCCAAGAAGGACTGAAATAAAACAGGAAAGCATTACTAGTGATCAACTAACCAGGGTGTTCAGTGTTCTATAAGGCAACTGTCAAATGACACTTGTTTAAGAACAGCACAAGGAGCCCAAGTTCTCAAGCTCTCCTCCTTTGTCGACAGCTGTTCATGTTCACTCACTCAATGGCTCTGAAGAGCCACCAAAGTGGATGCAGATCTACATACGTCAAAATTTGAACGACAGCAAATAATTCTTGCCCACCTCAGTGCACAGACAGATGCAACCTAGCATCTGGGGTCCCGTGGAAGCATGTATCAGAGAACAAGCAGCAGCAAGTTAGCAAAGCTCAGCCAGCTCCTTATCATGGTAACCCCAGTGTTGGTTCTTGGAGAGAAAAAGCACAATGCAATAGCACTAGAAGTAAACATGGATTACTAACCTCCTCAGCAGCTGCCTGGCTACCCTGCAAGACTCCTCCCCACCCCTCTGCTGAAGGCACCAGCCACACACTTGAATCTCCCTTCTCCTCCATTCACCAGCTACTCTCATGAATCCTCTACCTCCAGTCTCCCCAAAATTTGTAGACATCAAAGGCACCTGCATTAAACACCTGAAGAGCAGGGGAGCCCAATGGTCAAGAAACAACTCTGTATCTTCCCCTTCCATGCACTCTCTACTTTTTTTTTTCTCCATCCCTTTGAAAAAGGTGGCAGAGATAAATGGAGAACAAAGAAACAAGAAAAACTGCAGCTTTGGCCCACACCCTGCCTATTACTTAAGGGGGAAGGAACTCTTCCCAAAGAGGAGGGGAAAAAAAATGTGCTCAGACACAATGGCTCAAAAGGCCAGGCAGCAAACCGGGCCACTTTGTACTGCTAACAAGGGAAACCTAATTACAGGAAGAGGGCAAAGAGGGACAGATAAAAGGGATACAAAATTTCAACATCTGTTGCCATAAAGGGATAAGAAGTGGGGAAACGCAAAGTGTCAGTTTGGTGTCAGTGACAGCGTAAAGCCACTTTCAAAGGGCTCAGGAGAGGGAGAAAAACCCAACAAGAAATTAGAGGGTTCTTAAACAAAAAGAACACTCTGCCAAAAATGCTTTCAAAAGGGGGGAGGAGATGGACAAAGACTGGATGTTTAAAAGGTAGAGGACCTGGGGTGGCTTGCAGGGCACAACTAACTTTGGCTCAGTTTTCACAGCAGCTCTCATGCCCTGCATCTGTCATGTTGTGTCACAGGAAAAAAGAATGTAGGACTTGTGCATTCTAAGTGTTCACAGCATGAGGACTACCATGCCAGACAACACTCTGGTCCATTACAAGCATTGGGCTTGGCAGAATAGTTCCAAGAGTTGATGCAAAGCGAACTCTGGAGTATCCTACCTTATGGAGAAATATCCTTCCAGCATGTGTCACCTAAAGACATATAGACCACCACAACAGGCTGGGGAGCACCAGTTCTCTGATGGCAAATGACAAATGCTGGCCTTGGAGCTCTTCCCAGTGGTCTGTCACCCTCATTTCCCAAGGAGTTTAAACTCCAAAGGTGGTAATATAAGGGAAGAGAAAGAAAGAAAGAGGAATAGGATCTGAAGGAAGTTTATTTTTCTCTTGCTTGCCATTAACTGGCTGTTCAGCTGAGCCACACACTAGCACTGCTGGTGAGATAGGAAGGTCTCAGCAGGGAAAAGCAAAAGGGAGAAGAAATCCCTGCCCCTGGCAAGAGGGGCAGATGCCATTATATCCTTTATAAAAAGGGGCAAGGGAACTTGCAAGAAGTCAGCAAGGCCTGATACTCGACCCAAGGACACAGGTTGCTATCCAGTGGCCCACACTGCTAATCATTCTCCTCTTCTGTGCAGACCTCTAATCACCTCAGTTATTCTCAGCTGCCCTCAACACATACACCTTGACCCTGAGTGGCAACATCCCCAGCAACTTCCCCACAGAATCATAGAATCAACAAGGTTGGAAAAGACCTCAGAGATCATCAAGTCCAACCTATCATCCAACACCTCATAGCTAACTAAACCATGGCTTCAAGTGCCACATCCAATCCTCTCTGGAACACCTCCAGGGATGGTGACTCCACCACCTCCCTGGGCAGCACATTCCACTGGCCAATAACTCTTTATGTGAAGAACTTCTTCCTAACATTCAGCCTAAACTTTCCCTGGTGCAGCTTGAGACTGTGTTCTCTTGTTCTGGTGCTGGTTGCCTGGGAGAAGAGACCACCCCCCTCCTGGCTACAAACTCCTTTCAGGTAGTTGTAGAGAGCAATAAGATCTACCCTGAGCCTCCTCTTCTCCAGGCTAAACAATCCCAGCTCCCACATCTAAAAGCAATCAGGTGGCACAACATAGCACCTGTGAGATGAGATATGTCCTCCAGAGGTGCAGCTAGCCAGCTTCAAAAGTGTAAGGGAAAAGAAGAAAACCCCTTCTCATTAAAGGAGAAAGGGCCAGGTGTAGCAGCAGCTGGAATTTCAGCCATCAGAGACAGTGTCTTTGGCATTAGGCGGTCATTCCCCTGCTTTAGACTCCCCTTGACAATTGCTTGTTGCTGCCTGTTGTGGCTTTGATCCGACACCATCATTTCAGCAGACTCAGAAATGAAAGACAGTGCTGGGGGTGGGATGCAGCAAGAGGCGTTTCCTTTCCCCATGAAAAAAAATCTCCTTGCCATCCAACCCATCCAAACCCTTTTCAAAGGCCAGAACATATTTCCAGATGAAGACATTATGCTCTTCCTCTTGGAGGGATGAGAATGGCAGCCCCAGGGTCAGGGAACTGCGAAGGTCATAAATACAAACACATACCATGACCAACAGCTACGAGCATCAGCCCAGGACTTATCTGGCCTGGAACTAAGAAGATCAGTACACAAAAGGTTATTTAAGCTTTAAATCCTTTTGTAGCGTGTTCCAGCTCTCAGCTGTTGGGGAAAGAGACCACCTACTCCAAGGGAAAGAGACCACCTACTCCAAGGGAAAGAGAATGCCGCAGAAACTGCTGCAGTGTTACACCCCCACAGAGCAAAATCTCAGTTAACTGAACTAACTGGTCTTGGACAGCACTAAACATCTAAGTGGTGATAAGAATCCTGGGGTTTTAAAGAACACAGCTGAAGCATCACTCCACCTCTTTTTTGACAAAAAAAAATTGCCTGGACTCTGCTCTTGCAGAAAACATCCTTGGGTTCAGTCTCTGCAGGTCAAGCCCTGGCCCTTGTGGCCACAAAGAAGAGCTAAGCTGAAAACTGGGTGGGGGGGCACAGGGCTGGCTCTATCTTCCAGGTGTTATCAGGAAACGTTGGGTATGGGAGGGGCTTTTCAGTCCTGAGTAGCTTTAAGATGAGTTTCTGTGCCATGCTCCCAATTCTGGAGTGTGACCAGGGTGACAACAGTGTGACAACATGCACAAGCCTCAGAAGAACTAATAGCTTTTCCCTATGAGATTGGTTCTGGCACCCAACACTCTGCTGGGCTGAAAAAAGCAACAAACAAACCTAAACCCAGAAATGCAGTTTATGGAGAAGTCATGATCTGGAAGGACAGCTCTGTACTCCCTCACTATGAATGATCACATCAAGCTTCATTTGCTGGTTTCTTGGCTGCGCTCCCTACTCAGTCTCCTGTCCTACACGTGCTGACAAGACTCCCAGTTCACACACAGGTCCCCAGAGAGGAAAAGACCCACTGGCATGGTGCATTCCAGCTGTGACAGGTGAAGAGGGAAGAATAAGTTTGACACTCCAGCTACTGCATCAGAGGCCCAATGGCCTAGGTTGCCTTGGCTTTTTTATTTGCCTGTCACTCAGGCTTTGACATTATTGAAAGATCAAACTCCGTTGTGCCTGTTCATTACCTTAATCCTATTTTCTACACAGCTTTATTATCTCTTCAAGCTTCCTTGGGAAAGGCTGTCAGAGAGGCTGGGACAGGGGGGAGAGGGTTGTCTATCTCCTCACCCCTATTAGATACCTCTATTCAAGAACAGCCAGAAGACTTGATGGGCAGGGTTATCACAGCACAGCCTGCATCCTTCTGGGGTACTCCAAAGGCACTACTGGACTGGATCACTGAGAAACACTCACCACAACTAAACGCACTGGGCACCATCTTTCCTGGTCTAGTTTGTCTCTTGAGGGATGCAACATTTGAAAAATCTTTATTTTTGTTACCTCAGAGAAAATCAAATGGGTTTACATTTGTATTTCATGCAGTTGACTCAATCTCTAAACTACCTGAACTATAGAAGGCAGCTAGCCTCAGATCCACCCTACCTCCACACCAACCCTCCTCTACCTCCTATACCCAAATACAGCTCTGCTGACACACCTCAGGCCCTTTCTGCCATTGCCCCCCTTCTCTCCCCTCCCAGAGCCCACCAGCTCACCCCAATCCTGACAGCACTCCCTTGATAATCTGCGCTATGCCACTCCTACCTAGGGCATACTAGTCCTCGAAAGCTGAGCTTCTGTTCAATAATCCTGCCAAATATTTGCTATCTGTCCATCACTGCAGAAAGACCCCCAGGCTGAGAGTTTCAAATTTGTCAGCAGTTGAGTCTCACATCAGGATCTGAGCCCAACATTTCCCCAGTTGCTAAGGTCAGCACCTTCACCGAACAGGAACTACTCAACAGCCCCAAATCAGAGGCCACAGCAATTAACCTCCTCAGTGATTATTGAGACAGAGAAAAGACAACATGCCTAAGTCACTTCCATAGATAACATGTTGCCACTCCTCATCTCCCCAAGCTACCAGAAACACCAGCCAGGACAAAATAGGTGTAGAGCCTATGTTTGCCTCTGGCTTCTGAACACCACAGACAAGCAGGTGAATGGGAGGATGAAGATCACATTCCTCACCTCTCTTTCTCAGGCTGAAGTATCAACTGAGACAGACAAAAAGGAAGGTGTAATGGGCATATTCTGACTCTACATTGGTAATGGGAAAAAAACAGGATGGCTATGCCCTCAACTAGAAAAGATGGGAAGAAAAGTCAAGTTGATCCCTACCAAACCAGAATCCCCCCCAGTACACCTTTCCACGTGTCTGCTCCATTCTCTCCTCTGTCCCATATCTCATGTTTAAACACCCCTTGCCTACATGGACTAAAGGAATCATAGAATTGTTAGGGTTGGAAGGGACCTAAAGGATCATCTAGTTCCAACACCCCTGCCATGGGCAGGGACACCTTATACTACATCAGGTTGCTCAGAGCCACATCCAGCCTGACCTTAAAAGCCTCCAGGGATGAGGCTTCTACCACCTCCCTGGGCAACCTGCTCCAGTGTCTCAGCATCCTCATGGTGAAGGACAACTCTGAATCTACCCATTTCTATTTTCTTTCCATTCCCCCTAGTCTTATTATTACCTGATACCCTAAAAAGTTCCTCACCAGCTTTCTTGTAGGCCCCCTTAAGATACTGGAAGACCACAATAAGATCTCCTCAGAGCCTTCTCCCAACTCCCTCAGTCTGTTCTCATAGGAGAGGGGCTCCAGCCCTCTGATCATCCTTGTGGCCCTTCTCTGGACACGCTCCAGCACGATGATTTTACAACATCTCCAATATTGCATTCCTCATTGTTATTCACCTTTCTTTTCAAGTCCTTCCTTGTAACCTGGAAGTTCACTCACCTCTCCAGGTCCCAGATTCTCAGAGGTGAGGGGTGTCCACAGCAGGCTGTCCCAGTCACAAATGAGCTGTTAAAAAAAAAAAAAAAAAAAGGGGGAGGCAAACATCAAAACCAGTTACTAATTCTCCTGTTCCAAAGAAATAGTGCATGAACAAGATAGAGAAAACAGGCTACAAGACAGACTTTGAATTCTAGTTCAAGACTGTTTCAGCATTTTCCACTGCAGTTCACCAGGGGAATGCAGCAGCAAAGGGGGAAGAGCTCTCCAGTAGTTGAGCTTCCCAGATGCAGCAGGTCACAACTGCAGAGAACTGACAGGATATAAGGATGTATCTGCACACATAAAGAGCAAACCTAAGCCAGCATCAGCTGTAAATTACAAGGACATTTTCAAAACAGTTAGCACAACACTCGACACTGCAAGTTGCAGAAAGACCCTATGGAAAGTTCCCTCTAACTTCCCACTTCATGTCTCACTGCTTCTGTTTGCTGCCAGCTTCTATGCAAAACCATGGAATTGGCTGCAGCACCACAGGCCTAACGAATCACAGAACAGAGGTCTCCAGTCCAGCCTGCTCAAAGCAGGGCCAGTTTCAAGCCGGATCAGGTTGCCCTTCCCAGTGCTCAAGCAGTCTCCAAAAGAGGCAGCACAGCAATCCTGCAGCAATATCTGGCTCAGTTCACACTCCACAGCAGGGCCCACTCCAAGGTCCTCTTTGGCAATGCTATGTCTCTGCTGCATGTGCTAGCTCCAGAGGTGGTCTGACAGCCACTGGCCTCAAACTAGTTGATGAGACAGGTAAAAAAATCCTTGAAGAACCAAGGAGCAGGAACACAGGTGCTGTGGGTGTCCACACCATACTGCTTGTTTTGTGCCAACTTCCTACCCTCAGTCCAAATATGAAAAAGCAGCTCATACAAAGATTTCTAAGTAAGCTATAAATGACCCCTCACAAAACCACACTTATTGCAGCTACCGAGAATAAAAAGCCAAAACTGTGTTTAAGTCATTGCAACAAGGATAGCACAAGTGCAGGAAATGGAGCCTTCTTTAAATAAAAGCCAGCTCTGTGCTTTGCCTAAACAGCTTTTGCAGCATGACATGGGGCTGGCAGCTGAGAGAGGAAAGCAGAATAAGGAAACAATACCATGTCTGTAAAAATAGCAGTTTTCAAACATTCCTTTGATCCTCTACAACATTCTTCCCTTGGAAATCAGAAGGTGTCTCCATGCCTCTGCTGCATCAGGAAGGGATTCTTGCAGTGTCCTTGACTCCTGAGAAAAGCACTGCTGGTGATGTTACAAGGCACCAAGCAGCTACGTGGTCCACACACTCAACTCAATCAAAGCCAAAGAGCCATGTAGAAGCAGGGCCAGAAGTCAGGACTCCTCCTAGTTGTGGTTTAGCTGAGCAATTGAGGAACAGCCACAGCTACAAAGCCTCTTTTTCGTGAGTGCTTTATCCCTCCTACCCAAACACACATACCTGGAGGTGTTCACAAAGTCTGTGACCCTTAGGTGCCCTTCAGGGTTAGACAAGGCCTGCAGCACCAGAGCTATTTGAAAGTCTCTCTAACCAGGCTGTCTTACATGCAAAATGCCGAACTCCTTGGCAGTGCACATGCTGTTGGTTCTATGTACCTGTCCCAAAGGGCTCCCTACACAGGTGCTGCAGGGTGCACACATTCTTCTTCATGAAAGTCCCTGACCAAAGTCTAAGCAAAAGCCAATTCCAGCAGCTGTGCAGCAGCCAAGAGGACTGATTAAGAAATTACCCACTATTGCATACACAGAAGCGGGGCTTTTGCTTAATACCTGACTCTCTCTAACATAGTGCAGGAGAAGGGGCAATATCTCCCTTTTGCCAGTATCTCCCACCTCAGAGGAAAACATGCAAAAGACACCCACTCTGACAGCTCACTGGTCCATCCCCATGTCTGGAAAGCAGCACTTTGGTGAGGGAGTCCCTCAGCTACTAAGCTAGGTGTTGGGTTCTGTCCCTCCCTCCTCAAACATAATCCATTAATAACTACCAAAGCCAATTACCGTGGTTAGAAACATAATAGCAGTCAGGGAGTCAGTCAAGCAGGCAATTGGGTGCTTAAGATTTTTCTTTTGGGGGACAAACTGACTGTCCCAGCAGAGAACACACTCACATGGGAGACAGCTCCCTTTGTGCAGAAGGTATGCACAAGGCTTTGATGGTTGCCACAGGTCTAAATTAGCATGGAGGCACACCATCAGGGAGAAAAAGGTGGGAGGAACAGCAAGGCCTAATCCCCACTCATGCTGTCAGTTCTGGACTTCAGTTTTCCCCCTTTAGCCCTTACCCCTCAAAAAAAACCCCAAAACAACAACAACAAAAAAACCCAACCAAAACTCACAAGCCACACCAAAAAAAAACCAAACCTGAAAACACCCATGCATTAGATGAAGAGATTTCTCTCCAGCATTGCACATAGGCCCCAGGGCCACGAAAAAGTCTCTTCTGGGTAATGCTGATTCCATTCAGTCAACAGGAATTTTGTCTCATACCTCAGCAGGATCAGGTTTGCAGGCCTTATCTTTTAGTAGCTTGGAGCCTATTAGCAAGCAAAGATAAGACTTCTTCCAGAAGAGTGGTTCACCTTCACTGCCACACTTAGAAAGCAGCATTCACAAGACAGACATGGACAGGAAACTGTGCCAGTGAGAAACTGTTAAAGGCTGGGAGAACTGACCTGGGAGTCTGGATTCCCAGAGGATAATACAGGGCCCCTCTTCAGCTTTAGTCTGGTCTGCAGACAAGCACTTTCAACCCCCAGGCCTCTAACAACTGGGAACCTTGCAGAAGTGCCAGTTTCACTCCAAGTGAAAAGGCAACACAAGTCAGATTTGGTAGGTCTAAAACAGCATGCAAATTGTGGCTAAACTTGTAAGGCTTAGCTGCCAAACTTCCAAAATATTGCTCATCAGAACTGAAGCTTGCTACCAGGACTGATTCTTTCAGTTTGCCCTCAGTGAGACCACCTCAGGAAGCATAAAACACAGCACTAAAGACCTTTGAGCTAAAGAAGCAAAGACTTGGGTCTTCACAACTGTTCTTGCTGCTGTCCAAGAGAAAGAGCTCAAGCTGAGTTACTAAGCTTAGTCAGTGTTGTTTATTTTGTATACAATTCTGTCAGGGTCAGACTGAAGAGAGACTGGTTTGGGAAGAGGAAAGCACAAGACCTCCCATATATAACTGCAGGAATGACCTATCTCTCTGAAGTATATATGATATTACTGATGTACACAGACACTTACCAGATGAATCTGCATGCCACATAAAACCCTCTATGTCCAAACTTCAGACAGCCTTGGAGATGAAGCCCCTTCCCCACAAAGCTCTCCTCTGCCCCGTGAAAGCTGCTAGAACCACAAGCTTGCTCCAAAAGGCACCACTGCAGAGCTTTCACCACAGGTCATATTTTCAACAGGGATCCCCCAGGAGGTCAAAACAAATGTAATGACAACAAACAAGCCAACACCATATTTCCACCTCTCTTGCAGCAGGAAAGCAAGGGTTGTGCAGAGCATTGAGAAGCAGATACTTCATATACAGCATGGTTTTGTTGTCCAAAGCAAGGCATTTTCCACCTCATCTAATACTTTGATCTCCTCTTTCCCATTTGAAACTTCCCACTGAGAAGAGGAAAAAGCAAAAAAGAGGGAAAAAAAATAGAACTGTTTCTCCTAAAGTCAACCTTCTCTATGCTAGAGAAGACACATTTCATTAGAGATCATCCCCCCACAATAGAAACCGGGACAGGAGATGGGAGAACACACATCCTGGCAGTGCTGTTGGAAGAAACACAAGAACTTCTTTCTGACTGACTTGTGGTTGTTGGAAGAACCCATGGCATTTCTGGCAACATCAGTAGTGCTTTAGCTACAGTCCAACTGCAATGATCCCAAAGGTGCCAACTATGCAGTTTCATGCCACCTGTAGCATCCCTCTTTACCCCATTCTGGACAGAATATTGCCAGATGTGGACAAACAAGAGGGGAAGAGGGTGCTGCCCATCAAAGCTTTGGGAAAGATGCTGCTTCTCTTGAGGCTTGGAAACAATCTCAGCTTGAGAGATACAAATCCCATTGTACAATCCATACCTTCCTCACTGCCAATGCAGCCTTCAGAGCAGGCATTGCCTGAGCTGGTAACCCTGCGATGCAGTATTGAGGGAACTGGTGAGAAACAGGTTCTTTCCAACCTCGTCTCTCTGAACTTCCCCTATGCCCCAGGCTCGCTCCCTTCCCCTCTACTGTAAACAGATTGCTTCTCAAGTCCTATTATGCTCTTTGGGGATTTCAAATCCAGAATCTGCTTGACATAGGCAAGAGTCTGTTCCTTCCTCCTTGCACATTCCCTCACCCCCTGGAACTGGACATCGTTGTTCCATTTTGGAGACTATTATATACAGAGACTCATCAGACTGGGAAACAAAGAAGTTATTACTTGACAGAGCCCTGCAGCTGGGAATGTGGAAGGTGGGGGGAGAGGAGGGGGAGCACCCAGGGAGACAGGACAGGGGGCTGGCAGTAGCGTTATGAAAGCGATTAAGGGAAAGGACAACTCCAAGATGTGAAACACCTTCTCTTCAAAACCCACAAGCAGTATGAGAAAAGAAGGAGAAGAGAAATCAAGTCCAAAACTGAAAGTGGAGAAGAGAGAAATCAGTTGGTGCTGATGGTGCCACGGGTTAAACACACGGGTCTGTGGGTTTGTGTAGCCTTTGATTCAGCACTGACACGCTTTGGCAAGGGAGGCCACCGGAGCTGTCAAATCCTTCACCAACGTGCCCATCAATTGTATTCAGCTCTCCCCGACCTGCACTGGCATTTTAATTACTGTTGGGTAAACTAATTTGTACAAATGAAGGCAACTCTGCCTAATAGAATATGCAAGCTCTCTGACCTCTGACAGGCGATGACACAAGATACAAAGGAGGCAGAGGAAGGCTTTTTATCAGAGCCTTATTACTCTCTATTACTCCAATTAGTTAAGCTCCAGTGCTCCTAATTGGGGGAAAAAATTGCAATTAAATCAATTTTTGATGGGCTGAAAGTGGGTTACCGAACCGCCCTGCCTGTGAAACACTGATATTATAGCAGCAAAGGTCAAAGTCTTTGTCGGCACCTGTGGGGCCCCCACCTCCCCTCTCTAAGCCCCTCCGTGCCCCCCCCCGACACACACACGCAGCTCGCTAAGGCGAATCATTAGAACATGTCATGTCTTATCGCGGCCGCCACCATCCTGCTAACCTCATCAGTTGACATCATTACAGAAGCTAACTCCTCCAGCATGAATACAGTGCTAAGGTCACACAAACTTGATGGAGCCCCCGCTGAACAGCCCAGGAGGCTGGGGAGCAGATGCAACAGTAACAACACTGTGAAAGAGGGGGAGGAAGGGGTCAGACACACAGCACAGGGAGTTTTCCTACCTCCAGCACCAGGCTTCTCCAGCGGACCAGATAACACACAAAGGGAGGGAAACTGAGATAGTGCAGGAAAGCAGGTGCTCCTCCTGCACTCAGTTTGCAGGAAGAAGTTAAAAACCAAACCACAAATCCAAAACAAACACACAGCATCAGTTTAGCACTTCTTTTCCCTCCAGGAGAAAGCAGGCATGACAAACATGGAAGAAGTCTCACCTGCCTCTGGCAATGCTGGACAGAGTCAGGATTGGCTGGTCAGGCAGGGCTGGTGGTGTCCCTTCACTACTTTCAAGTGATCCCTTTAGACCTACTTTATGCTCTTGTAAGAAGACCTGAGAACTGAACCAAGCACCTCTGGCGCGTCAAGAAGTCAGGATGGCCGTGTTACAAACTAACAACCCAGTAACCACAAAAAGAATAGAAATCATCAGATAAGACACTTGCACCAAAAGTCCAGACAGTGTTAACAGGCCAAAATCACACATGGGGAGCAGGAGGTTATCTAGAAGGAAAAGCTAAAGAAGCCAGTGACACATGATGCAACTATCTGGAACCTGAAACGAGTGCTGGTTGCAGTCAGGTCACTACAGCTCTGCAATATTCCTCAGGCTTTTGGCTCCAGACTGTCTTTCCATAGTCCTCAAGATCCTTCCCATCCTTCCAGTTATGCATACCATGCTTCTCCTGCATCCCTGTCATGCAGTACTTCAGATCTAGACCTTCAGTGCAATGAAAGGATGACCAGGTCCCTCAAATTAACTTAGACATTTTCTATCAGTGTTGCCAACTATGGTTCTAGGCTTAAGAGTACCTACAGTACGCTTTGTTAAAGCCTGGCTGCAGGAATCTGCTGGCAGTCTCCTCAGTTCCCTGTACTACTCCAGGCTTGGCACAAAGAGCTTCTACAGTGCTCTGGAGCTGAGCTTATATTTGGGCTCAACTGTTTGCATGCATGTAAAATAGTTTTCATTT
This sequence comes from Melanerpes formicivorus, assembly GCF_026170545.1. Lineage (NCBI taxonomy): Eukaryota > Metazoa > Chordata > Aves > Piciformes > Picidae > Melanerpes > Melanerpes formicivorus. Next base: position 8,166,686 of record NW_027142358.1, read on the forward strand.
AGACTCAACAACAGGACTGAGCTCACCTGAGCAAGCAGAGACCCACAGCAGCATAGCCTTATCTTGGTTCAGCAGTGATTAACATCGCCAAAGAGAATCAGCAGCTGGAGGCCAATCACCAGGCTTGCACTACAAACAGACTAGGAAGTGCTAGCACATTTGCTGCTGCTTCCTTGAGCCTTGTGTGCATGGTGTCCCTCAAGGCATCAGTCAGCTCAAGGTTGAGCTGTGCTCCTGGTATGCATCACAAATTGCACACAGAGAAGCTACAGAGGAGCTCTGTCATTCCTCACTGGGGACTCAGCACAGAGAGGAAGCAAAATGCATAAAGACAACTGCATGGACACAACTGCCTTAGCTGCTTTTTAGTTTCAACACATATTGTCTGCCCAGCTCATCCTATAACCTTGCCCAGTGTCCCTTTACCACCCCTACAGCAGGCAAGTTTTGTGAAAGTAAGTGACCAGATCTGGAATGTAATCCCCATTTCTGGAGGAAAACTGAGCTCAATGGCATTAAGACAGAGATTCCAGACAGGACAGACACACACACATACTTCTACCACGTGAAGCGATGAATGGGAAAATAGCCTTTAGTAGCGGCTCCACCCACAGAACAATCCTGATGTTCCTAGGGTTGTTTGGATCTAAACATCACCCTCCTTTTCCCAGTACTCCAGCTCGACACATGCTTTTAGGGAGAAGCAAACATCCAAGACAGCAGCACACTGAGATTTGGTCTATAAAGGTTGATTGAGGGTCCTGAGGTTCCCATACAAGACAGCTATTCTAAAAATGCTTTTTCACAGTGCTGCTGTCGTTTTTCAGGAATTCAAACAGCCTTTGTGGCTGCACAAGTATTTCTACGGGGCTGGTATCAGCCCTACTCCTTTACTGAAGGGAAAGGTTTGATAACCCATGTTTAACAGCATAAAATACTTATTTGCATAGTATGGCCAACACTCATCATCCTTCTTCAGTCTCTGAGCTTGCCGGGCTTGGAGCAGTTGCTCGGGACAGAGGTCTCTGTACCCTACCTTTCTCCAGACCCCCAAATGATACTCAAGTTATTACTGTTAATTATAGGAAAAAAGAGATTCCTTAACCATGTAACAAATGTAATCCAGTATGTAACTTGGGTACTGGTATGACCAACACATACAAGAGGGAAAGAAACACAACAAGAGGGGCAAAAAGCCCACACCAAAACTGTTTTGTCTGTGCAGGCTTGTCAGGCACCCACTAGGGTTACATCTTGGAAGTCAAATCAGAAAGAAACATGACTTTGCTAGGAAGCCCCTTCTGAGTCTGAAAGCTGGGCTGTGTAAGAGATACAACTCTCTATTCCTACTACAGAAAGCTTTCTGGGGAGAAAAAAAAAAAAAAAGAAAAGGAAAAAAAGGAGAAAAGAAGAAAAAGATGAAAAGAGGAAGGAGGAAGTCTAAGGGTTTAAGGGCAAGTCTAAGGGGAAGTCTAAGGGTTTAAGGGCAACAAGGCTGATGAGAGTCCTTGAGCACAGGCCCTATGAGGAGAGGCTGAGGGAGCTGGGATTGTTTAGCCTGGAGAAGAGGAGGCTCAGGGGTGACCTCATTGCCCTCTACAACTACCTGAAAGGTGGTTGTAGCCAGGAGGGGGTTGGTCTCTTCTCCCAGGCAACCAGCACCAGAACAAGGGGACACAGTCTCAAGCTGCACCAGGGGAAGTTTAGGCTCGAGGTGAGGAGAAAGTTCTTCACAGAGAGAGTCATTAGATATTGGAATGGGCTGCCCAGGGAGGTGATGGAGTCACCATCCCTTGAGGTGTTCAAGAGGAGATTGGACGTGGCACTTGGTGCCATGGTCTAGTCATGAGGTCTGTGGTGACAGGTTGGACTCGATGATCCTCGAGGTCTCTTCCAACCTTGGCGATACGGTGATACTGTCTAGGGACTTCCAGGTCAGTCCAAGGCTAGGCAGTTAAACATCACTACAGTAGGGTAATTTCAGCTTTAGCTTACCAGTAACTGGATAAAAACCTCACAGGACATTTTTAATTCTCCCAATCTGTAACATTAGAGAGGCAAACAAAGTTGCTACTAAGGCTACCTTTGTGTTGAGAAGTTTAGGGGCTTTATTTGTTTCATCTTTTGCAAGTGCAGTTGGTATCTGCAGGTTAGTTACACTATGCATTCTCCCTTCCAACATCACTAGGGTAACATCAACCATCTGCAGCAACTTCATCTTAAGCTCCACATTTGCTCTACTCCCCAGAGCAAATTCAAATACATTCTGATACAGACAGGCAAGACTTCTGCTAGGTACCCACCAGACAGCATGCTCTACCTCCAGCATGCCATCTGCAATACAGTGCAAGGCAACTGCAGGGTGACTTGATAAAATCTCCATCTTGAGCAAATCCATTAGCTGTTTTTTGGAACCAAATGAAAGGAAAGGAAAAAGTAGGTGAAGATACTGGCTCAGCAAGCACAAAGCCATGGTCCCTGGAGGAAATACATGCACAGGTATTAGACACCAGATGCTATCTACTCCTGGGATAATACAGGGCACCTACAGACCACGCATCTCAAGCAGACCTCCAAAGGCCTGGCACTCAGTTCTCACCTACCCACACACCCACTTTGAGCCTTCACACACAGCACCAATCCCCTCCCTGCTGGGCTCCAGAGTGTTAGCCTTCTCTCTTGCCCTGATGGGGAAGACACTCTGAGTCTGACCCTCACCCGCCTCTCCAGATGCAGCAGCCCCCTCAAGCTCAGAGCTCTGGGCCCACACACAGCCTTACAAGAAGCTCTGAACTCCAGCCCTCGCCTTCTCAAAGCCTGCCCAGGTGTAAAGCTCCAGCGATTCCTTTTTCTTTCCCTCCCTCCTCCCTCTCCCCCTAGCCCCACCAACACTTTCGGGCCACACAGTGAGCCAGGAGGTTGGAGTACATGAGGACCACTGCAGCAGTCGTGCTGTTTCGGGCCCCCTCCCAACTCAAGACCATTTCTAAGAGCCATTTCATATCCTCCCCTCCGTGAAATGATTTCTGTTAATTGCCTGGTGGGAATCACTTATAGGTGGAGGAGACTCTCCCCCCACACACACCCTGGCCCCTAATTGGCTTATTGAAGTTTTAACGGGGCTTTCACCTGGAGAAGCTGGTAATTATTCCCTTCATTCCCCTCTTGCTTGTACCTGTAGCTTCACACTTGGGGCCTGCCTGGCTCCACAGGGGGGACTTTGTTCCCTCTAACTACAGGCCCCACACAAATGGGCCCAGCAGCAGGAGAACGCAGCAAAGTGGTAATTTTCAGCCCGACGTAATTAGCCAAGGTTCTTTCAGCCCAAACTGCTGAATGAGGAGGGGGCTGCCAGGGAGGGTGTGCCATGTGGGAATGGTGGGACACGGGCTGCTCTCAACAGGCAGACAAAGACCTCTCGGGGGCTGTGATCTGGGGCGAGCAGGAGGAGGGAGCTGGAATGGGACAGCCTGCCTGGCAGAACAGGGGCACGGTCAGCAGTGGGATACATGCCAAGGAGGTCAGCTCATGACAAGTATCTTTTCCCCAGCCCGTGGAACAGGACAGCGCAGGATGCCAAAACAGGGGTAAAGGAGAAAAGAGATCCAGTGATGTACAATGGGAGCATGTGAAGAGGTGCATGCATGACAGATTCTTGAAGGGCTGGTGTAGCCTATGCTCCCAGGGCAGGATTTCTAGTCTGGTACCTTGGCATTGAGATTAAGAAAGGCAACAGACTTAAGGAGAAGAAACTGGACAGTGGAGGTCCCAGACCGGATAGCAAGAACTGCTCTGAGGACAGTTACTGCTCAGAAAAATCAGGGAAGAATCATTCACCTCCTCCAGCATCTGCCCCAAAAGTTAGGCAATAAACAAAACCAGAAGGACAGCAATGAAGTCTTCAGATTTTCTTGTTACTAAATCATCTCCCATTAGCAAAGCAAAACTGCTTTTCATAGCAGGACCTCCCTTACACCATCTCCCTCTTCCTGCTACAAGCCTTTGGTTCTTCAAAACTTTACCAGGAAACTGCTGCATGGGGGTTAACCAAGCAACTTGGCTCCCAGTACAATTGCTCCTGTGTCATGTCAGCATCCTGTGCCACAGTGCCTCTGTTGATGCTCAGGGCTTGTTAGCATCTATGCTATAAAGGCAACAGCGATAAAAACCTTATTCTAGCTATCCAGCTCTAGAACTGTAGATGAGTTAAACCTGCTCAGCTGACCTGATGATCATAGCTTCAGTGCAATGAGGTTTGTTTGTTTTTAAACAGTTGTATTTTGAAAAAAAAAAAAAAATCACCTCATGTCTCTTCTGATTGCAGCATCCTAATAGAAAGCAAGAACTGTCATAATCTAAAAGCTTGGTCCTTATTCTGCAATGAAGAACTAATGGTAAGCAAGCAAGTGAAAGGTTACCCACTGCTTTCATCAGAGCACCCAATTACACAAGGGTGCTGAGCAAGGCCTAGGAGATGATGCAATCACAACAATTCTGAGAGCAAGGAAATGAGATCCCCAGCAACTCAGTATGCAGCAAGGAGACAGGCAGCACAACCCTAGTGCACAGACTTGTAATTCCCAAGTTGCTTAAAATACACAGCTGTGACCCAACTCGGCAGCAGAAGGAACTTCCCCGATTCCACCTCACCATAGTCTGGTCTCTTGTCAGATCATATCTTCCACATTTTACTAAAGACTCCCACAGAAAGGTCTATTTTTCAGTCTTTTTTATTTATTTTTTTGCATCCACATCCAAGCTGCTTTACATGCTTGCCACAGAGATAAGTTCAGCTAGATACTGTGTGCCTTCAGCTCATCGATGCTCAAGACTTCTCCCTTAAAAGCAACCTTTGACACTTCTGAACAAAATATGCTTGCCAGGAAATTAATGCCAGTGTCTGAGAAGGAGACACCAAGGATAAATATAAGCAGACTCAAAGTGACCAGGCCATTTTCAAGGCTATGCAGAGTGAACATTCCCAGTGCCAGTGGGAAAACACGTGTGACGTTGCCTACGCTCATACCTCATCCCAAAACTTACAGTGCCCAGGGGCTGCTGCTTCTTACAACCTCACACCCTACAACATGGGGACAGGCAGAAGTGATTTAAGTAAATATTGCAGCTGTCACTGCTTTGGACAAAAGTCTAAATAGATGCCCATGTGTAGAAAATGCTTAGAGAATCATGATGCAAAAGAAGAAAACCTCTCCTCTCTTAAAAATACCTCCTTTTAGGTTTTTTCTTTAAGCTTTGGGACTGCCAAGATCCATCTGAATATATTTTCAGACAATACTGAGAGTTTTCATTTAACAAGCATTCTTTTGAAAATGCAGGTCTATATAATGACAGCTTACCTAAACTTTTCCATTAGAACATATGACAGAAAATGACTTTTCAATAAGCCAGCGATCCATGCATGCCAGCGAGGTCAAGGGGAGGGGAGAATCCTTTCAGATTTGCCAGAACAACTAAAACTCAAGAATGTTTCAGTTTAAAAGCAGGGGGTGGGAAGGAATCCGTTTTCCTGGCGCCGCACGCCTGAGATTTTTGCCTTATTCCTTTTGCCATACACACGTGCATAAACCAAATCCAAACTGCCCAATTCAGGAGAGTTTTGGGGAAAAAAAAAGTGATCTGGGTGGTGAGGAAGAAGAGGACTTCTCAACAAACATATACTTCTGTGATCTTCCCACGAAGGGCAGCAGTCCTTTCTCTGTATCACACAGAGGCAGCAGCTGTACTTGTTCACGCTTACAGGGGAAAGAAGCTGAATCACTTAAAACCAGAGGGCTTGATCTTCCTCCTCTGCTCTATGACATTCAAACAATTTCCAAATGAGTTGTTTGGCAGGAGAGAAGGAAATAATGCTCAGAAGGTTTTAAGAAGCTAAAGACCAGAGGTGAAAGGGGACAAGTGTGTGTACATAGCACATGCCGCGCCCAGAGAGGTCCAGGACACTGAGGCATGGAGACACAGGTGCTCTGCGGAGGAGGCAAGCAAAGCCTCATCTGCATTTAACTCAGCCATGAAATGACTCCTAAAGCTTTCCTGCTCTGATCATTCCATCCCTGACATGGACACGCTTGCAACAACCTCAATTCACTTGCTCTTCAAGCTCTGGGTAGCTCCAGCTCTCCACTTACTGCATAAAGATTTGCTTCAGTGTTTTCGTACTAAGTGTTTGGAGCATGTCAACTGTTTGCCCCTAAGCAACCAAGATGCTGAGTGAAGATCCTGTTCTCCATCTGCAGTTTCAGGGCATGCTTGGTTGTGAGCAAGCATCAGTGAGAAATAGAGTCTGCCACTCAGGCCAGAAAGGACAGCCCCAGCCCTGTATGCAGAGAAAGGCACATAAGATTTCATTAAACAACCAAACAGACAACACACCCAAGGCATAAGGATGTTTAGGGGGTCACCTCCAGCACAAATCCTGAACTACCCAATAACCTGCTGAAAGTTTTACAGAAGCCAGAGCTCAAACCACCCTGCCATTAATATACAACAAAACACAGGTTCAAAGCACAAGTTACCGTCTTCAGCATCTGTAATCAGGCTGGGCTACAAGGCAGGCCAAGAACTACTGAATTTCAGTGACAATAAGTGAGATAAGCCAGATGAGGACAGGAAAGGGATGAAGCAAAATAGATTATGAATGGATAGGGAAAGGACAAGGCAAGAAGGGAAGGAACAATTTATAATAATGCTTAATGTCAGTGCATTGGAAGAAAAATAACACAGAAAATGCTGTATGAGGGAGAGAACTGCACTACTGGAAGGGACTGGGAAAAAGCCCTTCAGGCACACCTTCTGAGTCTGCAATGGAACAGAGGATTCCCTAAAGCACATCTGAAGTCGAGAAATACCTGATGAAGGGATACAAAGTACCACACTACCTCTTACCCTCCTGTAAGCTGCTGACTAAGTGAAGCAGGACAACCTGTTGGCAGTCAGTCCTCCAGCACTTCAAGGAAGAGACGTCTGGAAGCTTTAGATGCACAGGCAGCTTTGCAGGCAAGAGTGTGAAACCAGAGTTTCCTTTCTTTCCCATGGCCTGCCCTATTTGCATGCACTCAGACTTCAGGAGGTTTCATCCAAAACCACAGTTATTAATAGAACCATTTTCACTTGGCGTTTGAAACACCCACAAGAAGCACTGCCAGAAACAAGCTTGCTCACATATCCTCCACTGAAATGAGCACGTTACTAAAGCATCAGCACAGGATTCTGCAGCAAGTTAAGGAGTGTCCCAAGCCAAACTTGTCACTGAACTTTATCAGGCGAATACACAAGATCCAAATACATGACCACCAATTCAGGTTAGGCTGCATCTCCATGGACTCCAGCCAGAGGCTGCACTGGAAAGAAATTACATGCTTACCACATCTCAGGGATGCCTATACATGAAGTCCACTCTAAATAACTGCCCAGCAAGTACTCACAACAGCCATGGTTTGTTACTGCTTCACGCAAGGCCATCAATACTAGAGCTGGGGTGGCTTGGGAAAAACATAAAACCAATAAACAGAGCAGAGCATACCCAGAGGGAGGAATCTTTCACTATACAACCTCATAAGACAGTCTGACAAAGGGTTTCAAAACAGAACAAAGTGTTTCTTTTTCAGGACACAACATACTGTTGGAAAGGAGCCTTTAAAGACTAGAATCTTAACAGGTACAGAAGGAAGAGATGAGATGCTCACAGAAGTAGCCTCTGCAAATATGAAAGAAACAGATGCAAGCTCCTGCCAGGGAAACCCTAAACAACTCATCACTGGAAGCTGGGAAGGAACAGGCAGCAAAGGATCTTTTTGTGCTTGTCATGTTTCTTACCCTTCTCCCTTGACACTTAGCATTGACCACTGCTGGACACTAAACACTGGGATAGAGGGATGCTGGACTGACCCTCCATGGCCAGAAGAACGTCAGAAATGTCCACCTTGGACAAGCCATGGGCCATCTTGCTCACTGTTTTGTCTCCAGCAGTGGTACTAGCAGATGCTGTTTAGGAAGACCACATCAGCTTCTTATCTTCCTGTGGTCATCCTCTTTGTTCTGTCCCAGCATCCGCTGCTGGTGTATTATGGAATTCAGAAAGCATACGCCAACCTAGTCCTTCATTATGGACCTGCTATCCATGAATCTGCCAAATCCTTTTCCAAACTACTGGCATCATTCACCTCCATAGCCTTCTGCAGCAGAAAGTTCCCCAAACAATGTGTAAAGAAATACCATCTTTTGTCCATTTAAAAGCAACCTCCTACCATTTTTAAATGTTTCTAGTTCTACGATTGTAGGATTTGGTGAACAACACTTCCACACTCAGGCTTACCCAGCACCATCTTACTCTTTTAAGGCTGGTTTTGCCAAGACTGACCATTGGAGGCAATTAAATTTCAGCACATCAAGAACTTCTGCAATGCTTGACTTAGGAAAGATCACAAAACCAAGACACAGACTAGCAATGCCAGCTATTTCTTTAGTAGGCATTTTCCTCTGTCGAATTGCTTCTGCAAACACTTTTGGTTCACTGCCCTACTAAGGCAGGTTAGAGTTATTTGCTTGCTTCAAGCTTTGAGGCTTCAACCAGTCTCAGACAGTCCTAGACCAGCAGGGACCCATATCACTGGCTTTGCTGCAATAGCTAGAGAGCCAACGCAGGCCTGAAGACCATCAGGGTCTCACAAACCATAGCCTAGGAAGCAGAAGAGAGAGCAGTAGGAACAGTACTGTTCACCTGCACTCAATACTTCCAAAGCACTTAATTTTCTACCACATACCAGGAGCAGGAAATCCTTCTCTACCAGGCTACAAACTTATATGAAGCAGTCTGCACACAGTCCATGTTCCCAGATTACTCTGAGACGATCAGAAGACAGATGCTAGAGAGAGATTATTTCTTTTCAAATTTCTGGAGCAGAGTCACTTGCTTCTCCACTGTCAAAGGAAAACATTATCTAGGCCACACATACTGGCCCATACACAATTTATGTGCAAGGCAGAAAATAAGAAGCAAGAGAGAACCTGCTCCATCAGACAGTCCTGCTCCATCCCCATCCCTCATTAAATCAGCCCAGACAGGCGAAGCAGGTCACTGAACAAAGTGCAGGTGCAAAGCTCAAGACAGCTGCACCAGGAGGCAGAGACCAAGCACAAGAATAGTAGCAGTTACTGCTTGACCCATCTTCAGTCTGCAGCTGCTTACTCTGCTCAGTTCACTTCTTTTAGTCTTATTTATTTATTTATTGGGGAGGGCAGAGGTACACAGATGACAGCCTGCTTTCTTCTTCCCCTGAAAAAAACAAGCTGTTTGATTCCACTTTGCAAGCTTCTATCCAACCCCCACAGTAATAAATCTCTAGGACTATCAATCACCTTAGTACAGGTCTCTCTTCTCAAAGGAAATGGCTTCTCTGTCTCTCCATTAGCTGCCCATGTCTACCAAGTCATTTCAAGTCTTCTTTGATGGACGGGTAGACTTCTAGGAACATGTACCCCAATCTCAGAGGAGAGAGAACAAGGATTTCCTAATTTGACAGGGCCATGCACATTAAAAGCTGTCTTTAATACCTGGCATCAAATTAGCTGTGCATCTGTGAAGTGTCAGGATGCCTACAAAACAGCACAAGTACATCCCATGCAGGCTTGTGCATAGATGGAGTGTCAAGAACCCACAACACCTCTTTAGAGCAAGGAAATGTCCACAGCAGTTGTGCTCTGTGCAGGCAGAAGGTAGAAAAGACCTGACAATGAACCTTAGATAATGAACTACAGAACACACTGCAGGCAATACTACACAGAAAGAAGAGACCTTCCAATCTGTCTTCCAGTCTGGAGGGGTCTCACACTGCTCTGAAAAGAAACCAGAGGCAACAAAGCCAAGGAAAGAGTCATAGCTACGCAATTCTATCCATGTTTCTAGTGCCCAATTCCACTCACAACAGAGATGCAAGATGACAGCTACCCAGGGAAGCTGAACATTAGCTACAAGCAAGAGGCACTCTGGTATGCTGTATATTAAAGCATATTAGCACACTGGCCACGTGCACAACATACATTATAGAGAAATTGCCATTCTTCAACAGAACCAGTTCTCTTTCAAGCCCAACTATCCTCCCTGAGTCATTTGCTCCTGTCCAAACTCCAGCATCTCTGGTGCTGCTTTCATCTCCTCCTCTCTACCTCCCACGGTGTTTCAAATGTAGTTTGATTTACTCAACTAGAGCCAGACTGATGCATTTCCTTATCTTCAACAGTCTGCCAAGAATGTTTTACAAGAATTGAAGTGTCTAGAGAAGGATGGGATGCGTCATCCTGATGTGTGTCTCACCTAAGGCCGGAGAATCCCATCTCTGAGCCTTTGCTTTAACAGCATTTTCTCTAGGCCTGAAGATCTTCTGTGGGCAGTGCTGGGCTCTGTGTCAAAATGCCAAAACTCAGCAGCAAGGGTTAAAATTGGAGATGTACATTTATGAATTCTAGAAATTTATATAATCTGCCACCTCATCCTGGACATGCAGATGACAAAGCCTGCCCAGGATGAAGGCACTGCTGCTCTAAGCATCCTCCAGCTCTGCTAGGGGACTACTTTCTTCACAGACAGGGCACTTCCTTCAGCAGTTTCCTACAATGTACATTCCTATGCTTATATATTGCCTCTTCTGAGCTGGAACAGGAAGTTTTACAGCTGCAGATTGACAGAGCAACATACACTGCATACAACACACACAAAGCAAATCTTCTTTTCCTTTTTACTTTTCTTTCCCCCCACCCTGTTCTCCTGAGAGCACAACAGATAAATAATCTAAATTCCTGCTTGGAAAAAAGAAACTGTCTCCCCCTACTTCTAATCCAGAGATGCAATGCAAAATCTTAGCCCTTGAATTCCACATCTGAGTTATTTTTAGCACCCATTCATACATAAAGATGCACATATAAAGAGCATCCATGCATGCCTGTTTCTCAAGCTTGCACAAACTATTTGGACCACAAAGCTATGCACAAGCCCCAGCACAGCCACAAGACATTCCATGCTAGAAGCTCTAGTCAGAGGCAGAATTGCACAGACATACCTTGAATAAGTGCTTTGCACTTGATAGGCGGTGTAAAGCAGGCCTGAACAGACTCCACTGATCTTAGGCATGAAACATATTCCTATACTTCAAACTAGTGCATTTTGGATTGAGTCTACAAAATTGAAGCACTAGCATCAGAGAGTTACCATCACCTGTATCCTGCTGTAAAGTTTTTTCCTTTCCTTCAGGAAAACTAGGACTAGCACCTGATTTGATGTGCACACAATCATCAATTTCTTCTCTTAATAAAGAGAGACCTGGTGCTTTACTATGATGCCTCTTCCTGCAGCAGTCTGAAGCCTTCCCTCTGACAAATTCAGTCCTTTCTTATTTCTCTCCCAAACAGATATTTTTTATTTTTTTTACTTTTAGAAAAACTGAGGGCAAGGGGGAATCCTCCAAAGAGGCCCAGTGCTTCCCTCCTGGTAATGAAACCCTGTAATGGAATTCCCTGCACTCCAATTAGGAAGAAATGCTAATTTTCTCCAGTTGAGCACCCCCTCTAGATGTATCTAATTTGTTTCACTGCTTTCATCTCTCCCCTCCATCACATTTTCATTTAAAGGTTATGATCTGTTTGTGCCCTTCATGCCGCGCCCTGACAAGACACCCCTATGAGAGGTTGCAGGGGCCACGTCGCCCTTCCTAACCCCCTTCCCAAACAAAAACCAAAGCTTTTTTCCCTCCACTGCCTCTTTAAGAGATGCAGAAAGATGAAGGGGAGGAGCAGGGAATTGGGAAGACAATAATTAAAAATAAAAAGTAAGCCATCTTGCCAGTTGTGTTGTTGGCTCTTTCCAGCAAAAGGTTAGAGACCTTTGCACCATGACCAACACCAGTATGACCAGTGCAGGCCAGCTGGGAGAAAGAGCATTACAGACCTTTGCTGCTCCTGTAGATCTGGTTTAGGAGCAGCTGCTATGCAAGAATACACTTTTGCATAAGGTTTTGAGATGGTGAATTGTTTAGATTTTTACAGGGCTGGGGAATACATTCTCTCCTATCTACACAGAGACAGTCTGGTCAGAAAGCACAAGGAACATCAGCTTAGCTGAGGAGAAGATCTAAATAAAGCTATTCCCACCCCTCTCTAAATGGCTTATGCCTTGTTCTGACAGCCTGTGTTCTGAAGCTCCTTCAGAAGAGCACAGGCTTGAGCTGGGTAGTGTGAGCTTTGGAATAGTTTTTTGTGGCATCCATAAATTTGTGCTGTTGGGGATTCTGTTTGGCTGTGGGGAGGCCTGTAAATCTGCAGGGCAGATCCCATCTGAACAGAGTCACTGCCCAGAAGAGCTTTCAACCTGTAGCATACGAGACAGGTATCCAGATCAACATGCTGGTGTCACACCACTTCCCATGGAAATTTCAAAAGCCACTTTCACCAAAATATTCTTTTAGAAAATTAAAAAGCAAAAATCCAGCCCCCAATCTACACCTGTTTCCTCCAATGAGGCCCCTTTGCAGCCTGCCCCAGAACAGCTCTGAAACAGAAGGTCTTCTCTACATGCTCACCCTGATCCCAAATCCATTCATTACTCGTGTTCAGCATCTCCCTTCACTTCAGTTCTTGTCCATTAGATAGGAAATATCTGATCTACACTCTCCAAACAAAAGTTGCACCACACATCTGTTGTAAATATCCTAGAAGGTGAAAGCACCCAAAGAACCTCTTTGGAAGCAATACGGATAAGTGGGTCCCAAATGAAATGAAGTGGGAACTGCTGGGTTCTTCCAGGCACACCCTGGAAGAGAAGTACTCTCTCAGAAAAAAAGAGAGGACTAGCTGGATACATTGCCCAACTTGAGCACTGAGCAACCTGTTCCTGGGCATTAAGATGAAGCTGGAAAAAACAGCAAGACTGTTTTTTGTTATTAACAGGCACTTTGCTAAAACTGCCCAAGATAGGCAGCTCCCTCCCAGTCATTTCCTGCTGCAGCCCCTCAATCTCATCAGCCAGGCCTATATACTCCATTACCAGCTATTTCCTCTCTACGTTTGCCATGCCTCCAAAAGCCTTCGCAGAAAGTCCTGATGATCCCCCCCACCCTGCCCCACTCCGCAGATACAACCCCCTCATAACTCCGCTTACGGAGACCACAAACAGGCAGCGGGTAGGAGGCACACAAAGATTTACTCTTTGCAGATAGCACCCTTGCCCTTTCCTCCCCCCCCCAGGCCCCCCTCTCTATCTGGTCCATGCGAACAAACCCCGAGTGGGAAAGAGCGTTCGGCAGAGGCCTGTGTCTGGGCCAGCCGCCTTTCATCCCCAAGATGCCTCTTCCCGTTGGAAAATACAAGCATTGTGTGAAAACATTTTAATATATTCATGCACATTCCTATAGCTTGCAGGAGCAAGCGGGGTCCCAGCGGCCTCCCCTCCCCGCTTCCCAAATGATTTTCATAGGCAGCGCCGCACTGGGCATGCCACCTGTTTTCTCGGATGCCCGCGCGTATGTAAATTGTGGGAATGCGCGGGGCCAAGCGCCGTGGGCTTATTGTGCCGGCCAAAAGACTTTACTAATTACTTGCCCAAACTCCAGAGCTGTACGCTTGCTGCTCTTACAAAGCGGGAGAGCAGGGAAGGTGGGGGGTGATGGGAAGAGGAGGAGGAGGGGGAAAAAAAATGGGGGGGGGTGGAAATAGGGGGGGGGGGGAAAAGAAGAAGAAGAGGGGGGGAAAAAGAAGAAGAGGGGGGGGAAAAAGAAGAAGAGGGGGGGAAAAAGAAGAAGAGGGGGGGAAAAAAGAAGAAGAGGGGGGGAAAAAGAAGAAGAGGGGGGGGAAAAAGAAGAAGAGGGGGGGAAAAAGAAGAAGAGGGGGGGAAAAAGAAGAAGAGGGGGGGAAAAAGAAGAAGAGGGGGGGAAAAAGAAGAAGAGGGGGGGAAAAAGAAGAAGAGGGGGGGAAAAAGAAGAAGAGGGGGGGAAAAAGAAGAAGAGGGGGGGAAAAAGAAGAAGAGGGGGGGGAAAAAGAAGAAGAGGGGGGGAAAAAGAAGAAGAGGGGGGGAAAAAGAAGAAGAGGGGGGGAAAAAGAAGAAGAGGGGGGAAAAAGAAGAAGAGGGGGGAAAAAGAAGAAGAGGGGGGGAAAAAGAAGAAGAGGGGGGGAAAAAGAAGAAGAGGGGGGGGGAAAGAAGAAGAGGGGGGGGGAAAGAAGAAGAGGGGGGGAAAAAGAAGAAGAGGGGGGGAAAAGAAGAAGAGGGGGGGAAAAGAAGAAGAGGGGGGGAAAAGAAGAAGAGGGGGGGAAAAGAAGAAGAGGGGGGGAAAAGAAGAAGAGGGGGGGAAAAGAAGAAGAGGGGGGGAAAAGAAGAAGAGGGGGGGAAAAGAAGAAGAGGGGGGGAAAAGAAGAAGAGGGGGGGAAAAGAAGAAGAGGGGGGGAAAAGAAGAAGGGGGGGAAAAGAAGAAGGGGGGGAAAAGAAGAAGGGGGGGGAAAAGAAGAAGGGGGGGAAAAGAAGAAGGGGGGGAAAAGAAGAAGGGGGGGAAAAGAAGAAGAAGGGGGGGGGAAAAGAAGAAGAAGGGGGGGGAAAAGAAGAAGAAGGGGGGGAAAGAAGAAGAAGGGGGGGGAAAGAAGAAGAAGAGGGGGGGAAAGAAGAAGAAGAGGGGGGGAAAGAAGAAGAAGAGGGGGGGAAAAGAAGAAGAAGGGGGGGGAAAAGAAGAAGAAGGGGGGGGAAAAGAAGAAGAAGGGGGGGGAAAAGAAGAAGAAGGGGGGGGAAAGAAGAAGAAGGGGGGGAAAGAAGAAGAAGGGGGGGAAAGAAGAAGAAGGGGGGGAAAGAAGAAGAAGGGGGGGAGAAAGAAGAAGAAGGGGGGGAAAGAAGAAGAAGGGGGGGAAAGAAGAAGAGGGGGGGAAAGAAGAAGAAGGGGGGGGAAAAGAAGAAGAAGAGGGGGGAAAAGAAGAAGAAGAGGGGGGGAAAAGAAGAAGAAGAGGGGGGGAAAAGAAGAAGAAGAGGGGGGAAAAGAAGAAGAAAAGAAGAAGAAGAGGGGGGAAAAGAAGAAGAAGAGGGGGGAAAAGAAGAAGAAGAGGGGGGGAAGAAGAAGAAGAGGGGGGGAAAAGAAGAAGAAGAGGGGGGGAAAAGAAGAAGAAGAGGGGGGGAAAAGAAGAAGAAGAGGGGGGGAAAAGAAGAAGAAGAGGGGGGGAAAAGAAGAAGAAGAGGGGGGGAAAAGAAGAAGAAGAGGGGGGGAAAAGAAGAAGAAGAGGGGGGGAAAAGAAGAAGAAGAGGGGGGAAAGAAGAAGAAGAGGGGGGAAGAAGAAGAAGAGGGGGGGAAGAAGAAGAAGAGGGGGGGAAGAAGAAGAAGAGGGGGGGAAAGAAGAAGAAGAGGGGGGGAAAGAAGAAGAAGAGGGGGGGAAAGAAGAAGAAGAGGGGGGGAAAGAAGAAGAAGAGGGGGGGAAAGAAGAAGAAGAGGGGGGGAAAGAAGAAGAAGAGGGGGGGAAAGAAGAAGAAGAGGGGGGGGAAAGAAGAAGAAGAGGGGGGGAAAGAAGAAGAAGAGGGGGGGAAAGAAGAAGAAGAGGGGGGGAAAGAAGAAGAAGAGGGGGGGGAAAGAAGAAGAAGAGGGGGGGAAAGAAGAAGAAGAGGGGGGGAAAGAAGAAGAAGAGGGGGGGAAAGAAGAAGAAGAGGGGGGGGAAAGAAGAAGAAGAGGGGGGGAAAGAAGAAGAAGAGGGGGGGAAAGAAGAAGAAGAGGGGGGGAAAGAAGAAGAAGAGGGGGGGAAAGAAGAAGAAGAGGGGGGGAAAGAAGAAGAAGAGGGGGGGAAAGAAGAAGAAGAGGGGGGGAAAGAAGAAGAAGAGGGGGGGAAAGAAGAAGAAGAGGGGGGGAAGAAGAAGAAGAGGGGGGGAAAGAAGAAGAAGAGGGGGGGAAAGAAGAAGAAGAGGGGGGGAAAGAAGAAGAAGAGGGGGGGAAAGAAGAAGAAGAGGGGGGGAAAGAAGAAGAGGGGGGGAAAGAAGAAGAAGAGGGGGGGAAAGAAGAAGAAGAGGGGGGGAAAGAAGAAGAAGAGGGGGGGAAAAGAAGAAGAAGAGGGGGGGAAAGAAGAAGAAGAGGGGGGGAAAGAAGAAGAAGAGGGGGGGAAAGAAGAAGAAGAGGGGGGGAAAGAAGAAGAAGAGGGGGGGAAAGAAGAAGAAGAGGGGGGAAAAGAAGAAGAAGAGGGGGGGAAAAGAAGAAGAAGAGGGGGGGAAAAGAAGAAGAAGAGGGGGGGAAAAGAAGAAGAAGGGGGGGGAAAAGAAGAAGAAGGGGGGGGAAAAGAAGAAGAAGGGGGGGGGAAAAGAAGAAGAAGGGGGGGGGAAAAGAAGAAGAAGGGGGGGGGGAAAAGAAGAAGAAAAAAAGAAAAAGAAAAAAGAAAGAAAAAAGAAAGAAAGAAAGGGGGGGTGGAGAAATAAAGGGAAAGAGAGGGAGAAGGAGAGGGAACGCAAAGGATGCATTTCAAAGTTTCTCCAGCAATTTGATGGTGGGGAGCTGGGCCCAATGTGAAATCACAGAGGTCAAAGGTGGGTCTCCCTCCCTTGTGAGAAAGTGGTGAATCAGGACGGTTTATCAAACGATCATTTTCTTTTGAAACTGGGAGGCAGCGGCTGGGACAATTCTGCAGATGTGCTTGATGAGTTTGGGACAAAAATGGGCCGCCTCCTCCCCCCCCCACCCCCCTTTAAGGTCTCCCATCAGGGGTTGCTTCTCCCTCCACTGCTTCCAGGACCCTCCCCTCCCTTCTTCAGTGGTCAGCTGAGACCCCCACCCACTGATCGCCTTTGTGTTCCTGGCCTTTGGACACACTGACAGGGCCCTTTATGAGACCCCAATCAAGACCCCCATGTCACAGGTACCTAGTAGAGATACCAGACCCTTTTCAAATGAGGAACAACAAGGAAAATATGCTGGCCCATTGTCCCAGCATGGCACCAAGGGAGATGAAAGGGACAGGCTGCTCCCTCTCCACAGACCGCCTGCCAATCAACCCCAGTTATTAAGGTCACGATGTGGAAATTCTTTTGACCTACACCTAATCAAAGATGCACCAGGGCCTTTTGAGACAACAAGGGGGAAGGTGGGAGGGCAGGCATCCCCCCACCCTCCCCACCCATAAATACAGTGGAGCTTCTAAAGAGAATTTAGGAGGAGTTACCCCAGTTAGTGCCATGGCACACTTGCCCCAAGTACCACTGGGGCAGTGAAACTGGGCCCCATGCTGGCATTCAGCCTCAGGAGAGCTTTGGTTAAAAGCTTTCCTCATGGAAAAGTTACACACCAAGCAATGCTGGAAGTGGCTCAGAAGTCACAATCAAGGACTCTGTGTGGCAAGTACCAAGCATCCTCTCTCTCATTCACAACAGCTTAGGCTAGTATAGGCTGTGGGTTTCACCAGCACCCTCCAACACTGGGCCCTGGAGAAGAAAAGCTCAGTGGTCATGAATCTATGAACCTCCAAAAGCTGAAGCACCTGCAAGAGTGGATGGATGCCTGCAGTGCAGAGTAGACATTTTGAATTCCCCTTACATTACACAGGATGAAGATACCAAAAGGATGTTGATGGTGATAGTTCTTAGGAGTACACAAAAATCTCTCAGAGAGGTGTTAGTGCTCACCTGCAGCGACAAAGCAATCAGATGGGTGGTACAAAACACAGAGAATGGGTCAGAGAAGCACATCCCATTACACAGCTCCAGAGCACTTGGAATATGGACAAGATGATCCACCCCGAAATGTTTTTCTGTATGCTCACTATCTAAAAGTCATCATCATACACTCAATCACAGAACAGTTAAGACGACCTGACAACAGTGACACAAGGACTGACAGACTGCAATCTGTTGTAGTTCACACCAAAAGGGAGGGGAAATACCTTAAACCACAAAAAAATCATCAAAACTCACAAAACATAAACATTTATCAACATATATAGGAGGCTTTATCAGCATATATCGGCCAGCTATCACTAGCACACGCAAGACCAATCTTGAAGAAGCAGAAACTTCAAGTGGTATCCTACCACTATACAGAGAATACTCTTCCCAATCCTACTGCCAGATTGCTGCTCACATCCTGTTGGCATCCTTCATATCCCATCTGGATCAAGCTCTTAGTAAAAGCCAAGGAAATACGGGGTAGTGGTGGAGTGAAGGTACAAACAGTGTTGACAGTCACAGCAACCAAGCTGTGGATTTCATTATGCTAAACACTTTGCTCCTGTGTTGGCTCATTTTTCTCTGCCTTTTATATACATTCAGCTCATGAAAGACAGCACTTCAGTGCTTTTCCAAGTTTTCCTGCTCCTCTCAGAAGTGCAGCTTACCAGTGATGATCAGCTGAGTGGGAGATGGCAAGTGGAAGACTCCAAAAGAACTTTGGGACAGAGTCATGTGTTTACACAAATCCTACTATACTGCTTCTCCACTGCAAGTCAGCACCATGCCCTTGTTCCTTTGCTCTTACATAACTGTTGAAGCTTTTCCTTCTTGACGCTAAACCAGCCAGCTCCCTATACCAGAAATTATTTAGCTACAGCACAGCATAGCCTGGTTTAGATTATTGTAAACCAAGATCCAAACAGTCACTTCAAACCAGCTATCTCCTCTACCCTTAGAGTAAGGTGCAATGCTCAGAGCAGACGTGACTTCAGCACTGCAGCACAGAAAAGAGAGATCAGTTTCTTACTTCAGGGCAGCATCCTCCACTATTGCCCTCCTTTCAAATGCCGATTTGACAGCAGACCAGGGTCCTGCTGTCCTCAGAGTGAATCAACTTTAGAGGGGTTAGGCTGCTATCTTAGGACACTACAGCTCCACGTACCACCTCAGGGCATGGGTTTACATCCTGAGTCTGGTTAGAGGCATCTGCACCTGGGGCTCTCACCATGCAAGAAAGGTCCATCCCCCTCTGTCCCTCTCTGCCCCTCCCACGCCCAAAAGCAGCCCTTTGAAACTCGGGGGAGGGAACAGACACCGCTCTAATTGCAGGAGTGAAACCTGGCATCCTCCTACCCATCTACCTCTGCACTCTGTTTCTGATTCTCTTTGAACCTCTAGTACTGCTTGTCAGGTCGCTGCCCTCCTGAGAGATCAGAAAAAAATAAAATGCCAGTGATTACTATTGTACACCAATTTGCAAGCTAAAAAGGAAGAAAAAGAGAGAACAGCCTCCGTGTGTCAAGCTGCTACACAAGCAGCCTGAAAAACAAACCCTTAATTTAAATGTTAATGAAAGTGCTGAAGAGACATCAGAGGCTTTCATTTCTCTACAAGAAGCAGAATCATCAGGTCTAGAATTTATGGCCCCTTTCACCTCCCCTCTCCCCTTCTCTGCTCCATCAGCCAAAGAAGTTAGGAAAGGGGGAAAAAAAAAAGAACCCAACTAATTTTAACATTAACTCCACACTTCCACCCTGGGATGCAATTGCTAAATTATCTGTTGGCAGGACACTGATCAAAGGTGGAAAAACAAAGGCACGCTGCACAGTCAAGCAAAGGTAAACAGCAGCCAAGGTCTGGTGAAGTTGCCTTCTCCCTCCACAAATTTAAAAAGCAAAGAAGAAAATGATCACAAACTGGAAATAGAAACCTCAAACCGTAAGGCTGCCAGCCCCCTCAACTGAATTTCTTCTGTCACATCAATTAAACAGACATGGATTATCCTGTGCAAACTAAACAGCACAAGAAAGATACTTCCCCCAAGCTTTCTGAGGCAGAATCTACCCTCAAGCAAGAGGAAGGATAAGAAAAAAACTTCAGGGGGAGAAAAATTAGAAAAGAAAAAGAAAATTCAATATGCAACACAGCTCCACAAGATTAGAAACAGATGTCTCTGGGTTCCAACTTGGTTAGCTATTGCCTCCCAAAACCTGCTCACCTGCCCACAACCACCAGTGAGCCAATTCACACAGTCACAGAAAATATACACATTAGAGTATTGGCCAAAAGTGACAAAAAGGAACTGTGTCACCAGTTGTGTGAGCTTTAGAGGGTACAGGAAAGAAAGCAAACAATGGGAAGCTGCAGTTTTGCAACTTGATTTGTATACACATTTGTTTCTAGAGGAGAAGGAAAAGGGACGTGTTCATGTGTTCAACCATGTGAAGAAGGCCAAATAGAGTCATTATCACGCAATTAAAGAAGGTAAAACAAATTCTTCTTCCTCCCAACATCAAGGGAACAATCAGGGCACATGGATAAGACACAGGTGTCATTCTAGCTCCAGAGGGGAGAAACTGATACTCATTTCCTGCTCTTCAGCTTTGGGGTGAAAGAGCACCAAGTCAGTTATGACTATTGCATATATCTAGAAATCCACATCCAGATCACTCTCTGAGGTCAGTAAGAGATGGTAGTTAACACCACCACTAACTCTGCAAGTCCGCCCTGGGATCGCACAGTTGAGCAGGTTCTTCCTGCCCCTGCTTAAGAAACAGATGCAGGTCAGAGACCCTCTCAATTATTCAAACCAACCAGACTCTGTGGAGATCCCCCAGGACAGCAGAGCTATTGCTGCCTGCTCTTTTGCTGGCAATGCACAAACCAGAATAAAACCCAGTTATTTGTCCCAAGTCCTAGCAGACTGGGAGAGGTTAGCTCTGCAAACACAGCAGGTCACAACAGAGCACTACTACAGCCAACAGCTCATCTTGACATGCAGTAGGGGATATCTGCTGATAGAAGTGGAGCAAGAAATGAGGGGTGGGGGGAGCATTATCAAATGCTTTAACTGCTGCACATTAGGGTTTCAATTGTACAGTTAAAACCACTGCAAAGTTGCTCTGGCTCAAGTGGGTTGTTTTGCTCTAATGTAATCTGAAGATGAGAATGTTTCACTTGCACATAAGTTTCCAGATAACCATTCATGAGAAGCCCTCAAAATGAATCATTTTGACTGCTCCCAGTGGAAGAGAAGCCTATGCAGTCAAGTTACCTGCCACCTCAGGGAATTACAAAGCATGAAGGTGGTGCCACCTTCCACTAGAAACCCCTGGCTTTGTCTCACTTTGCACATTTGAACTGGTCCACTGCACTCAGGCTTGCCTTGGTCCCTGAGCACACGTAAGTCACTGCAGTAAGCACCAGTAAATGAAACTAACATCTGCAAGATGTGGAGTTCAAAAGGCAAATGAACTTGGGAGGAAGAGGATTACAAGCAGCAAAGAAACATGGTTGAGGGTACACAGCCTCTCTAAGTGCAGTGTTTTACCAATCCATGGAGAAGTGCAGCTTTGGAGACTAGTTAAAACATTGCTGGAGCAAGCTGAGACACCCCATTTTAAGGTTTCTCTTAGACTCTTATCTAGTCTCTGACATGACAGGCCATGTGGGGCCTACTGTTACAAATACATCAACTAGCACATCTAAGCAGAAGACCTGATGAAAAGCCAGAAGAAACAACTCCCCCTCCATCCCCACTATCCTGCAGGGTACTGTTAAGGATCTCCAGAGCAATAAAGCTTCAATAACAAGTGGATGTGAAGGCACTTTCAAGGCTGAAAAGGTTATACTAAGCACAGTTCTCTGCACAGTAAGAAAAGATCCAGTACTTTTGCTACTGGTTTTACCCTACTTAATTTCCCTTGCAGGGACCATTCTGTCTGCAGGTCCTCCAAACATCCAGCCTGACATGACTACATGAAGAGCAAGGAAGTCTCCTGCCCAGCTCAGCACATCTGCAGGAGGATCTATGTAGGGACACAGGGAAACTGTGGACACATCAAAGTACAACACCCAAGAAAGACACTTGAAGACAGGGGAGCTGCAGGTTAAGAGCCCAAGTCTCTGAAGTTTAACTGGGGTGTACAGGCACTGTCCATTAGAGAAGCAGTTCAGCAGAGCTGGACCACAGCAGAAAACTCAGCTGTGGGCCAGGAGCACATGGGACTTTCTAAAGAAGCTTCACACAGAGGGAGATTTCACTGAAAAGCAAAATGAAAAGTTTCAGATTTGCCCATTAACAGCTGAGGTTCAGTAAGCATACAACTCTGACTACTCTAGAGAGTCTTACTTCTGGAAAATCTCCATGTCAGGAAACCGCAGCCTCTCCAAAGTGCTTTTGAATGGTTAGAAGTAGAACAGCCCTCCATGCTCCTACCCCACCAAATACAATTGCTTTGAGCTGTTGCCAAGCTCTATGTGTCCATAGTAGAGACAGCCAGTGGGTCCCCAGCAACGATGGGCAAAAATATTTAGGTGGATGGAGCCAAATTCTACAGCAGTTCTACGCCAGAACTATCCAGTCTTATGGAGGAGCACAAGCGAGATGGGAGAGTCAATAGGGCAAGTCAAATGTTTAGGAGGAAGTGGAGGTTATAGGCCACGTTCAGCCTCACTGAGGTTGTGTATCCAAGCTCTGGAAAGAAGGATGGGGACTGCAAGGGAGGAAAAGTTTCACACAAGTGTATAAGGAGCATAGGGAATGCACATGGGTGAAATATGGGCTCCTGCAAGTAAAACAGAAACCACAGAGCTCCCCGAAACAGACCTTGCCAGAAACCAGATATTACCTTTTTTGATACTCGCCCTCATTAGACAGCAAGCAATAAAAACCTATTAGTGAAAAATTCATCTCCCCTGCCCCCTGCTCCTTGCCCTGGCCCTCCCCCACCGCATGCCCTCCTGCTCTGATCCTCTCCCTCTTCTAGGATAGCTGTGATTTGTTCTGAGAAGCGACAGGTTTATAGGTTAGCCGACACCTTCCCTCTGTGGAATTTTAATTAACTTCTCCCGTCGTCAATATGTTAAGGAGCAGGGTTCCCATTATAGGAGGTCAGCAGTGTGTTTCAGGCCCTGCTATATCAGCCGTCAAATTGAAGAATTAATGACGTGGCTAATTGGCTCTAATTTTCCACACCCCCCCTCCCCAAAATATGGAGGGGTAAAGGGGGGCACAGTACAGCAGGCCAGTGGGGGAGGCCGGTAGAGTCCACAGCCTCATAAAAATAATGCAAGTGCACAATTTAAGCCCACTTGGTGGTGGGGAAGCTCTTCTACTGCCTCCCATTTATCATCCTGCAGGGAAGAAAGGGGGGGTGGGAAGACTGTGGGTAAATATTGTGACAGAGAGTGTGCACAAGCGTGCATATCAGGGAGAAGAACGCTGTCCTGACAAGAGGCCATCTCAGTAGGTCATCACTTAGGAGTAGGAAGCAGCATGCCACTGAGCTCTAACCAGCCATGGTGCTAGAGCCAGAGCCTATCTGCTAAAATAGGGGCCCTTGCACCACAGAAGACAGCAAAGGGCTTCTATCTAACATCTTGCAGCAGCATTAAGGAACATGCCTTCTTCAAAAACCCTGTTTCAAACACTCTGAGCAATGGGATGAGGGAATGACAAAATCATAGCAGGCCTTGAGGGTCATTTGCCTGATAAAGCCATTAGCTCCATATGACTAAGTTTCTGCTGCCTGCAAAACAAGCTCAGGAATCTAATGAGGACAGTAGTTGTGAGAAGTACTTTAGTTTTGCATAGGCCTAAAATTCACTAGTTGCAGACATCACATGAGCAGCAACAAGCAGCTATTCCTTGAGGAAAAACCTCTTCTGCATGCAGCAGACCAGCAGTGAACCAAGAGGCAGACTGTTGCTAGTGAGTGTAAGATTTTAACAGCAAGAGTTTTAAGTTTCTCAGATCTCTACTTCCTCAGAAACAAAAGCACATCAAAAAACCACCCCATAAGATTCTGCTGTAGATACTGCCCTTGCCTCTTATGCTGAAGTTGTAGTAACATTATGTTCAGGGCTACAGGCAATAAAGGCTGGAAAAACCTCATCACTGAAATCAACTTACACCTTTCCCAGTTCAGCATGCTCAAAGAAAATCAAGCTCTAATCACTGCATACAGATCCTAAGCAGTGACCTTTTTGCTTGGCATCTCTTCTGCCAGAGAATGAGAATACAAGTTGGCATCTTTTCAGTACAGAAAACCTCAAGAGGATCCAGCTCATCACTTATAATTAGCAAGCCAGAGAGTTTGCTCTGCAAGTGAGAACGAACAGGTCCAACCTGAGACAGCAACAGGAACCTAGGTCCATTTTTACAGCTTCTTTATGAGTAGATCACTGTTACAAGGAACAATGGCCACATGGTCTTCCCTGAGCTCCTGCTGCAGGCTAGAGCACCTTACCAGCCTCCACCCAAATCAAATCCCAGTGTCATGCTGGTGCCTTGGAGGGATCTGCAGACATAATCTATCCAAATCCTTTACTTCTGTCTGTTGGAAATTGGGAAGAAAGTGATCTCCATTACCTTAATAATGGGCTGATAGCAATGGACCACACTCGATCCTCTGTCTGCACTGTATGTAGACACTGCCCAACTCTGTCGGCGGACAGGGACCAAACCTAAGGAGAGAGATGATTGTTACCCCACATCACCCAGAAGGTGCAGAAGGTAGGATGCACACTGCTATTGCTGTGCTGGAAGAGCTGCCCAGACAGACTACCATGCTCACCTTTGCCAAGATCCTCTCCCTGAATTCCCATTATTTATTTTAAAAGAGAAGAACCTTCAATCACTGGCAGGAAAAAAAAAAGGCACTTAAAAGTTACACAAAGATTCAGCTGATGAGGATGACCTTCCCTCACACTGGTAACAGAGAGAGCACCCCGTCACCACATGATCTCCAGGGCAGCACCCACAGAAATCTGTCTTCTGTAGTTAAATAAACAAGAAACTGTGTTTGTTCAAATCACTGCTGTTCTCTTGAGCACTGCAGGGAGATTTTCCCGATTTTTTTCCATTCAGATCTATAAAATTAATCATTTGCTATCCTGTAAAATGCTTTTTATAAACCCATTCCCTTTCAGCCAAATTTCTTAAGTGCACCCCAGGCTATTTTCAAATAGGCCCCTCCTTGCTCACTGACAACCTGAGAGAATCTCTTCCCTCTCTCACCAGTGCATAAATGCACCTCCCTTTCCAGCAGCTCACCACCTCCCCACCTTTGTTTCTAGCCCACCAGATTCTTGTTGGGGCCTCTACTTGTGGCCTTCATTTTCTCCACCTTGCCTTCATTCTTGGCCAACGGTATTTTAGCCCCTCAGTTCTCTGTAACCCACCCCCAACGTTTCACTTCAAGATTTCAAAGATGGGAGTGCCCTATTTGTTTGTTTGTTGATAATGCCCAAGATTGCAGGCTATTCTTGTCAGTGGGGAATTTAGCACCTAGTGTCAGCAGAAGCAGCAGAAAAGCTTAACTCTTTTAAGGCATCCCTATCTCCTACAGGTTAAAAATATTGCTCAGAGAACACTATCTGCTGCCTATCACACAAGAATGTACATTAGCAGCTCTTCAGGGCTTAGTCCTAATCAACACTCAGCAGAGCCCTCAATAGCTTAGACACTTAGAGCCCCTCTAAAAGGCTGGTAGGGATTCCCTTCCATCCTCCAAGAGTCTCATTCAGGCAAACACAGCAGCCTACAAAAGAGATGATAAAAAATAAGAGGTGAACATCCCTAGAGCCTATACTGTGGGGAGCACTGGGTGGGTAAGATCTCCCACTATCTCCAAGAAAAACAGCCTTAAATTCCCCTCTGGCGTTCAGGAATTTATTCTCAAGGTCAGGGAGGTCTGTCCTCAGGCTGCCAAGGAAGCAGCAAGAAGGCACTCTCCCAGCAAAGAGGCTCCACAGAACAGAGAGGAGTAGCCTTGCTAAAATGTGAGACAAAGCAGCATCAAGGCCTTGTCTCCCAGGAGGCAAGCAGCATCCCCAGCAGTGCCCTTTGCATCTGAACACTGCTCTACTGGGAGTGATTTTATGCAGGAGTACACCTACACAGAGGAATCAATGAGAACAGATAGTGTAATGTGTGTGGCTCAGCAGCCCATTAGATGTTTACACATTACCACACTTCTCCTATAAAACCTTGAAATTCGCCCTCTTGCAAAACAGAAATGGCAGTTTTGCCTCTTATCTCCAGTAACACTCTATAACATGCACTTGGGACCAAGAGCAGTGGTTGTGAAGATGCTACAGGTACTGCATCATGCTAACGGGACAATGGTTAAACACCTACACGGAGTTTCCTCAAGTACTAAAACAGGGCCAGTTACAGTTCAGGAGAACAACTTTCTAAGTCCATTTAGGAATGCAGCACTGCCAACCAGATCCAGAGGGACTACAGCATTTTCTAAAAAATAATTTAAAAACCAGCAAGGTCCTACTTCAAGAACAGATAATCAAAAATTATGTGACAGGATTCAGCAATGCCAGATGGAAGAGAAAAATGGGAGCTAACAGGATTCATAATCAACAACCAAAACAACCAAAAAACCACCATACCAAAACCCACAAATAACCAAACCAAACCACAACCCCACACATTTGGAAAAGATCTGCTGTCCCTTAAAGGGATCATATAGACAAAAGAGAGCAAGTGAAGCAACCCTGCATCACAAAACAAGGACACGCTTGAGATACATCAAATTTCAAACTGGAATGGATCTTGACTACAGTGTTAGATCAGAAGCTGCCTTCTGCACTTCCTGGTTTAATGCAGCAGCTGATGCCATAAGGTACTGCCTGGCACAGCAAGTTTCTTTTCAGAGACATGAGCCTACACTAAGACAGCCAGTGCTCCTCCTGCACACATACAAGACAGGGCTCCTAACAGTTCTGCTGACACTCCAGCATTCATGGTACAAGATGTCTGAGGTCACCTCTGCAGCAGCACCTGCTGGAACATCACCGCTCACCTTCGCTGTTCTATCCCGGGAGCCGCTGACAATGAGGCCACCTTGGAAATCCACACAGCTCACCTCCTGTTCATGTGCAGAGAACTTGACGCTATAGGAGCCATGAATCTTGTGAAGGACAATACTTCCATCTCTGAAAAACAAATCCCCAGACAGAGAGTCTCTATCAGGTGCAACTTCATTGGACATGGACCCTTCATTCATGCTTAGGAGTGCCACAAAAAAAAGGAGGACTGATCTCTCATGGGAGCTGAAATTCATGCAGCACTATTAACCCTCCACTCCTCACACATGCCCCATTCTCTTGCAACCTGACATCTGGCCAGTCAAAGCCTTCTCTGCTAGCTATCTTTGCACCCTTCACTTTAAGCTGCAGAAACTACCAGAGCATCCATTCCTCCTCCTACATCTTTGAGCTTGCCAGACTCCTGGCTGGATGCTGAATGGCTGTGTAAGGGACCAAGTGAGTGATCATTCTCACCCATGCCCAAGCTTCAACTTTTCATTCATTTCAAAGCAGCCATAAAGGATATTGTGCTTTGAATTAGCTACAAAGGCACTTAGACTTTTTTTCAGCCAATATGGTTATTGAAAATTTAAATGTATGCTTTCATTTTCACCTGAATTTTGGTCTACAGTCCACAGGGGAGAGTTTCAAGATATCCAGGGCAAGCAGCCATGCTTGCGTCTCCTGATTCTATACTGAAGTGTTGTGCATATTAATAGCAGAAACTTTGTAAGTTGCTTTATAAGTTCTGTCAGCTGCTGCAATTGAAAAAGGCCATTCAAACACTAAGTTAATTGGAGAAGTGTGTGGGGTGCTGGAATGCTTGGCAGTTTTCCTCCTCTCCACAATTATATCAGGACATACACTTGTCTCTAGAAAGCTCTGCGCACCACTGTAGTCCAAGTTAACCAGCAGTTCTGAATATTAGAACAAAGTCTAGCTACCCTGACTCTAACAGTGAAACAAATTAAAGCTGCAACATCAGTCAGGACTGCCTGATCAGTCAATCCTGATTCAACCATCCTGTGGACATCTACACAAGTTCAAAAGAGCAAAACATACTTTATAAGACTAACAGCATAAGATTCAGCTCCTCCACTGCTGTAACAGAAGCTTTTTTCAGCAGCTGAACACATCCAAGTATGAGGACACCATACAGCAAGATAGCTGCCTCTGCTCTGGGCTGGAGTTGCACAAAACCTTTCCAACTTCATTGCCACACTCCTTGCCTCTTTCATTCACCCAACTTACCCCCCTCCACTGACGATGTGGGAGTTGACAAGAACAAAGCGACATACATCCTCCTGGTGGCCAGAGAAGATAGCCTGAGGGTGACGCTGCAGACCTGCACCGTCTGGACAGAGCCGGTAGGCGTGGATGTTCTCTGCTTGAGACAGGTAGAGATACTCTCCATCCAGCTCCATCCAGGGCAGCAAACTGCAAACAGACAGCAGGTTGGGGGGGGGCACAGGAGTGTGAGAAGAAAGCAAGGCAAAAAAAATCTCAGATACATTACATATGTAAACATATCAACAAAAGCAAACACCCACTGAGGAAAACCGTGACATTGGAGCTGCTGTGCTGGGCACATGCAAAAGCAAAGCTGAACACAGCAGCACAGCTAAGTGAAGCTTCTCCAGCAACACAAAGAGCAGATCACATTGCTGGCATTTTTCTGACCAAGAGCTGAGGAAATGCAAGCATGGAATATCTGAAAGAGAAGATGGCCAAAAGTCTAGTGAGTTTAGATAAGAAATACTTAAGCTTCCCTGGTGCCTCTTCATGAGCCTTGCACTTCTGAAGAAACTAGACTATCAGGCACGTGTGAGCAACAACCAGTACTTCCAACACAGTCTTCAATACAAAGTTCTTGGTGTAAAATCAGGGCTGATCTGGCATGTTATTTGCTGATGCTCATCTGAGACCACAAAGCTGACACCATTTCACATGCATTTGAGCAGGTGAGCCGGTCATATCAAATAACAAAGGTCTTTTTATTGACAGGAGCTGCAGTCTCTGTACATCGATAGGCAAGCCTGAAGCTACCCAAGAATTTTGTGCTCATCATGTAGAGGAGGCATTTTTCTACACTCACACCTCTTCTGCTGCTGAGCCAAAAAGCAATTGCAGAGCAACCTCTTGATTTCTGTTCTCATCTTTCAGAAGAGCATTTTACACCCTTTCTACCCCTTGGTATCTATGGGACCGTGGCAATTCCTACAAACATGTTCTAGGCCAACAGCAGTGGAGTGGTTCCAAGGTATTTTGAAGACTGAAGTTACAAGTAGAAACTATGCTTCACTTCATGGAAGACCAAGAAGAGAAGGAGACACTCAAGCAATGTCTGTGTGAAGTCTGTCCTGACAAGAAGTTTATTTAGTCTTGAAAGAAAAATGAAATACAGAAAACAGAAGAGGCTCCAATGCATACTTAGGCAGCAAAACCTGTTCTCAACATGTTGCTTTTGTGCAGCCACCAGAGAATCAGCAAATATGCTTTCTGGATATGGCAAGGCCAGATACAAAGAGACAGGAGCGTCTGTGCTCTGTGTCATGGACACGTGGAATCATCTCTGCTCTGCAGTCACTGTCAAGTACATCGATACTCATGCAAACGCCGAGCAAAACCATAGAGCTGCTATTTTGTTTTCAAACTATTCAGGAACAAACTGCTTTGAAAGCATGGTTTTTTAAAAACCTGTCTCCCTCTTTGATTTTTTAATAGATCATTCATCCTCCAAGGTCATGATTTTCTGTGTCAGGAGAGCTACTACGCAGAGCCACATCTCGTAACAGCACAATGAGGAACTAGAAACAAGCAAGAGGACAAGACTGCTTATTAGATAGAAGGCTCCTGCTTGCCTGCATTCATCTCTGCTAACAGGCTTTTAGTCACACAGGCAGCAGTTGAGCATAGGTTATAATGGCCATCTGGGACTTGGTCATATGCATGGAAAAAAGAAGAGGCATCTTTGGAGCAGTAGCTTTGGTTTTAGGAGGGTTTTGATTTCCCTTTCCTTCCTCCACTCCTACGCAGTCCTCTAAAACCAAGTGCATATCCAGCTTACCTAGACTACAGCCAGTTTCTGTGGCTCTCTTCCTGCTAGTTTAGCTTTTTACCTTTTTCTATGGCTTTTTCATAAGGAGAAGTAACAAATTTAAAGCGCGACAAATGAAAAATTAGAGGATGACATTTGGATGGTGGCCTCATTAAATCAGTCCTTGCCTTTTCACCTGGGAAGCTGGTTTAGTAATGATCTCTACCATCCATAGAGCCTGTCTTCACAGATGGTTGCAAGCACTTCAAAGGCAGGTATACAACCTGCACCAAAAATCACCTTGCTCATTACAGCTGTTCCCAGGACTTTAGACAAGCAGTGGCACATTATCCACCACTTCAATCTACACAGCACAAAAAGGTATGAAAGCTCAGTAGCAGGCCCCTGTTTTTCAGCAGCTAACAAACCATAGTCTTTCTCATTTTTCCATCAGATAATGTGAAGACTGAAAATTCAGATGTGCTGTTCAGACAAGAGACCTACCTTGTGGTTTGCTTTGAAAACTGAGCACACCTTTGCAAGCAGGAATTTAACAACTGTCTCCTCTCATCAATGTTAAATATATATAAATTTTTTAATGAAAGAGAGAAGCATAAGGTAGAAGAATGGCACCTAGTATTTTAGGTTTGCACATCCAAATCAGGGCCCAGCATAAGGCATGGAAGACAAACCAAACATTTTGAGGGCACACAAGTCCACATCTGGGACCCAGGTATGGCCATTGTGAGAGCAAGGTAGAAAACTGATCACAGTATACAGCAATAGATAGGAATGTAACAGTTTGGGTCTGTAGTAAAGATTGCTAAATCTGATGAGAACTGTACAGATCAGAACAATGACAAATTCAAGCTCTTACTAAGAAACAAAGTCTTGACTCTCAGGGTGAATCACTACGGCAAGTCTGCAACTCCAGTTACCCCACATCCAACTAGCCAGCAACACCCAAAACAGGCCAGTGACATCACTTGTATGACCCTACGCATTACAAAGAGCAGGAAACATCTTGTTTCATGACACAGGTGCAAACCCAAGGCCACATGGCAGCTGACACAGAACAGAGAAGAGGAGAAAGAAGTCACTTGCTCGCATTTCCATTTCAGGCCCGTCTCTCTCCGGCAGCGTCCGTGCCTCCAGTTCTGAGATACTTTCACCCTTTCCTTCACTGGAATGCCAGACAACCTGCAGACAGAGAAAGAGAGATGGGATTAGAAAACAGGACAACAAATACAGTCAGGTTGGTCACAGGTATGTTCTCACTCTAGTTCCACAAAGATGGACTGGCAAACACTGACGGTGCCTGAGCCACACTAGAGCAAGTACGTTTGTGGGAGTTGACAAGAAAGGAACACTGAGCAGAGTGGGTGCTTACCAGCAAAGAAAGACATCCTTGATGATCACTAGTGTACAAGCCTTATCAAGACCTGATCTAGTATGCTGAATGAAACACAGGTTCGGACCAAATGTAATCAAAACAAGATCATATGGAGTAAAGCTACCAGAGCAACTGAGAAACAAGACAGCATCCTTCTAAGAGACTAAAGCAAGCCAGTTAAGATAAAGGCAACGCCATACAAGAATAGATGGAGGAATCACTAGTCAGGAAAACACTAAAACTAGAAGCCAGAAGAGTCTATCTAGTTAGAACACTATTAAAGAAACTGCTCCAGACCTTCACCTGCCTAACAATCACATAACCAGATACCATAATTAGATCTCAAGATATGTTCAAACTAAAAGCAAAATCATAACCCCCCAATGCACACATGTCCCAAGGCAGATTATCTTTTGCAGCTGCTCACCAAAGGATAAAGAATTCCACCACATGCTGGAAAATCTTCTACTTACAGTCAAAGTTACTGAAAGAGACCTACAGTTCATAAGCACTACTGGGATACAAATCAAAATTACCAGGATGAGCTGAGACAAACCAAGATCAACGCAACTCAAGAGGTGACAAAAGGTAGGTACCACAGAGACCTGGGACCAGGGCCTCTTCAGAGTCTACATTAACATACCCAGTTCAAGCAGCTGTTCAACATCTGCTTTGCTTTCATGGTCCAGGGTTGAATAAAGAGGTGGGCTAAAGGCAGCTTTAGCTCCCATCTTTCTCATATTCAATATCCTTGGTGGAGCTGCTTAGGTAGAAAAGACCAGAGAAGTACAAAAAAGGAGAAACTCTTGAACTCACTCTTTGTAACTAGCAGTTGTGAACCACTTACTAGATTACAAGAGTTTGCCCCCCTTTAACAGATTTCTCAACAGCCAGTCTTACCAGATGCACAGAATGAAGGGAAGATCCTTGAGAGATGGGCACTGGTGCCTGATCAGAACCGACTCCCTCCTCCCATCCCTACTATGCCCTTAACCCACTACCTAAAAGTGGGGGTTTTGGGTACTCCATAATTTTTAAAACAAAGACTAGCTCCCTGTAAATAAACATCTCCTGTGGTTGTTAATGGATGTAGGAATCTCTAACCTGGCCCTGGGGCCTGGCCAGATTTTCATTTTCCCAGGCTTACCTCCATAGCCTCAGGCTCCTTTTTTTTCTGCTCACCCTTCCCTCCCCTTTTCTATGCTTTCCGGCACTTAGTCACCATTATAATTTGACTACATTCCTGGGCATGTGACCCATTTTAAACAAAAACAGAAACCACACACAGAAAAGCTTCTCGTCCCCTCCAAAGCTTTGCAGCTCTACGTTTATGATCAGCAGAGACACACCAAATAAAACGGACTTTTAGGAAGCTAGGAACTCTTTATTTCTCCCAGCCACTTGGGGTAGAAGAAAATCACAAAAAGGACATTCAAAACCCTCCTATTGAGCCAGCCCAGGCTGCAAGAAGAGGAATTCTCTTTCTTCAAGGGAGCACTTGGAGGAACTCGTGGGGCCAGATAGCGTCTGCGATGTGGAATGCGCAGCACTGAAAAGTCAGGTCAGGTCCAGCAGCCTCCTCATTGCTTATTACTCTCCCAGACAGAGTCCAGGCTCTCCGCCTACATCCAATTCCATTCATTACCCCAGAACACATCTCCCCTCCACGCTCAACCCTCACTTAACTTCTCCCCATGTACAGATTTTCAGTCACCGGCTTGCGCAGTGATGGAAAACGCACTCACACCACAACCCCCTCCCAGTGCATCCTGCCCCAGCCAGACATCCTGAGCTCGACACACAAACCCTGCTAAATCTAGATGTAATTTCCAAGGCTCTGAAAAAGGTGAATCCAAGGTCAAAAAAGCAGCCTCTGTCTTACACTGCTGGTCACTTTTACAGTTCATAGTCTCATAGTATCAGTCAGGGTTGGAAGGGACCACAAGGATCATCTAGTTCCAACCCCCCTGCCATGGGCAGGGACACCCCACACTACATCAGGCTGGCCAGAGCCTCATCCAGCCTGGGCTTAAACACCTCCAGGGATGGGGCCTCAACCACCTCCCTGGACAACCCATTCCAGGGCTTCACCACTCTCACGGTGAAGAACTTCCTCCTCATGTCCAGCTGAATCTCCCCACCTCCAGCTTCATTCCATTCCCCCTAGTCCTATCACTACCTGATATCCTGAGAAGTCCCTCCCCAGCCTTCTTGTAGGCACCCTTCAGATACTGGAAGGCCACAATTAGGTCACCTTGGAGCCTTCTCTTCTCCAGACTGAGCTGGGGGGACAGGCCTTGCTCCTCCTGCCCTTGAAAGAATTTCAGAAGAGCCACACATTAGCTTGGCTCAGATTAGCAGTTCAGAGCTGTAGCTACTCCTGTACAGAAGGTTGGGTGGGAAAGATCATATGGGGAAAGTCTGGTGGGGGTTGGTTTGTTTTCTTGTTAGTAGGTACATAATTCAACCAGCCTGCTTCTTCCATACAGCAATTCTGGATCCACCTAATATAAACATGTGTTGAAACATCCACCTGTTATTTCTCAGACATTTTGTCTATTCAAAACAGAGGCAAGAAAGAGGCTATGGAGAAGCCATGAGAAAGGGGATGTACACCTTGGACTGACATATCCTGAACTGGTGTCCCTCAGGGCTCAGTACTGGGACCATTTCTGTTTAACATTTTTATCAACAAACTTGATGAGGAGATAGAGTGCACCCTCAGAAAGTTTGCAGAGGACACAAAGTCGAGTGGGAGTGTTGATCTGCTTGAGGGTAGGGAGACTCTGCAGAGGGACTTGGACAGACTTGAGGTCAGTTGTACGTGTTTCAACAAGGCCAAGTGCCAGGTCCTGCAGATGGACCACAACAACCCCAAGCAACACTACAGGCTGGGGGAAGAATGGATGGAAAGCTGCCAGGTGGAAAGGGACCTAGGGGGTACTGATCAAAAGGCAGCTAAATATGAGCCAGCAGTGTGCCCAGATGGCCAAGAGGGCCAACAGCATCCTGGCCTGTACCAGAAATCATGTGGCAAGCAGAACCAGGGAGGTGAATGTCCCTCTGTGCTCTGCATTGATGAGGTCACACCTCAAGTATTGTATTCAGTTTTTGGGCACCTCACTACAAGATATTAAAGTGCAGGAGTGGGTCCAGAGAAGAGTAACTAAGCTGGTGAAGGGCCTAGAGAACAAGTCTTATGAGGAGTGGCTGAGAGAACTGGGACTGTTTAGTCTGAGGAAACAGAGGCTGACAGGAGACCTTATCACTCTCTACAACTACCTGAAGGAAGGTCGTCATGAGGTGGGTGTTGGTCTCTTCTCTCAAGTAACCAGTGATGGAACAAGAGGCAATGACCTCAAGCTGCACCAGGGAAGGTTTAGGCTGGACAGTAGGAAAATTGTTTGTCACTGAAAGTCCAAGCAATTGGATTGAATATCCAAAGACTGGGGAGACTAAACCACCTTACATAGATAAATGCAACAAAGAACAGAACAGAATAGAACAGAACAGAACTAACCAGGTTGGAAAAGACCTTTGAGGTCATCAAGTCCACTCTATCATCCAACACCATCTAATCAACTAAACCATGGCACCAAGCACCCCATCCTAAACACTTCCAGTGATGGTGACCACCTCCCTGGGCAGCCCATTCCAATGGCCAATAACTATTTCTGTGAAGAATTTCTTCCTAACATCCAGCCTAAACCTCCCCTGGCACAGCTTGAGACTGTGTCCTCTTGTTCTGGTGCTGGTTGCCTGGGAGAAGAGACCAACACCCACCTGGCTACTACCTCCCTTCAGGTAGTTGGAGACAGCAATAAGGTCTTCCCTGAGCCTCCTCTTCTCTAGGCTAAGCAACCCCAGATCACTCAGCCTCTCCTCATAGGGCTTGTGCTGAGGAGAGATCACTGTCTATCAGTCAGTCAATACCTTGATCTTTCCCAGTATATGATGCAGCAAAATAGTAAGCCATACACTTAAAAGTCAGTACATGCTATGTGAAATCAAGATCTTGGCATTCATATTCTCAGAGAAGCCAACCAAGAGTGAACTTCAAGACTCTTTAAGGCCAGAGAAGGGCAACAAAGCTGGTGAGGGGTTTGGAACACAAGCCCTATGAGGAGAGGTTGATGGAGCTGGGGTTGCTTAGCCTGGAGAAGAGGAGGCTCAGGGGAGACCTTATTGCTCTCTATAGCTACCTGAAGGGAGGTTGTAGACAGGCAGAGGTTGGTCTCTTGTCCGAGGTGGCCAGCACCAGAACAAGAGGACACAGTCTCAAGCTGTGCCAGGGGAGGTTTAGGTTGGAGGTTAGGAAGAAGTTCTACATAGAGAAAGTGATTGCCCATTGGAATGGGCTGCCCAGGGAGGTGGTAGAGTCACCATCATTGGAGGTGTTTAGGAGGAGACTTGATAGGGTGCTTGGTGCGATGGTTTAGTTGATTAGGTGGTGTTGGATGATAGGTTGGATGCGGTGATCTCAAAGGTCTCTTCCAACCTGGTTTATTCTATTCTATTTTCACCAGGATCTACACAGCCCTGCATCAGAAAGCCACTGCAGTATACAGCCCAACATCCTAGAAGCATGATAGGAAATACAGGATGAAGGAACCAGTGAACATTAAACTGTGCAAACAGTAAAATTCAAGCAAAATGTTCATCCCAGAGTCCATCCTCTTACCACCTCTGCTAGGGCATCACAAGTATCAACAGCTGATAAATTACAATCCAGAATATGCAAGGCTAACTTTGTTATTAGCAAACTGATTCCAAAAAGCACTCGATCAGGATCACAAACCATACAGTCAATACATGACCTGGGCCAATGCATGTTTCCAATTGCATGCACTCTTAATGGGAGCAAAGCCTTTGCTACACTAAGAAAGAAGTTGAATATGTCTTACAGCCTGAGAAAGAGTTGCAAAATAAAAACCATCCCAAGCAACCTATTATAAAGGGTTTTTCATTTCCCCCTTCCTAACACCCCACCCTATGAAAAAAAAAGGTAAATCATTTTGCTCAAATTATGGATTTCCTCTCTTTCTTGGCAAGAGTTACCAAAAGAAATGTAATATTCCTTCTGGAACCCAGTTCTCAGCTGCTGAAGTAAGAGACTGGGACTATCCCCCAGCAGCACTACCGACACAGGTGACCTCAGCCACCGTGGCAATCGAGGGCCTGAGCCCCAAAAGAAAGCAATGGATGAATCGCTCAGCCAGAGGCTAAGCACATCTCCTCTTAAAGCTTCACTTCCAACAGCTTTTGCCTTCAAGGATCACCTCCCCAGCCTAAGTCCTTTGCCACCAGAAATGGCTATTTCTGCAAGAGATTCTGTGCCTTATGGCATCCCAGGGAGATTTCTACTGGTCATCTACAGTTTCAGCATGTGCCAAAACAGTGGTGCCTGCAACAACATAGACTGTGTTACGGATTACACCAACATGTCATACTGTGTATTTTCCCAGCTGCAAGGGGCATCCTAACCCACCAAAGTCTTTCACATTTTGCTACACTTTTAAGTGCTGAAGAGTTCATCTGGTAATGCAAGTCCCAGAGACCTGCTGAGACCAAATCTCTTCCGTGGACAAAATCTGCTCTCTGCATAAAAGCTGTCACCAGCCTGCCTCAGGTCTGACTGGAAGGGTCATACAGAGGAACAAATAGGTCACAGTGGCTAAGCCCCACTTTCAACCTTGGCCCTGCGGCAGGGATGGCTAACACAGGGACCAACTGCACTTATTTGTGTAATTAGGGCACACCTGTTGAGTGGCAGGGTCTCCATGCAGTTAGCAAGTCATGGGCCACCAACAGACAGCAGAGAGGGAAAAGCTATTTATGTCAGGAGCTCCTGCTGCTGACCTCAACAACTCAGCCAGTTTTCAAGATGTCTCTTCTAGGGCAAAAATTCCACCTGAATTCCTTTAGCATATGACCCTTTTTTAGCCTATTGCCAGGTTCAGTCTGTCCTCTGCACTTCCCCCGCTTCCCATTTGACATGGGTTCACATAACTGAGCTGGAAGAGAGCTCTGCAGACTGTTCTCTCACTGTTCTTTGCCTCCTTTGGTGTCTCTGTCTTACCTCAGTTAGACATTACTGGGCTGGGCAGGTTTACTGCCCCAACTCATAGCACTTAGGAATGACCCACCTGCATGAAGAAGCCAGAGACTCTAATAAGAGCCAAAGCTGCAGGCAGATTTCTGTACATGCAAAGACACACTTTCACAGATTTGCTTAAAAAAAAAAGACCACCACACTAGCACCAAGGCTGAGCCAGACCACTCTGCCATCAGATGCTCTCTCCCTTACAAGTTATTGCAGTGGAACCATGGCTAGAAACTCCAGGCAAGGTTTGACCTGAGAGCCTTATGCAGGCTTTTAAAAGATGAGATCTGGGGTGTTTGAAAAAATGCACACCCCTGGGAAGATCTGAGAAAACTTATTGCAGCTCAATAGTTGTCAGGTACATTCTGGTCTGAAAGAGTAGACTGCCAGGGTAGTACTTGGGTAAAGTAAAACAACCCATAGCTAGATCACTTTTGCAGGTGATAGGGATGATAGCAACAAGCACAGCATACATTTTTTAAGCCCTCAGCTAGGCAAGATTCTTCTTCCACTTTGAACTCATGAAGATTTGAAGGGGAGAGTAGGGAGGCCTGAAAGAACCCTTACAAACAATTTCCCAAAACAAATAGTTTTGATGTGGTGGAGCTGTCATGGCAGATCTCTTCTGCCAAAAACTAACATCTCAGGACAGCATAGGAATGAATAGAACAGGAGTTTCTAAACCCCACTGACTTTACCAGCACAAAGCTATAGCTGTGTATCCTCTTCCAGGCTTTTGCCATTATTGCAATATCCTCCTCAGGGCACCCCACTCTGCATCATCTGCAGCAGTTCATGGCCTATTTAATTCCTGACTTAAAGTAATGAAACTTTAGGAAAACAAGCTTTAAAAGATGAAGGAAACTGAAGCAGCTTTACAGGCATTCACACTCCCTCCCCCCTCCAGTACTGAAGGGAGAGGTCTCATATGATTGCTGCAGTTTGCATTTACATTTGA
The DNA here is from genome assembly GCF_026170545.1 of Melanerpes formicivorus. Lineage (NCBI taxonomy): Eukaryota > Metazoa > Chordata > Aves > Piciformes > Picidae > Melanerpes > Melanerpes formicivorus. The sequence continues at coordinate 8,204,899 of NW_027142358.1, forward strand.
CTTGCACAGATTGGCCATTTCCTGCTCCTGCAGGTGTATATATTTTTCCAAGATCTGGAGAAAACAGAGCTTTTATGAACTCACAGAACTGCTTACACAAGCTCTTAAATTATACTCAAAGATGAGAAATTCATCCATTAGTGGATCTGTTTCTCTGATCTGGAGAATACACCACAATCCTAGTGGGCAACGCAGAATAGAAGACAGGGAGAGAGAAAAAACAGTGGAACATCTCTGTAGGTTGAGAATAGCTATTAATATATCACAGAAAGCACATTGTTGGACTATTTAGGTTGCAACTTTTAACTTGCCCTCTAAAATTCCTTTGTAACAAAAAGGAAATAAGTTTAGCCCAGCTGCAACTTTATTCCTTTCTTCCATGCTTAAAATAAAGAACCACCTTGCAACAAGCCCTTTGCTTCTCTGATTTCTCCAGTCCAAGGTGGTCCAGCAGGCAGGCATTATTGAAGACTTAAAGCACCCTCTGCTATTCCTGGCTCTGACACTGACCTGCTGACAGAGGGCAGCTTGTTTGACATCTCTCTGCCTCCACTTCCCTTCCCAACTCTTGTTTACCCTGGCTATTTAGGCAGCAAGCTCATCAGGGCAGAGGCTGCCCTTGCTGGGCCTGTACAACAGCTGGCAAAACAGATACAGGCTACCAGACAACTGTAATATCACTATGATCACCCAAACCCCCAAAGGCTTTGTGCTACTGCTCAGCTACAGTTTAGCTGCAGAACATGTTCTCAAGACTTCTCTGTGACATGCTGCCATGCACTTTTGGGATAAAATGCTCCATTCACCCTATGTCTCAAAGGCAGGGCTCAACTCTTGCTTCAGCTGCTCCTATGATTGAGTGCAGCACAAATCTCCAGCATAGGGACTATCTGATAATGCCTCATTGCAGTACAGACCTACACATAAAATTAACATGACTATGCAGAAAAAATGGCAGCCTGACATAGGGAGACTTGTAGGACAGGTGCAAAGAACCACATCCATGTACAATCACTCTATACTTCAAAAAGTGTGATGCAATATTAAAGCATTTACTTGGTGATGATTCAAAGAAGAAACAGCACATCTTTAACACTAAGAATGTGCTTTAAGAATCCAAGCTGGACCTGCAGTCCCTTACAGAGTAGTTCACACTGATGCAAAAGTGATGATCCCCACTCCCGAGGAGTGCACAGAAACATTGCTCCAAACAAGCTGCTTCTTTCTTCTTCTGCAAGAGCACAAATGAATCAATACCTTAACTATTTAACTTGACTTGAGGAGACTGGACATGGCACTTGGTGCCATGGTCTAGTCATGGGGTCTGTGTTGATAGGTTGGACTCCATGATCCTCGAGGTCCTTTCCAACCTAAGTTATACTGTGATACTGTGACTTGTGTCTGCGGATTCTCAATTAACTGAATCTAACCAAAAAGGCCCAATATAAGAGCTTGTCAATGTTGTGACTATACCTTTCAGCATAACAGCTAGCATCTAGGACTAAGTCCACATATTCCCTTGACAGCATTAGTACACCCATTTAACATTGTTCAGTCCTAAGTATGTGTCCTTAGATAATCACTGCTGGTCATTTGCAGAGGATGAGAAATAGATAATTAAAAAAATTAATTCGTTTCAGGTACACAACAATTTCTCTTTTCCAAGCTGCTAACAGCTAGGGGTATGAAATCAGCTTCTCACCATTTTTTTCCTTCCTTCCTTTATCTTGGCATAACATTTTATAAGCTGGCTGTGCAAACAGCCATTTCACACCATGGCTGAAGCCTGTTCCCTCTGATCTTCTTGTTACAATTACCTGAAGATATACCTATCAGAAACAACATTTTAAAGAAATGGTGTTAATTTTTCATGTTAATTATCCATTTTTTTTTTAAAAATGGGGGAGTGGGGGGATAAGTTTCACAGCTATCACACACTCTGGGCTCAAATCTTCTCTTATTCACAAAGCGTTAGCAGATGGCTTATCAAAAACCCCGTTTAACCACAAAACTTATCAAACCCTTCTGAAATGGGTTTTGTTTGAAAGGGTAAATATTCCCTAGGCTAGCCTTTAACTTATGACAGCCTCCCAGGGACCGTCAGTTTTAAGATCTAATGTGAGAACCATTCCTGTTATTTCATTAAGTACATTTGCCACAAACGGTTCCAGCCTTTGCTTTCGCCGTTGCAGACAGCGCTGCACAAAAAACCTCTTAGAAGCAAACACCAGCGCTCACTTCATGCAACGTTATCCAGAACACACAACACAAGCTTCAGATCTTAAGCAAGTCAAAACCAAGCTTGACAAATTCAAGATGATTTACTCCATATCACTAAGAAAGCACAGTTATCAAGGAGGTCCATCTGTCCATCATCTCCATCACCATTCTGTTTGCTCAGTGATATTTCAGCTTAAATACCTACTCAGCTTACATTTAACCTTCAGTGAGCAACCTACCAAGTTCCTGCTTAGAATTTCTGCATGCCCAGAAGTTATACCTCAACCACACACCCCCTCCAAGTTGTATCCATTAGTCAAATAGAACAGAGTAGAATAGAATAAACCAGGTTGGAAGAGACCTTCAAGATCATCACATCCAACCTATCAAATAGAATAGAATAGAATAGACCAGACCAGGTTGGAAAAGGCCTTTGAGATCATTGAGTCCAACCTATCATCCAACACTACCTAATCAACTAAACCATGGTACTAAGCACCCCATCCAGTCTCTTCCTAAGCACCTCCAGTGATGGTGACTCCACCACCTCCCTGGGCAGCACATTCCAGTGGCAAATCACTCTTTCTGTGAAGAACTTCTTCCTAACATCCAGCCTAAACCTCCCCTGGCACAGCTTGAGACTGTGTCCTCTTGTTCTGGTGCTGGTTGCCTGGGAGAAGAGACCAGCCCCCAGCTGGCTACAACCTCCCTTCAGGTGGTTGTAGACAGCAGTAAGGCCTCCCCTGAGCCTCCTCTTCTCCAGGCTAAGCAACCCCAGCCTCTCCTCATAGGGTTTGTGCTCCAAGCCCCTCACTAGCTTTGTTGCCCTTCTCTGGACACGTTCCAGCAAGTCAACATCTTTCCTAAACTGAGGGGCCCAGATATAACCTCTCTGTAAATCTTACTCCCTCAATTGCAAGAGCAGCAATCTTGGAGGTTGCTCTTGATCTTGGAGACATGCTTGAGGAGCAAGCGATATGGAAGAGACATGGTTATTTAAAACCCTCAAGCTGCCACAGAGACTATTAAACTCTTCTTCAGCTAAGTACAAATTTTACAGCTGTACCACAACTCAACACATGCACTCACGCTGGTTCTTCTGAAGGTGTAAAGATACCCAGACCCCTCAGCACTGTGATACGCCCTTGTCTTTTATCTGCTGCCAGAACTGTCTACTCTACTGAAGCAACAATGCAACTGCTTCCGGATACTGAATCTCCACACAGGGAAATGGAGTGCTTGGCTTTCAGGTATTCTCCATGAGACCTGGCATACTCTTCCGAAGAACTGTAGATTGCCTGAGCCTTCCATGAAGTTAAAAGTAATTAAAGGATTCATGCTCCAGATATATCTCAAGGTTCCTGCATAACCAGCTTATAATGTCACTTGTGTTACTCACAACTGAACTCCCTACACCAGGGCAGTGCTGACCAACGCTAAAAGCAGCACTCAGTTCCAGAGCTGTTTAAAGAAAACTTGAAAATAGGACTCAACACAAAAGCACATCCTAGAATTACCCAAAAAGGAAAAAACCCTACACTGTTCATAGCAAACCTAACAGCACCAAAATCCCTGGGAGTTTACAATATTCAAGTAGCCTTCCCTCCTCTTAAACCCTCTGACCTAGCAAAACTCTTCTGTACCCATTTATAGACCTGCATTCCTCTGCAAAGGGAAGTCGTGGCCCTTACAAACACTGCACCTGCTTTGCTGTACACCTGATCCCTCCTGCAACTGAAGGAGCAAAGCCTCACCTTATTATTAATGAAAAATACAGAACTTCATTTCCTCAGGAGACAAAATCATATATCACAGTAGACAGAGTCCAACACACAGCTATTCTGCAGTACTGATTCCTGCTGACTTCCAGGAGAACTGTGCTTAACATTCAAGCTGTGGAGACTGACTGTCTTGAAGTGCTGGCCTGAAAACCCAAAACAACAATCCACAGCACCACCAAAGTCTTGCTCCTGCCAGCAAGAGCCATAATTGTTTCCCTAAAAACTGTGCTACTGATGAGACAGCATCAGAGACCGCAAAATAGGCCTCAAAACCTGCCATCCCCTCTTTTGATTCATGTCAACATAGTGTTTGCTGAAACAATACTGCATCACCGGATGACAAGCAAGCTCCTGGGCTGACAGCTAAAGGGAAAACGTAAGAAGGGATTCAAAGATCTTAAGAATGCAAACCTCCCCTTGGGATCCTTAGAATAGCATGAGAAGTCCACACTACATAGCTTTCCTTGAGTGGTATTTCATATGGTATCAAATTTGAGGAAAGAAAGGGCAATCTTTGAGTCCTTACCAGCCACTGCCACGGCCCAAGCCCAAGTACTTCTTTTAGAAAGATGCTAGTGTCAAATAGTAAAGCCAAGAGGGCTCACACCTGCTCCAAATCTATAACACGCTGTGTGCTGTTGAACTGGGGGGGGAAGGAGGGGTGCGGGAAGGACTGAAAAACGACCTCTATCCACAAAACTTTAATATTCAGGAGCCACGAGGAGTCCAAGAATCACTTTCACTGTGACAGCCATCACCTGCTATACTGCTAAGCTGCTCCATGAGCACAATCTAAGAAGCATATACCTGGGGCCCTGTGCCACGAGGGCTCTTGCACCTAGCAACCTACACAGGCAGAAGCTTTCACCTTTGGCTAAAAGCTCCAGCCTTCACCCATGACAGCAGCCTAGGCCTTGCTCCCCGGCAGCTCCTTCTCTGGGGTTATCTTCGAGACTATGGCCGGAGCCGCCGCTTGGAAACAAGGAGGAAGTGTGGGCAGACTGGAGTCACCCCCGCTGCACATGACGGCTCGCAGCCTCTCCATGCGTCCACCTCCCCTAGCTTGAAGTCCCCGGCCCTACATGCTGTTAGGCGGAGCTTGACCGTCCACGCTGATTTACAAGAGGGCTTCGGACCTCAACACTTAAGGGCCGCCCCCAACAGGCCCAGGGGACCCGCAAGTCCCCACCACGCTCTCCCACTTTCTCCCGGGAGCAAGAAGCGCCTGCCCACAAGCCCCCAACAGCGAGCACAGCGCCGGGGTCAGCGCCGCCAGCGCCCGCCACGCGTGGTCCCTCCCCTCCCAGGGGCGGCCCCACCGCGGGCCCGGCGCAGCAGCCCTTCCCCTGCCCTCGCCAGCCCCTCCTGGCACAGGCTAAAGACGACGCAGCCGCGCTTCGAGAATAGCTCCCCCTACCCTCCACCCCCTCACGGCAGCAGGGAGCCCCCCGTAGCGACTACGCCAGCAGCGCAGAACGCCCCTTAGCAACCAGCTAGGCCGCAACATCCCCGGCCTTTCCCAGGCGCCGCTGCCGCCTCCCCCCAAACCCTCCCGCCGGGAAGGCCGTTCTTACAGGTCGGTGCCGAGCTGGGTGAAGCCGGAGTTGAGGCAGCCACGGGCTATCCGCCTCCACAGAAGATCGCGGCTGCTGAGGAAGCGCAGGCGGCGGCAGACCTGGGCCAGGCGGCCTAAGGCCTGTGCGTCCAGGTAGGAGCAGATGAGGAGCAGCAGCTCCTCGGGTAAGGCCCAGAGCGGGGAAGGGGGGGAGGAGGAGCGGGGGGAGGCTGCCCGGGATCCCCCCTCCGCCTGGGGGGATCGGGGGCTGCCCTTCCTCCCCATGGAGCAGCAGGTCCTGCCCCTCCTCCCCGGGAGCCGGAGCTGCTGCTGCCCGGGGGAGGCCAAGCCATGGACGGGGGCAGCCGCTCCCCAGTCACATGGGGCAGGAGCCGCTGCCTGTCACTCCCCCACTCCGGGGGAGGAGGAGGCGACTACCGGAGCGGGAGGGGGCACGGGGCCGCCGAGCCCACCGTCGTTAGATAATTAATTCATTAACGGGAGCCCCTAGGACTCCCCCTGCGCCGCTGCCCCTCCCGCGGCCAGGCACACCGGTTCCTATTTTTCTGAGCTGGGAGTAAAAACATCACCTGAACTACGTATTCATTAATAACGTGAACAATTAATGGTGGGAACGGTGATTCCAGGTGACGAGAGCATCTGCTCCACCACCTGGAGCAACCCCAGCTAGATGCTGCACCCCTGCGAAGTAGTGTGAACAGCAAGGTAATTAATGCTCATTAATTATCCTTGAGCAGGGTCAGGAGCGCCTGTCATCCACGAAGTGACAGCAGGGGTCATCTGGTGCTGCGCCGCAGTTTTCAACACTCCCAAATTCCTGGGCCATTGTAAAGTAAAAGGTCTTCCCCACCTAAGAGCAGTTGCTTCTACAGTGGAGTTAAGGCTGGCTTTTCACAAGGAACCAATTCCCACTCCAGGGCTCCACAGAGCAGGGCATGGAAAGTGCTCACACTTCATATGTCTGTGTACATACACATATACAGACACACCACGGTGAAAGAACAGCTCATAATAACTGAGTCATTGTTGCCATCCACAGGAGCCTGGAGTACTGACAACACTGAAGGATTCTGGTCCAAAACGGAAAAGTAACCCACCAGTCAGTGGAGAAGGAAAATATGAGTCCAGTGCTGTGCTATTCTTTCTTATAGCACTTTCCATTCTACAGATGCCTGAAATGCTTGGGAAATTTCTCCCTCAAAATTAAAAGATAGATAAATTGTAAGAAGTTCATCATCTGCCTAGAATGCTTTGAACAGGTATCACTTACCCAGCACAGTCCACATCTCCTTTTGCACAGTGGAGTAGGAAAATATTTTATCATATAATGAGGTTACCATAGCATACCAGCTTTTGGACAGTACTTGCATCCAGTTCCAGAAGGTCAGCTTGTCAGTGTAATCTCAAGCACTCAAATACTCATATGACTGAATCCCCAACACTGGAAGGTTCATACTTGAGAGGTTCAAACCTGCTGGCTGAGGAGCTGTCTGGTCCCTTTACACCCTGGAAGTCAAGGAAGTTCCAAAAGGCAGCAAATGTTTTATCAGCATTGATAATGGGTGAATCAGAGGGCCCAAGTAATTAAACATTTCTCAATCTAAGTTTGAGTTGAGGAGAAATAACAGCACACCTGGTACAGGACAGAAGTAGCCAGTTGAAAGGGAGGTAATACAACAAATTTTGGTTAATGTGAGATTATGGAAACTTAGTATGAATGCAGTTTTATAGGAGCTTAACATCTTTGTGATTGCATTAAACTTAGCTCTTTGTAATAGACTTCAGCAATGTCTGAAACATTAAATTTTTTAAAAGCTGCCTGACTTCTCTGTCTTAAAATGTTCTTTAAAGCCTGATTCATTATCAAGGTGGTCTTTTCTCTAGTAGGATCCCACAGAGACAGCTTATGGACCCTACACTATTGCACATTTTAGGAACAACCTGAAAAACAAAGTTCTGAAGTCATTATTAGCAAAGTTTTTTAGAAGGCACAAAGCGTGGGGCAAGAGACAAAGAGTGCTTATGGCAGCATAGCCCTATGCTAAGTCTAGGCATAATCAAATTGTATGTATTTCAGTCAAGCCAAATTTAAAGTCTCACATCTAGGAACAAAGAATGTAGGTCACACTGAAAGGATGTAACTCTATCCTGCAAAGCTGCAATTCCGTAAAGACTTCATTAAGATGAATAATCAGCTGAATGTGAGCTCCTTCTGCAGTGCTGTGACCAAAGGGCTAGTGCTGTCCTGGGAAACAAACAAAAGCCAGGAGGTTATTTTGCTTCTGGTTTTGACTCTGTTGTGGCTGCTTTGGAAATAATCTGTCCAAGCCAACGTTTCAAGAAGGATGTTGAAAAACTAGAGGAGTTTCAAAGAAGAGCAGTAAGAATGATTGCAGGACTGTCAAACATGGTTTATAGTGAGACCCAAAGTGCTCAGCCTATTTAGCTTTCCAAAGAGGTTAAGGTGTGTGAGGTGATCATACCTTCCGAGCACTGAGACAGGAAGAAAAATCAGGATCCTCTGTTTAGCAGACAAAGAGATAAGATCTCTTGACAGAGGGAGATGGGGAAACAAATTCATAAATAAAGCACGCCTTTGTAGTGAAGAAAATCAACTGTTGAAACAGCTTGCTGAGATTTATGGTAGATTTACCATTACTGGGCTTTTTTTTTTTTAAACAATACCAGTTGTTTATTTTTCCCTTAGAGAGAGAGAGGCCACAACTACTAAACTTAAACCAAGAATTCACCTACTCAGTCCTAACTCAGGATATCAGACTGTCAAAGAGGTCCTTTCTGGTCTTAGGCTCTGTTACTCTATGGAGGCAGCATCTGCACAGCGTATGTCTCCCTGCCCAATGTAACACCCATGTTCCGGTGTTTGATAGTCTTGGCCTGTGGCCATGCCGCTTGGGCAAGGAAGCTACCTAAAGAATCATAGAATCATTCAGGTTGCAAAAGACTTCTATCAGCAAGTCCAACCATCAGTTCAACACCACCATGCCTAGTAAACCATGCCCCAATGTGCCACATTGTGCCACACTGGGTTGAAATTACCCCCCAAAATAAAATTGCCAGACCAGCTCAGTTGGAAAGCAAATGAAGCTGTATTTACAAGCACACTGAAATCTAGAAATATGGAATGCAATGAATATGTACAAAATACACAATATTTATGTGTATTTGAAATTTATAATCAACATGAGAGCCCCCCTGGACAAAACTGGGGGGCTACTGATAGCTTTCCCCTCCCTGATCCCTTCCCCCCACCCTATACAAGGTAAAAGAGAGAGAGAAGAGCAGTGAGTAGCTTGTTAGTACTTAGCCACAACAAAAAAACACAGCCAAGGTCAGAAGCAACCAGCTAGTACCTGCTAGAGCAAAGAAGCAGAAAAGAGAAGGAGTTTATAGGACTAACTTTATGTTATCAGACTAATGGGATTATTTAGACCTTACCATTATTTTCCATCCAATGGTAATTTATTTACATCCTACCATTTTCAACTCAATTTGTGGAAAATTTTCCTAGGCATCAGCCTAAAAGTGCCATACACACCTTGGTACAGTACTTGTACTTGATGTGTACTTAATGCAGTTCAAAAGGAGCCTGGGTACAACACAATGCAGTGTGACCTGGTATACCAGGACCAAGGTATGGCCAAGTGCGTCTGTGGAAGTACTCTCCAGTTTTGGCTAAGATGAAACGTGTGTTTGCATGCAGTAGTCATGGAGAGGGTGAAATATGCTCCAGACAGGGTACACAGAGTAATATAAAAAAGTTTTTCCCCAAAACACAGATACCATTAATTCCTTTCTTTGGGTTTCTGAAGAGAAAGAACTTGCAACTGCATGCACTTGTTCTCAGGCATAGTTTCAGCTGCCGTGACTCCTGTGGAGTAGGCAAAGCTGTGCACCACAGGCTAAGAACTCAATGACACTAGTCTTCCCAGCAGTGCCAAAGTAAGTGTGTGTGTAGGAGCAAGATCCAAAGATTCTGAACCATTGCTGAAACTGCAGCATGATCATTTCCATTATAATTGTTCATACTCCAATGAAGGGCTCAGAGCAGTATAATCATAAAGCAAATAGTGTATCCTTCCCAAATTTTAAGGTTAAAGATCCCAGTCCCTTCATGGCCCCTGACCACTCTGAACCTCTAAAAATAAGGTAGGGTTCTGTGCTAAGCAGCAGACCATTCCAGCATCATGATTTGCAGGGTATGTAAGCTAAAAATTGGGGGGCTTATACCTGTAAAGCTTGAGCTTTGACTGTGTAAGTCAATAAAATCCAGCCTGGAAGAAACATTTCAGTAGCTGCCTGTCTTTCTTTTCTTGCCTTTTTTCTTTTTCTTTTCTTTTTTTTTTTTTCCCCTCTCAAGGGGTTTTATTATTTGCAGTGCCCTCAAATACACCTTTCCAGCTAAAGACACAATCATGTGGACAGCTCTTTGTTTTGTTTTTCCTTCCAACCAATGCTTTTGTGTATTTCTGAAACTTAAGACACCTCCTCTGCTACTACAGTACTTATCTGTAACACCATCGCTTTGAGGGATTAAAGCAGGTTACTTGTTACACACTTAGATCAAGAGTTATCTGAGTAGAAAGTCTATCCTGTTAGGGTTGGCGGAATCTGGTTTTGATCTTGAGTTGTTTTGATTTTCTCTGAGAGCAAGTAACATGTTATTTTAACTTTTGAATAAGGTGTGCTACCTGACTGTGTCTCTTCTGTTTGGCAGAAAGGATTAGAAACCTCCACGGAACTTGCACTCTATTAAAGCAGAGTGCTCACCATTGAGAGCCAAGGAGCTGAATTGTTTTCAGATTACATGTGTGTGTGTGTGTCTTTCCCACATCAAAGACTTTGATGGAAGCTGTTCACGCTATTGTCAGGAATGCAGGGATTGGCACAAAGGTAGGTGATTAGCAAAATTGCTTTTCTGCAGGAGAAGCACAAAAAATTATCAAAGGATTAAAGAGGATAAAATTAAAAGGTTATGCTGAATCTGGGAGTAAATTTTCCCCTTTTCATCCCCAATGATACATATTGATTTGTTTTTACCTATGGACGTCTGCCAGAAGAAATCAGGATTTGAAACTGTTTGGTATGGGCTCTGTTAAAGGGCAAGGAAAAAACTTCTCTTAAAAAAAATAATAATCCCAACAGAGCCCATTCTTTGTGCTTCCAAACCACATTTACAAGGAGCTTTTAATGAGTGCTAGGGGTAACCAGCCAGCAGCCATCTCTACAAGGTTCTCAGCAGCCTCAGGATTGGGACATTTACTTATAATTATGCTGCAAAGTATGAAAACAAACAGTTCCATAAATCGCTTTGTCGTCAGCGATGCTGTTTGTTTACTTCTCTCACTACACACTCTGCTGACAAAGATACTAAACTGAGGGGATCGCTTTCATTATCCACTAGCTGGGCACAAGCAATGCTTTTGTATTTTGATCAGCAGCTGAGCTGCTTGAATAGTTTGAAGGGGGGGGGGGAAGGCAATAAAATTGGATTCTCAAATATTTGAGTGTATCAAAATGAGCAGCCAAGACTTCCAGAAGCTCTCTTGCTTGGCAAAACTGCAGTACAATTAAAGACAAAGTATCACTTCCCATAGCCAGCAGAATTGTCTCCTCTTGCTGGTTCAGACTGTGCTTATTGTTCAGTTTCATTTGAACACTCCTCCCCTCTTTCCTACGTGCCAGCCTTATACCTATTTCTTGTCGTTGCATTTTGCCTTCTGTTTGTTTGTTTTACTGATCTGTTATTTTCTGGAAGTCACCCAGAATATCTTATTTGTTTTTTAACCTCATTTATCAAAGTATTAGCTAAAGCATCTGTTCAGAAAATGTTCATTTTAACTGTTTTCCCAACAATGACCTTCTTCCTCCCCCCCAGGCCACATCAAGTTGTCACTCACCAGACAGCTGTGGAATTTGGAATCATTCCTTTTAAACGCTTTACAATTCCAAATGGTAGATTTCTAATGGCACAATATGATTGCCACAAAGATCTTTAAATTTCCCAATCCTCCAGGCTTCAAAGGCTGGACCGTCCTTGATCTCCTGAAGGAATGCTTTTGAATCTTGTTCTTTTATAGGGGCTACCTATGAAGATATTTTAGGGGCTTTTTTCCTTTCATACTTAGAGCCTGAGGAGCTAAACATTCAAATACCCACTGGCTTCTTTGAGAGTAAGAGCAAGACTTACAAAGTTGTTCCTCGAGATTTTCAGCTCGGTTTTCAATAATTCCTCAGGTTGTTCCTAAACTTTTTACAGTGTTTATAAAGCAGTGTAAGAGTATCCTCAATGTAGCAGTGACCGTGATACTGTTTTATCCTGCATCTGCCTTCCACCTACGTGGCTGCTTCCTGCAGCTCCTAGCCTGCTATGAGCAAGTCTGACAGTGTCCTGACTCATCGTGTACCCACAGAGATAAAGGGGTCCCTTGCTCTTGGAGAATGCTCCACTGTCATATCACTTACAAGGTATTAATTTGCTCGAGGAAATTGAGCAAGGCTAATCCTTCAAGCAGATTTGGGTCTGCCTTGACCAAGCAACCAACATGGAGCCTAATTACCTGCAACAATTACAAATTTGCAGAATTGCTGGATTTCTGGGCTTGCTTCTCTCTTCCCCTACAGCCAGAGGCAACATTTCACTAGTCGTCCTTTCTGGCACAGTAGGATTTCTCGGTCAGGATGCTGCCATTTTTCATTTCTTTCTGATTATTTCTGCTTTATCACATCACTGAAACACAGAATTCATCAATCTGAAGTTAAAAGTTATATAGTGCAGCAGCAGGAATCTGGCTGGTCCTAGAAACAGACAGGATTTCTATTCAGTTCAGTTTCTGCCAGCCATAAAGCAGATTTTTATCTTCTGTCCTCTTAAATGTTTCTGTGATTCTATTAACTGAGTCTACATGCGTATAAAAAAAACCCATCTAGAGTCAGATATTCCCCTGTCCATATACTGAAGATCCTAGTCCTGCAATGGAGCACCACAGGAGTGCAAGATCCCACCTAGCAGTGGGCACAGTTTGGAGCCTTTGGCTATAAACCCCTTGGGGACAGCGCTGTGGTTTCTATGCTGCTACAGTGCCTCACATGGCATGACCCCTGCTGAGACTGCAGGCTCTCACTTATTATTATAAGGAGCAGCTACTGCTCTGTCACTGGGGTAACTCTATGTTTAGATATCCCAGTATTGCTAGTGCATGTGATTTTAAATAGTCCTCAGCCTAACCTCAGGTTTTGTGATGAGAACAACAAACTGGAGGAACAACTAATTACTAACCCAGTTTATGGGTCAGGGAACAGGCCTTAGATCCTAATTTACACAGGTTTCTTATGATCATGTAAGCCCTACCTCTCCAAGAGGTATTTTTGTTTGTTTGTTTAGATCACTTTAAAAAAGAAATGCCACATCCCAAAATAGAGAATGTTTTCCTTTGGAACTGGAAGCAAACACACTTGATGGCTTTAACATCTGCTGGACAATGCATGGATGGGTGGTGGGCACCTCACACAGTTCTGTGACAAACACGTGCGTACAGCGTGTCAGATTATAAATCCAAGAATAAAGAGCCATTAAAACCTCCCTTCTCTAGCCCACCTGCCACGAACACAAGCCTTTCACTTTTACCTGAAAATGAGTATTGGGAAGGAAAATGCCAACATTCCAGGGAGTCAAGTCAAAAATCTCTGCCTTCAGAAAAGGGAATCTGTCAGCTGAACACAAACTGATCCGTTGTCTGTCTCCCATCAGGACCCACAAGCCACCCCATGCACATATGCCATCCAAGGCACATGTGCTTCTATTCTTGCTAGGAACCAAGACCTCACAGTCCAAGACCATGACAGCAACACTTAAATCTGTTGTTGGCTTGATCTGAAACTCTGCATAATCCTCAAATACCTTTTCTGCTTTTGCAGCCTGCTAGTGCCTGGTAGGAATTTTGGGTGCAGATTCCAGTGAGATTAACTTACTACCCTGCAGAGCATGAGCCCTCTCAGCTCCACCATGGGTGCAAATCTTTCTGCTCTTGGAAGACAGGGGAAAATAGTAAAAGCCACTTGCACCCTGGATCAACTCTTACCAGAGTTCACTTGAGTGCCATGAGTGATAAATTTGGTCTTGTTCTTTTCTTCTTCCAGGCTTGCAGCGGACTTACCATTGTTAGTGTGTCTGAATTATTAGTAGGATCTCAAAAGACAAAACAGCCAGGTTATTGCAAGATGCCCATGACCCTGCAGAGGAGAAAGGGCTTCTGACTTACAGATATCAGCTGTGATCCATAAAACTGGATTTACTATTGTGTGGTGGCAGACAAATCACACTGCTTCTCATAGATTCTCCTTACCTGTAACTGTGCTTCTTCATTTATTTAGGTGTTGTAAGCCTTGTTAACTACACTTTGAGCCTTTTGACTGCATTAGTAACACCAGCAAGAGAATAACTTGTTAAAAGGTGTAAAGCCTGCAGAATTGTTCCTCTGGCTTATCTTTCTTTCCATGCATGCAAACAGAAATGTGCTTTTCTCCTTTTTTTCCAGCATGAGCCTCTGTTCAAGGACATGAGTGAAGACACCTACATGCTTATTTTCTCCTGCTTGCTCTGAAGTGCGAGGCCCATTTGCTGCCTGGGTGCCTGAGCAGGTGTTTGGATGTGCAGGTGTGTGCACAGGCAAAGTCCTGAGTGCAAGCACAGACAAAGATTCGAATACCAGGGCCTTTCAGCCTGAACCTGACACTGCCACTTTAAAACCAGAGACACGGACATCAAAGTTTTCCACTCCTCAGAAGGAATGGACTATTTTACACCCTTCCAGATGATGTCTCTCATCTCTCTGCCTTTCCTACAGCCTTCTCTCTCTCTCTCTCTCTCTCTCTCTCTCACACACACACACACTTTTTCTAATACCATCCCTCCCTCTCCACTTCAAACCATGGGAAAAACCTAGGAAAAGAAGCTTGCCGACTAAGGAACCGTTTCGCTGCATTGTGTTTTCCAGCTAGACCTGAACAGACTGAAATCAATTCAGCTCTCTTTCACTCGCTCTTTCCCTCCCTCTCCCATGTCTTTTTTTGTTTCTCTTAGATTGTGCTCTCTGCCTTAAGAAAGCCCAGTTTAGTTATATCCATCCCCATAGCAATCAAGTGACCAGTGGTTTTTTATTCCTTGTGAAAACACAGTATCTTTTTCATGGGAGTCAGGTCCCTCTTTTGGTTTGAAATGCTCAGTGAGCAGTGGCAACAACCTGCAGGATCTTTGATCAATTCTCACATGTCCATTTGAAGTATCTTTAGTAGACCCATCAAAAGAAAGGGGCTTGGTAATTAATATTTTAATACAGTGGACCAGCCTCTCATTTTGTCATTGGCAAGAGAGCTGATTTAACAGAAGCATGCAGAAATACCTGTAGCTGATTGGAATCACTACGTGCTCTAAAATATATACATTATTAAAGCTGAAGTCCAGCTGTTGCTTTATTAATATCCTCTGTTTTTTTTATTTGCTCTTGCTTTTTGGAAGGTTTCAGTTTTCATTCTGAAAATTTCCAGGCTTGCTCCCAATACTGAGGTTATAACTGCAGGGTAAGAACCAGAGGAGAATGCAAGAAGGTTCACTGGAAACTTGAACAGGCGAGATTCAGCATGGGAGAGCCAGCAGCCCAAAGAAGGCATAAGTGTCACTTAAATTTTGATTGTACCACCTGTTGACAAAGGGACAGAATTAAGATGTAGATGCAACCTGACTTTTATGCCTTCCATTCTTTGGAATAGTTAATTATGCATTTGGTGTTCCCTTAACATCATTTTCTTTCTCTGAGTTGTCCAGGGTCTCAGGGCCAGATGTGAAGTTGCTGTAAACAAGTTTTGCTGTGTTTACCAAATTTATACTGCTTTATAGCAAAACAGAGTATCTCCCAAAGACAACACAAAAAAACTTATCCACCTGGCCTCTCCAGAACTTCCACAATAAAGAAAAGCCAGCAACCAACACTTAACCACAAAACGGTCCAACAAAAGCCAAAGACCACTGCTGCAAAACAGTTATCATCCAAGAAAGCAAAGGGTTGTGAAGTTGCAGGTTATCATCACCACCCAGCAGGCAGGTGACCCCCAGTGTGGATTTTATAGCTTGGCCTAAAAATAAATTAACACTCTCCTGTTCAAACTGGACTTGAGAAGTCCAGCCAACAGGTAATGGCAAGCTCTGTTGACCACAAAACAGTGAGGGCTTGATATGGTTTAAAAATAGCCAGATCAAAACCAGCACTGCAAAGTGTACCTGCTCATCACTTACAAGGTGTTCACCTCAGGTGATGTCATCCCTCACTTGGTCCTGAGGAGGGTAGATCCAATTTTAAAACTGAATTGTCACCTTCTGTGCTAGCTGCAGTTTCCAGCTGGAGGCTGGAGCAATGCTAAATACAAGCCGTTGCATTAAAACCTGCCTTCCAGACTGACAAACTCAAAGCCAGTTGCCTGCCTGTCTGTCACTGCCTGCTGAGCAGTTGTGAAAGCCAAGCAGAACTGTTGGGTGCTCAACACCACTGCAAATGACACTTTATTTAGGTACCTAAATACTGTTTTCAGTATTCTGACTCTCTATGTTATATGTGCCACAACTCACCTGCCTTTTGTACTGCTTTGCTGTAGTACAAGCACTAATCCTATGATTCCAAGTTATTTCCCAAACAGCACAGCCCAGTGCAGGTCAATTTTCCTCTACCACCTCAAATACCCTGGTAGTATCAGGTAATTGCCTTGCAACTTAAAGGACCAAAGATTTACAACCAGTATCCTCTAAATACCTTTATTTTGGCATCACCCAGGATGTGGCCTAATTATTTTCAGCCAGCTGCACAGCAGTTCAGAGTTATGCTTAAGAAGAAGAGATGATTAATTATAACCCTAATTTTATACAACACAGACTCTTTTAGGTAAAGGAATTGAAGAACTCAGCTATTCAGGTCACCCTGATTTAATTTGGTTTACCCATGTCAGTATTGTTTGTGTGTGTTTATAAATATTCTCTGCATTTAATAAACAAAAGCTTGCCTAGTATTTTTCTTACATAAGTCTACATGTGCAGTAACACACAGTATAACAAACTCTACACAGAACAGCAGAGAAGGGCAAATAAAATACTATACACTGAGGAAAGCCTAGGTGATAATAGAATCATAGAATTGTCAGGGTTGGAAGGGACCTGAAGGACCATCTAGTTCCAAACCCCCTGCCACGAGCAGGGACCCCTCACACTAGATCAGGTTGCTCAGAGCCACATCCAGTCTGGCCTTAAAAGCTTCCAGGGATAGGGCTGCTACCACGTCCCTGAGCAACCTGTTCCAGTGTCTCACCATCCTCATGGTGAAGAATTTCTTCCTAACATCCAATCTGAATCTACCCACTTTAAGTTTTGCTCAATTTCCCCCAGACCTATCACTACCTGATGGCTTAAAAAGTCCATCCCCAGCTTTCCTGTGGCCCCCCTTAAGATATTGGAAGGCCACAATAAGGTCTCCTCAGAGCCTTCTTTTCTCCAGACTGAGCAGCCCCAACTGTCTCAGTCTGTCCTCATAGGAGAGGTGCTCCAGCCCTCTGATCATCCTCATGGGCCTTCCTGTAATAGGGGCTCCAGAACTGGACACAGTACTGCAGGTGGGGTCTCAGCAGAATGGAATAGAGGAGCACAAACAAAAGCAGAGAGAGAGAGTTGTCTCTATTGCAAGATAATTCTTATCTGTGATGAGCATGCTTAATCATACAAAAGTAACAGCCTCCTGGAAGGGTTTGGGTTTTTTTGGTTTTGGTTTGTTTGGTTTGTTTTACTTGGTTTTGGTTGGTTGGTTTTCTTAGGAAAACAATGCTGCAGTAAAAAAGGAGAATAAAATAAAACCCCAAACCTTAAACATGGGGCAAACCTTCCCTGTATTATCTTTGTTGTGGGTGTATTTTCAGGAGCAGTTTCCCAAAAGCTCCATCTCTTACCCGTTATGATCTCTTCTGACTGTTCTGACTCCTTATTTTATAGAATGAGGTTAAAATCTGAATAGAAGTTATTTTAACCACTTGTACATGCTGAAGCTGCCTGGCAGCTCTAGTGGTCCACTTCCAGGATTGCTGAACTTTCCTAGCTTGCAGATAATTGTCCTGACTATGTATAAATGTCATCTCTTGGGACTCCTGAGATAGATACCATAGGACTGCAGTTCTCCTGGAAGCAGCCAAGAGGGATCCAGTTCCCTGCACATTTCAAAACATTCTTTAGGGAAAAACTCTTTCTCTCCAGCCAGACTCTCAACTGTGTCCCTAAAGATCCTTGCAAGAGGATTGAAAACAGGTTACACACTCAAAAAAACCCAAACCAAACCCCCCTAAAAAAACCCAACAAACCTAATAGCCCAGCACCACCCACGAGGCAAAACAATCAAACAAACAGCAACCCCCAAACCAAAATATGAAAGTTAGCAAGAAAATAGGGAAGAATAAAGACATTTCCCTACTCCTACAAACAGATGGACAAGAGCAGCCTTCTGATCAATCTAAACTTTGCACAGCAGTATAAAGGCAGCAGATGAACATTGTATTAGAAAGGCAGAGGAGAAAAACTACAGTGAGAAAGCAGAGATGGTGTGGAGACATTTTCAGGGGGGTAAGGCGGGGCAGGGGGGAGATGATTCGTTGGGCTAAGTGACCTTTTCCCATCCAGCAATTTCTTCTGTCCCAGTGCAGAATGACAATGGGAACCCAATGGCAGAACAATCTGACATCCTCGTCCATACCAAAAGAAATTTAACTCGACCGTGTGGTGCTGCTGTGGCCATGGATGCTGTGAAACAAGCCAGACCCAAGTTTCCAACTTGCCTTCTTCTGTTGTTATTGCTGTTTGTTTCCATTCACCCCCTTTTATTCTCCATTTTTTTCCCTGTCTTGACTCTGATGGGGGCTCTTTTTGTGCAAAACAAGCCCTTCTGATCTCTTTGAAAGGCCAGCTCTTGTCATTCTTCCAGATCATCATTGTATGACATGTTTTTATATCAGACTGACAAAGGAGCTATTTGATCAGGGGGTATGGTGTGTGATTGTAAGAAATTCAGCTAGCTGGTGGCAACCATTGTTCCCCAAAGCGGCTCCCTGACCCCATTCTATTCAAGGAAAAACTCCCTTGGAGTGGCCTCTATTCATTGAGTAACACCAGTCCACAGTCTCACTCCAGGAGTATGCTCAATTCAGAGGTGTGTCACCGATATTGCCCATCAACCAGCCTTTAACTCTTTCATCAGCATTAGGTTTCCAACACAACAGCTGTTATCATAGGATGAGCTAAGGGGGGGGTGGGGGTGGGGGGGGGTGTCACAATGCATTCCAGCTCACTGGAGCTCTCCTTATCTTGGAGAAATTTAACCTTCCTTTCAAAAGTTGCCTTGGAAAATATCCATCTGCTGCTTTCTGCAGATCACAGCCCAAGTAGTTTGCCTTCCCATCCCTGTGCCCTAAAATATCCCAGTTACTCAGCTAAGTATCTCTGTGCTGGCTCAGGCTAAAGAGGGACTTTGCACTGATTTAAATGCCTTTGGATTTGGCCTAAAATGATCTGTGACATTCCTGCTTCCCAATCCTACAACCTTTCCTCTCCCACATAATCTCGTACTCATCTGTGCATCCATGGCATCAGTGCAACTATTGGCTGTAATCAACAAGACAGACTTGAGACTCATCTGTCTCCCTGAGAAACATGACATTTCAAAACATTCTTTAGGAAAGAAAACCTCTCTCTCTCCAGCCAGACTCTCAACTGTGTCCCTAAAAACCCTTGCAAGAGAAAACTTAAGGCATTCCCAAGAGCTCCAAGACTATTCACTAAAACCATTCCTGCTTCCTTGCAAAAAGTCCTCTATGCACAAACACAGAGCCTCCAAAACCCAATGGAATCAGGGCAAAAGCTCCCATGAGGTTTCAGCAGCTGTGTATCAGGCCTTCAGTCCTGTGTGTGCACCGTGAGATGGCAAACAGCTATGGATTTGGCACCAGTGTGATTGATGGTTTTGAATGCTTGGGAGATGTGTCTAAATGACAGGATTAAAACTGACCAGCCCCATAGAAATGCAGGTGCAAAGCTCCCTGGGCTACACCTTGAGGAAGTCTCTAAAGCAAATTAAGCTCACTTGTTCCATCTTAGCATGCCTCTCATACATCTTTCAGTGCAGAATTCTTCCCCTGTGTAATGAGCACGTCCACTGACTCTTGCAGGCCATCCATCTCTTGATGTGGATTGCCTTGTGCCAGGAGTAGAGTTACTTGCAGGGCTTCTTGGCCAACCATTATCTTATTTCTCTGTTTGGAAACACAACCCTGCTTTCAGCATCACCACTGGACCCCCTCTACCTTCTGTAGCCTTCCTCCTCTGGCAAGCATCCTTCCCGGGCTTTGGAATCACCTTGATAGCGCTATCTCCAGGATCGGGATTTGTTAATAAACTCGGGCTCCCTCTGCTGGGACACAGCACAAAATACTCGGCGAGGGTGGGGGGATTCTGTCCTCAGGACAGCATTACTTCACTGCTGGGGTTTTGCCCCTTTTCACGCCCCCCACTCCCACCCACCCCCCACGAGACATTTCGGTAGATGTCGTGATGAACCCTGCATTTTTCTCCACCGGGTGCTAATGGTGGAATAAACAGCAATGCTTCACACTGCAGCATCCTTCACTGTATGCTCCAAAACCACTGTGAAACTTGCATTAAACTTCCAGTGAGCTGTGAAGTGATTTGGCACCGTCTCCGTTTTGCACAGGGGGCAGGAGGAGCTCAGGTGGTCAGCCAGTTGCTTCATGTTGTGAGCTGAAATGCGTGATCCTCTCCTCTCTCCATCGAGACACACATTCCCACACCAGAAGGCTGGATTGAACCCCCCTCTGAGAACAGCCCTTTAAAATACTTCTGCCACCAACCTACTGTCCAGCAGAGGAGCCTTTCCTGCATCAAGTCTAGAAGACCTCAGAAGTTGCAGTGGATTGGGGAAGCCCTCTCCTCCATTCAAGTAGGGGCATGTTTTGCAGCAAGACCCAGCTGTGTGCACAGAAAACTGCCTCTTCTGGGCTGTGTCTGTGCAACCATCTCTGTATCTCGAGTAGGAGGCACTTCCCTGCTCCCCCAGCAAGGTGCTAAGCTGCCACCCCATGATTTAAAGCATGGGAGAAAGATTCAGATGCAGAGCTGCTAGCCAGGCATTCCCAACCTGCAGATGTGTAACATCCCTGAGCACAATCCGTTATCAGGGCGAAGAGCTGTGTTGATTGGGGCTGCTAGGACAAATCAGGCAAAGGGGAATGTGGGTTAAATCTCAGGGAAAAGGTCCAGGCAAAAGCTGCTAGGGAAAGGAAGCAAGTGTAGTCCTTGAGTAGAGCAGGCAAAGCTGCAGAGAAGACACTTCAGTGAGATTTTCCAGTGGATCTAGAACTCTTCCCATCTGCTGTCCAGGGACTCAGCATGCTACATTATACCTATGACCTTTAATCCACCTCTAGTTACTGTGCACAATGTTACTGCATCAACATTTTTTTCCAACAAAAACTGCAGTGTAGATCGAATTAAATGCATTTCCTCAGCAAAGCTGCTGCCTTCATCGCTCACGTCTCTGCTTCCTGCCTGGAGATCACTGCTGAGGCTAAGCAAGCTGGGCTGCATGCTTTGCTTTCAAGGAAGGTCAGACATTTACCCAGCAGCTCAGTGCAGGCCAAATAACTCAAGGAGACTTGTTGCTTTCCATGACAGCTCTCATCAGTGATTTGGTCACCCAGCTCACAGCTGGTACATAGTACTGCCCTGCAGCACCCTGACATTCACTCTGCTGCCTCCAAGACTTATCTAGGCATGAGCCTTCTCTGTATAAGCAGTTGGCAGAGGTATAGATTCACTACTTTAACGGGGAAAGATGTGTCCCTGAACTGATGTAGCAGCAAACAGCTTCAGAGTTCCTACCACCAGGGCCAGCTGTAGGTTTAAACTGGAGCAAGCAGCAACACAGCAAGGTTTCTGAGGATGAGGGCTCCATACTATGTTGGCAACTCTGCTCTGTCTGAGCTCTTCATGCTCCATGGGCAGTTTTGCCTGCCTGACTACTCTTTGGGCTGCTTGTGGCTTTTTGTATTGTGGCCACTTACCAGGTGACCTTTTTCAAATAACAGCTCCAAACCTGCTTCAGGTAACAGCAATGACAATGTGCATCCATGCACAAAAACCAGCAAGAGAACACACTTGGGAATAAGTCAACACCCTCAGAGATTTTCTGAATGGATAGCAACTGGGAAAGCAAGACACCACAGTACCTGTGATGCCTCCCAGACAGCTGAGCAGAGTCTGGTCTTGGTGTCCAACATCTCCCCTCAAGAAGTTAGAGAGCTGCCCTGGACTGTGCATTGGGATGGTGTACACACAGTCAGGCCAGCCCAGCTCACCATGCTGTGGGGTGCACCCAGCTCTCAGGTGGAGCAGGCAGTGGAGGAGCAGTAAGCAGAGGGTGCTACCCAGCAAACTAGCCTTTAAATAGCCATCTGTGTCACTGGGATTTTGCCTCACTGGCATTTCTGTAAGTGACGGTTCCCTAAAGTAACCCATTAGGGGTTCACTTGGTCTCAGTAACAGAGGCAGCAAATTTGTACCCTCTGTGTGCCCTCAAGGTGAAACAAAGACTACAAGCCCAAGTGCCTGCCTGGCTGGCTGGTTCTATCTTCCCTCTGCTCCCCACAGACATTGATTCCCAGGGAACGTGCTTTAGGAAGCACAGGGATGGAACTCACAGCCCCTCCTTGCCTCTCCCCTAACAAGCCCAACTGCAGGGAAGGCTTTTCTACCCTTCCAGCTCAGACTTACCCATGCTTCTGCCCACGTTGTCCCTTCTGCTGCTTGTCCCTTTGCTCACACTGCCAGGGAAGCCTTCCACACTGTAGGCAGAAAATAGGAAAGAAATGTCCCATCCTCACCGTGCATAAGGTGGTCACAGCACTGACGATTTGTCTGAAATCCCAGCCTTCAGGGACTCATCACCAGGGCAAAATTCTCAGCTGTGACATTCCCTTCTCTGCAGGGAAGGTTTATCCTCATTGATGCTTAAGGCAAGCTGGCTCCCCAGGGAGCCCCAGACTTGTTTTGGGGAGCCCTGGCTGGTGACTGGAATGCCTGGGACCATACTGGCCTGAGTGCTGCCAGATCCCACCAGAGCAGCTGGCAGCATGGCCCATGGGGAGGCCACCTCTGCATCCAATTACAGCACTCTGGTGTTCAGTCTTGCCCTGGGTCTGGTCCATCTCCTTCTGGAGAGGTGGCTGGTAGGGAGTGCTGTTGGAGGACGAGTGGCTGCTGCAATGGAGACAGTTGTCAAGTGCAAGTCCTCCTCCTGCGCCGGTGTCAAGTGCAGAGCGAACCCACGGCTCCACGGCGAGAGGTGGTGAAACTCTCAGCTCCTCACAGTGATCAGTCTGAGAGGGAGTGAAGTGTGGACACTTCTCTAGGCCCCATGACTGAGGCTGGGAGGGCTCAGCACGTGTCAGCAAACACCGCTCTCCCCTCTTAGTCCCCCGCAAGTCCTTCAGGGGAATGTGTCTTCACCAGCCAGCAGCGAGCAGGAAGGAAGAGCTTTCCTTATGATTAACCAGGTCGCAGGAGCGGAGGGATTTGGGTCAGTGCAGCAAGTGTTGCACGTACTGCCACAAGCCACAGCCTGAGGAATGTGCATTTCCAAAACACCTTCCCCTCTCTCTGCCCAGTTCAGCCTCCTCCTTTTTGGGTCACACCTTAGTGGGACAGCAGCTGGGGGACAGTGACCGGCTCGGGAACACAGATTCTGCAAAACCTTTAGGTATACAAAACCCTTGATGCTCGCTGCTGTCTCTGTGCTGGCTTAGTGTAGGAGAATTGCATTGAGGATAATTAGGTCAAATCAACCTCTGCTCACATCTGAACTTATGCAGAGTGATTCTAGCGAAGTTGGAGAGGAACAATTATGGCTTTACCTATCTCAACTGAGAACAAAAATAGCTCAAGCTTCACCAACTGAATATTTGAATGACCAGAGATGGAGCCCTCCTGAGCAGGCACAAATCTCAGGATTTCAGGATTCATTATAAAATAAATGTTACCTTAGCTTTAGAGATGTGCTCCAACCTTTGCAGCAGGAAAAAAGGGACAGGAGACTGTAACGGTGCCTCCTGTGGGGACCAGCCATACCTCTCTTCTTCAAAACAGACTGGAGCTACAATGGTTATGACTGAATGAGGGTTACAGCTCCACAGTTAGCTTCAATTGCTCTGCAAGAACCTCTTGGAAAACACCAGCTCTGAGGAGAGAGACATCACTCCAGTGGGTGGTCATTGCGTCATTTCTTCTCCCAAGATCCTGGACACAAACAGGCCAATGCCAGACTCCATCATCAGATGCTGCAGCCAAAACACTTGGCTACACTTCACAAGAGATGTTGACAGATGGGAATTAGCTTTAAAAATCCCTGCAAGAGCTTGGGGAGAGCTGGAAAACTCACTTGCAGTGCCTGCAGAAGCTTGGTCAGGTTGGATGACACTGTAAACTCGAAGTAAAGAGTGCAAGATTAAGTGCCATGGGTTGAAGTTAGGCAATTGTAAGCCCCCCAAAACCACCCCAAATAATACTGAAATATGGAGTCCCTGTGGCATACCCTTCCTTGGCCTTAAACCTTCTGAGTGAAAGCCACAGTCCTTGTACTGAGCTCCAGGATCCTCTCATGTGAGCTTTGCAGAAGACTGGGATGGACATTCAGAGTAATCCCCATGACCTTGTCATCAGCTCAATTACAAAATCAGGTTCTTGCCACTCAGGACATGGAAAAGAGTCCAATCTTCAGTCAAAGCTGGGGGATTGGACATGAGGTTTAGAAAAAGATCAGTTTGATGTGTTTGTACTTCATTCACAGCTCAGGTTATTGCACATATGCTTTGCTTCCCCCATTCGACCACTTCCACGCCTTTCCTTGGCCTCTTGCAGATTGAAGATCTGAAAGAAATCCTGGCAGAGCTGTGAATCAGCTGAAACAGTTTTCTGTGCTCTCTCTCTCTCCCTACTACTTCTCTCAAATGGGTCTATGCCACTTGCTTCCAGCTCCAGCTGGTTGCTTCTTAGGGCTCACCCTGTGTCTGCACAAAGCCCAGAAGAGCATTGGCTGCCACGGCACAAAGCGTAAGAAGGAATAAGGATGTGAGACTTTGGCAAAATAGCCCTGGAAAGTCTGTAACCATTTCTCTTGCTGAATTCTCTGATGAGGGTTTGGCTCTGTTTGCATTGGCTGCTGAAAGCTAAGCCAACCTGATGATGATGGAGCATTTTTGATGTCTAAAAAAAGCCCCCAACAAAACCAATCATTTCTCTTTATAACTGACCTTCCCTGCTATACCAAAAAAGTCTGAGCAGCCAGAGTGCAGCCAGAGCTCAGCCAGCTCCAGCAGTTGAGAGGCACCCATCACCACCTCCCTGGAAGGGTGCATTTAGCAACAGCTGCAGCAGAGTGAGAAGCTCAGGAGATGCACACAGACCAGAACTGCTGTATTCAGCCCACTTAAAGACACAAGCTACAAATAAAACATTTGTTCACATGCCCAAGGAGTGGGGAAAGTGGGTTATCAGGTCTCCTGCTTACTCCAGATGTCTCACTTTTCCCTTTGGGAAAATCAGATTCTCCTTGCGCTGACAGGATGGAGAAATGTGAGGAGGAGGTTCTTCACCATGAGAGTGGTGAAACCCTGGAATGGGTTGTCCAGGGAGGTGGTTGAGGCCCCGTCCCTGGGGGTGTTTAAGACCAGGCTGGATGAGGCTCTGGCCAGCCTGATCTAGTGTAGGGTGTCCCTGCCCATGGCAGGGGGGTTGGAACTAGATGATCCTTGTGGTCTCTTCCAACCTGAATGATACTATGATACTATGAAACCCTGAACATCCCCCAGGATGACTCGCTACACAGGCACTGCCCAACACGAGGGGGATCCAGCCACAACCCTGCCTCCTCCTTGAGGATGGTAAGGTAATCCCAACGTGGGAGACAGCAGGAATATTCTTAGTATGTATTTGATGAAATGGGCAAAGTTGCCCTGTTCAAACATGGAATATCTCATACAGCTAGTTGCAGAAAACATGTGCTGTGCTGGGGTAAGTACTGGTGGGAATCTGGGGCAGCTCTACCTCCTGCAAAAGCATGGCCCTGTGAGGAACTACGTCTGCACTAAGAGGGACCTTGTAGGAAGATCTTTGAAACATCTGTGTGGCTCTCAGGTGCTCATGTCCTGCTGACACGCACTGGAACCCAGCCACAGAAGCAGTGCCAAGGCTCTGGCAGGACCACAGGTCCCTGAGTGCCCTTAAAAGCACAAGGATCATGGTGTTTTACACTAAGGTGGTCGCTGCTCTGCTACTCTGTGCTGTTAGAGTTTACATTTCACAAGGTCAACCTCTGCAGCACATCCTCTGTGTTTTCAAAGTCTTTCCCTAACAGGTGTCTGTCTCGCTCCTCCCTGTACATGCTACAGCTTGAATCGGCCACTTTGATCAGTGGCAAAACATCCTGGGGGGAAAAAAAATCCCTTGATGTAGACCATCAATGTGTTTGAACCAACTTGCCAGTGTACAGCAGAGAATCAGGGCCTGAAACAGCAGGGGGAATGGATGAAGACCTGACCAGTAACCTTAAACAACACACTGCCTGAACCTCCAGACTCACAGAGCATTTTACAGCTTTCATAGAGGTATACACACATGCAGACAAGTCTACACTACCTACCAGCAGGCATAGGTCAGTGTCCCAGGCTGCTCTGGAGGCATCCTCAGGCTTACTTATGCTCAGGGTCCTAGTGGACAGCGAGTTCTCCATGGAACAATGTGCCCTTTTGGCCAAGAGAGCCAATGGTATCCTGGGGTGCATCAAGAAAAGTGTATCTAGCAGGTCTAGGGAGGTTCTTCCACTCCTCTACTCTGCCCTGATGAGATCACACCTGGAATACTGCATCCAGTTTTGGGCTCCCCAGCTCAAGAGAGACAGAGACCTGCTGGAGAAAATCCAATGGAGAACCATGAGGATGATTTGGAGACTTGAGCATCTCCCCTAAGAGAGACTGAGAGCCTTGGGGCTGTTTAGTCTTGAGAAGAGAAGACTAAGAGGGGATCTGATCAATGTGTACAAATATCTGAGGGGGTGGGTGTCAAGTGGAGGGGGCCAAGCTCTTTTTGGGTATGTGCAGTAACAAGACAAGGAACAACGGATACAAAATTAAACATAGAAGGTTTCACCTCAACATGAGGAGAAACTTCTTTATGGTGAGAGTGACAGAGCACTGGAACAGGCTGCCCAGAGAGGTTGTGGAGTCTCCTTCTCTAGACACATTCAAAACCCACCTGGATGCACTCCTGTGCAGACTACTCTAGCTGATCCTGCTCTGGCAGAGAGGTTGGACTCAATGATCTCTGAAGGTCCCTTCCAACCTCTAATATACTGTGATGGGAACTATCTATACAGGCTCTGGGCTGGTTGTGCAGGTGGAAATGGCCCAGATGACATCTAAACCGGATAAGCCAATCTTCTCAGGTTGGCTGGCTGAACAGTGCCTGTAGAAGAGAGCCGGACACTGAGCAGCAGTTCACATGTGTGCAGGCTTTGTATGCCATGATGCTCCACTAGCACAAGTGGCTGCCCTATAAACAGTGGCAGCTACCTACCTGGAGCATGGTGCAGTGGCAGCAATGGCCTGGCAGCTGCCAGCTCAACACCAAAAAGCCACACTTTAATCAAAATGGACAGAAATACTGGTCAGCACTTTACCTGCTCCACTGGTGTGCTCAGATGTTTTTCTGAGGCAGATGCTGTTCACAAAGTCAGCTTTAATAGCATTTTGTGAAACAGGTTGGCTCCTCAACTGCAGCCCCAACTGCTGAGAAATCAATCATTACCAGCAGTTAGCTGTTTGATGGTTAACAGCCTGAACCAAAGCCAAACTGGTTGTTAATTGGGCTAACAACTGATTTCAAGGGGTTGTTTTGCAGGTCCCAACACTCCCAGCAATTGTCTTGGAGTTGTAACTAGCAGCCATGTGGCAATTAACGGAGCAGAGGGAAATTCACAGGCCATTACCAAAGGGCCAGCTCCCAGCTGGGCATCTGCTTCTCACGGGGCAACGGGGAGCACAGCCACATCCCATGGCCTGAGCAGGCAAGCACAGCCAGCCCTCAAGGTCCCATTTCACATCTCAGCAGCCAAAATTGCCCTGGGTCTCCTCATCCTGCACTTAAGCTAATCCAGTGCCTTTTTTTTTTTAAGGTATTTTAGATGTTGCAATTGGATTTTTTTTTTTCTTATGCTTGCTATGAATTTGCCCAGGGACCTCTTCCAGCCCTTCTTCAAATACCTATCCAAGACTCTCTTTTGCTGGAGCAGCAACTAGACTTGTGGTTAGGTCTGTCTTGCCAGCTCATGCCACCTGCTTCAGCTGCCCATACAAACCAGCACATCTTTAGGACAAGGGCTGCTGTGTACTCTGTGAGCAGTGTGTGAGAGAGGAGACTGCAAGCCACCAAGAGCCCACAGAAGAAAGAACTGGTAAAATAATAGTAGTAAGAGTGAGGCTAATTTTTTCCCTTCTCCTTCTGTTAAAAGCTTTAAGAAGGAGGGAAATAAAAAAAGGCCATATTGGCAGGAGAGGCCAGCCAGGAAGCAAGGACCCTTCACAGTGGCATGATCACAGCTGAAAGGGGTTACTCCATGGCTGTGAAGACAGGACTTGAACAAAAGCAGAGGCATAGATCAGATACCCACCAAACTGGGGAGGCTCTGTCAGCCCTTGCCATCCTGTTCCCAGTCCACAGTGATTGATAGCACAAGCTCAGCGAAGAGGTAATACCTAGGCAAGGCTGGAGTGATTCTTCAAAACACAGCCTAGCCTCCCCCAGCCTTTGAGCTAGGACTCTGCAAACACAGATTATGTCTTGGTCATCACATCCAACAGCCTAGAGGAACATTCTGGTGCTACAGCCTCTGGAAGCACAGGAGAGATGCTGTAAGTCACATGAAGCCCAAAAGCATCCCTTCTGCTCCCAGTACAGCAAATCTAAATTGTGTTTCACTGCAGAGTAGCCTGGGCCATTAATCAAACAGTCTGGAGTAATGGATGTAATCTTCAACCCAGCCACACATGAGCCCTCTCTCATCCTCTAGCGGACATGGCACAGAGTCAGAGGGTGGACAAGGAGCTTAGGTAGAGTCTGGCACCAGTTTCATGCTGATTTTGACTCTGAAAGTCTGCAGCTTCCCATTAACCAAGTCCTAGATATCCTTCCAACATCTCTCAAAAGCTCTCCTGGTGCACCAAGCCACAGCTGTGAAGTCTACCCAGGCCCAAGGGCTGTCAGCATCAGAGGATACAGATAGCACATTCTCACTCCAGGAGGAAGGCAAACAGCAAAGGTCTTCTGCAGCAAACCACAGCAGCCATGCCAATTTGCTTACCCTAGTCCTGGAGGGCAGCCTTCAGCCTCAACCCCAAAACAGAATGTGGCTATAGTTCCCTGGGACCCTGTCCTAAAAATTTCAAGGAGGAAAGTTTGGGGGATGTCCCCATTTCTGGAGTAGAGCAGTTACTGCTGTAGGAGTGTGTAGAGAGGGGACAGAGATGCTGCAAATGGGAAGCAGAGTGGAAATGAGGAGCAGATGTGTAGATGCTTAGAGCATCCCAGGTGCTACAGAAGTGCTAAATGTTATTATCATGGCCAGGAAACATGCTGTGAAACCCCACCAAACTCCACATCCTCTTGCTCTGCACCTTCTCCAGGATCTGGAGCTGGCTCTCCCCATCAGCCCCAGGCAAACAGGAGCCATCCCAGAGGTGCCTTTGGCTGCAGCCATGCTGGGGACGCCATGGTCAGAAAGGCTATGTGGAAAGGAGCACACAAAGACCATGGCTCAACAGGACAGTGGGGTCTGGTCCACATATGGCCCAGAAAACTTTATGCTCTGTCACATCATGGCACAGTCCCGCAACACATGCAACTCAGTAGCAGCATGGAAAGATTTTTCCCTACATGCAACTTATTGTGTGGTCATCTTGCCCAAATTACCCATCTCGTGAGCTCCTGGCCCTGAAGAGGTGTTCCACTGGGAGAGTACTGAGCTCACTCTTCTGCTCCATCCTGTGCCTCCCTCCAGGATGCTCCTGAAGTGCTTGGGTTCATAGATGGGTCTTGCTGGCACTGAGCAGGGTGTGGGGCAGTGCTGGGACCTCTCCACTGGCAGGATGCAGCCTGCCAACAAGCCAGTTTGATTTGGAGTGGCTGTGTGAAAGCAGAAATATGAGATCCCCCACTGAGCCCCAGAGCATTCCCGTTTCTGGCTATAAACCCTCTGCCAAGGAAGGGTCTTTAGTGAGCAGCGCTGAGATGATCCACAAGCCGCAGCCACTCCCCACCCCCTCCCCGAGAAGAATTGCTCTCACACAAATGAAATGTGTGTAATTAATGGGCAGGGGGCTGGACAGGTCCGAGATGAAAGCGTTTCCTGGACTTGTCCTTCATTTGCATGGTATCAGAAGCTGTTCAGAAGGTGTGACTTTTCCCACAGGGAGCCCTCAGCTCGGTGGCACAATAAAGCCAGGACTTCTTACCCAGAATTAATTAAAGGAGGGGGAGGGGGATGGCAGGGAGATGTTTGAAAGCCGAGCCTGATGCAATAAACAAACACCCCAGCCCTCCTTCCCAAGCTAGGGCATTCCCAAGGGGACCTGGGTGAGCTCCAACCCTGCCACAGCATTGTGCAGCCCACCCTGCTCAGTGGGCACCCTTCCTAGAGCAGACATGGCAGAACAGCTGTCACGGGTTGGCCCTGCAATGAAGACCAGCAGCGTCTGCACAGCAAGAGAGGATGGAAGTGGAGACAGCACGTGTCAAAAGGTTGGGGGTTTGGTGGATTAAGCCCTAATGTAGCTCACACTCAGACAGCACAGATCTCTTCTCTTGCCACTTGGATTTACTCCTGGCTGACTGCTGTGTCTCTGCTGTAGGCACATTTAACCAAAACCCAGCTCTTCTCTCTGCCTGCTGTTGTCCTGCTGTGTTCCACTCACATTTCCTTCTTACACACATTGGCTGGACCAGGCAGGCTTCCCAGTCTTATCTCACAAGGCAGGATCTCCCAAATGCTGCTCAGCTCCCCCTTGTCACCATGTTCAGATGTCACTGTGCAGCAAAGTCCTCTGAGGGCAGGGGTATGCACACATCACGGCCTGGAGCTCAGGATGGGCAGACAAGAGTCAGGGTAGTGCAGCTCCTCTCCTGCTTCAAATGCCACCTCCCCTCAGCCAGCAGCAGTAAGAGGACCACAGCGTGACACTGGGCATGGTGGTGCTAGTGACAGGTTATGTTCCCATCATAAGGGCTTTGCTAGTCCATAGCAGGGGTTTCTGCCCAAAACACCCATCCTAACAAACTGAGTTGATGGAAGCAGATATCAACCTCCACAACTTCCTGTCCCCAGCACAATGTCCTGCAGTCCTAAGACCCTTTGAGTTGCTGCAACACTCAAGCTTGGTTCACACACATCTGCTGCTGCTGTTGAAGGAGAGAAAAGTTCCAGATTCCTGAGCTGATGATTGACACCGAGTGTTCAACCAGCACCCAGGGTTTCTGCCCCCCTGGAAGAACAACAAGAAACACCAGGGACTGTGTCCATCTCCCTACATGGGTGGTAGGAGCAACCAGCCCTGGAGGACCACATGTTCAGGACCCTGCAGGGTCCAGGTCACCAGGAGAAGCATAAACTGCTCCAGTCATGCCAGGAACTAAGTAGTATCATTGCAGAGACAGGGTATGA
This sequence comes from Melanerpes formicivorus, assembly GCF_026170545.1. NCBI lineage: Eukaryota > Metazoa > Chordata > Aves > Piciformes > Picidae > Melanerpes > Melanerpes formicivorus. The sequence goes on from NW_027142358.1 coordinate 8,236,350, forward strand.
GGAACCATTAATTAATTCACTTACTCATTAACTAACTTGTAGTGGGCTCCTTAATCTTCCAAGTAAAGGCAAAACAACATTTGCTGGCTGGAAGCTGAGGCTGTACAAACTCAAGGAATAAGCAAAGCCCCAAGCTGTAGTGCTTCTAGGCAGCACAGTCACCCAAAAGGCCTTTAATGAAAAGAGGCTAATTAACCACAGTCCAAATGAGCTGCAAAAGCAGGGGTCCCTTCCCAAGAGTCTGGCCTGGGTGTCTTTAGCAAAGGCAGGCTGCCTCTAAGGAGATGCCTGCTGATATGCATGGAACCAGTCCTGCCCCTCTGCTACCCTTACCTGGAGCAGCAACCCAGCACAAATTCACCCAAGTTCACAAATTCATTAGGAAAAGCAATTAAACAAATTAATGGAAGAAAAGGACCCATTAAGGTCTATCAAACACCATCTCTGCCTGAGGAAAGGCCAGGAGCCGTTCACTTTTAACTCCTGTAGTCTGGAAACCACCAAATATGCTCCTTCCCAGGTCAGTTCCCTCCAGGCTTCTGCAATCCTTGCAACCCTTCTGGGACAGACCAACAAATGCCACCTGTGCTGTCCTGCACCCCAGGCACCATCCATGACCTCCATGATGCAGCAGTGATGCTCAGGCATAGAATGTAACTGAGTGCTCAGCTCCTGGGTGTCCCTCCTTGAAATCAGTGACATATTGACAGCTCAGCCCAGCCTGCTGCTTCAGCCAGGGGATGGCTCATCCTCACACCCCATGGACAAGGGACAGTGCAAGCACTAAGTGATTTGCAGGTACCTCCTAAGGATGGCAGCACCAGCAGGAATGGCACCAGTAGTGGCAAGACTCTCATCTTACAAAGCAGTTCCATTTCTACTTTTATTAAACAAGCATATTAACAAATTAATTCTTGCATCTCTCCATATCTGAAACCAGCTCATAGCTTCAACCTTTGTAAAAGCTCCCGTGAGCAAGATGTAGCAGGGGAAAGGGGGAAACTCAACAGCTTATTTTGCACAGGCACCAAGCTCATCCAGACTAGAGAGAAGCACCTTCTGTCACTTTCTGTCTTGGAAGCCTCATCTAGTGCTTAAAACTAGTGGTCAAGTGTCTACCGCACCACGTCCTCACCCAGCCTGCCATGGGGCCTGTCCCTGCAAGGCAAGGACATGGCACCTGCCAATTCATAGTCTCAAAATGGTTAGAAAACAGCTCTGAGATCATCAAGTTCACCCTTCAACCCAACACCACCAGGGCCATCATACTATGTCCTAAAGCGTCATGTCTACGCATGTCAGGAATGGTGACTCCACCGCCTCCCTGAGCAGCCTGTTCCAATGCTTTACCATGCTTCCAGTAAAGATTTTTTCCCCTAATATGCAATCTAAACCTCCAATCTAAACCTCCTCTGGCACAACTTGAGGCCATTTCTTTTTGTCGTATCACTTGTTACTTGGAAGAAGAGACCAGCAACAGCCTCACTACAACCTCCTTTCAGGCTGCTGTAGAGAGCAAGTCAGTCTCCATTAAAACTTGAACATACTGCAAGGGAAATCGTGATTTTCAAAAGGGTCAAAGATCTCAGGGCATCCTCCCACTTCCCACATCTGAATAGAATAAACCAGGTTGGAAGAGATCTTCAAGATCATCAAGTCCAACCTATCATCCAACACCACCTAATCAACTGAACCATGCAACCAAGCACTCCATCCAGTCTCCTCCTAAACACCTCCAACGATGGTGACTCTACCACCTCCCTGGGCAGCACATTCCAATGGGCACTTTCTCTATGTAGAATTTCTTCCTCACATCCAGCCTAAACCTCCCCTGGCACAGCTTGAGACTGTGTCCTCTTGTTCTGGTGTTGGCTGCCTGGGAGAAGAGACCAACCTCTGCCTGTCTACAAGCTCCCTTCAGGTAGCTGTAGAGAGCAATAAGGTCTCCCCTGAGCCTCCTCCTCTCCAGGCTAAGCAACCCCAGCTCACTGAGCCTCCCCTCATAGGGCTTGTGTTCCAAACACCTCACCAGCTTTGTTGCCCTTCTCAGGACATGTTCCAGCAAGTCAACACCTTTCCTAAACTGAGGGGCCCAGAACTGGACACAGTACTCGAGGTGTGGCCTAACCAGTGCAGCGTACAGGGGCAGAATGACCTCCCTGCTCCTGCTGGCCACACTGTTCCTGATGCAGGCCAGGATGCCATTGGCCCTCTTGGCCACCTGGGCACACTGCTGGCTCATGTTCATCCTACCATCAACCAGCACCCCCAGGTCCCTCTCTGCCTGGCTGCTCTCCAGCCACTCTGACCCCAGCCTGTAGCACTGCATGGGGTTGTTGTGGCCAATGTGCAGAACCCGGCACTTGGATGTGTTCAATCTCATGCCGTTGGACTCTGCCCATCTGTCCAGCCTGTCGAGGTCCCTCTGCAGAGCCTCTCTACCCTCCAGCAGATCAACTCCTGCCCCCAGCTTGGTGTCATCAGCAAGTTTACTGATGATGGACTCGATGCCCTCATCCCAATCATCAATAAAGAATTAAAGAGCACAGGGCCCAGCACTGATCCCTGGGGCACACCACTAGTGACTGGCTGCCAGCTGGATGTGGCACCATTCACCACCACTCTCTGGGCTCAGCCCTCCATCCAGTTCCTAACCCAACACAGAGTGCTCCTGTCCAAGCCATGGGCTGACAGCTTGGCCAGGAGTTTGCTGTGGGGGACAGTGTCAAAGGCCTTACTGAAGTCCACCTGTTCTCGTGGGAAGGAATTCCCATGAAGCAGCAGCTTCAGCCCCATCTTTCGCCCCATTGTCCTCTGCCCCTTTCCAACCTGCATCTCCAGCTCCAGCCCCTACCTGGAAAGGATCAGGCTCAGTTAGACTAATACAAATTTTTAATGCACATATTAAATAAATATTTCAATCATTTAATATTCAGTTTGTACACAACCAAAACAAAACAGAAATCCTCAAGGAAACAAATAAAAAATAAAAACAAAACAAACAAAAATGATTGGATGAAAAGTCACCCCTGGTTCTGACTCCTATCCAGTGTCTTTGTTTGCCCTCCCCCTGAAGAATAATTACTTTAACCCCTTGGAGAGGGTCGCAGTCCCAGGGCAGCGTGTGCAGAGCTGGGCTGGCTGGGGAATGCTTTCTTTAGTTTTGGGGTTGGTTTTTACTTTTCTAAGTAGAAGATTTGGCTTCTGTCAACACAAAAAACTTTGAAAGAAACCTCTCCTTTCCTAGGAGGACAAGGACAGTGACCGTGCTCAAAGAGCAAACCTGAAAGAGAATGTTGACAATGCCAGCGCCGACCACAACCTGAATGCTACGACAAAACCAGCCCCAAAAATGGCTCCACGATAATTTACCAACTTTAATTTTAGGGAGGAAAATTTCCATCTGATATAAAAAAAAAAAAAAAAATAATAAACAGGGAAAAAAAAAAAAAAAAGTATCACTTTTTGGTGAGAAGTTCACATTTTCCACATTGAAAATACACCAAACCAGTTACCAGCCTGCTTCACAGCAGCCATCAGCCACTGCCTCACCTTAGTAGTTTAAAAATAAAGCAAATGCCAAAGATGCTCTCATAGGTAAGAGGTACTGAGTCGGTTCAGGACTTTCTCTGAGGTGTCCATTTACCCCTTGTCCCCTCCTGAGAAAAAAAAGAAATAAGTTGGGAGCTGGAAAGCCAGCAGCGTTTTCGGAAGGATGCAAGCAGCTTCCAGCAAACCACCCACTCAGCTGAAGAAGTTAGCTGCACCTGAGGAAGGAGAGCATCCAGCAGTCCTCCCCCTGGACATCTCAGTCAGCCCTTCCACATCACCCAGGCTGCAAAAAAAACAACCCCACCTGGGAGGCCCTCCAGCCACCTCTGAAATAAAACCCCTTTTCCTTTCCTGACCTCTCCGTCTTCTCCAGTAAGCGTTGATCCCGTTCGTTTTAAAGGAACACATCACTCCCCGATTTGGATTTCCCTTGTTGTTGGTGGTTTTTTTCCCTTCTTTTAAATGAATTTATTTTTATATCCTTTCACCCTAGAGCTACCCCAAAAAAAAGGGCAAAAAAAACCCAAAACAAAAAAAAAAAGGCAAACAACCCACAAAATATAGCACGACCCCAAACAGACTAGAACGTTTCTAAGTGAAGGACTTTTTCCCCCCCTTCACTACTCTCTGAACATTTCATTTCTTTTTAAAGTTGGAGTACAAAAATAGAGCCTCTCTCTTCTTCTTTTTTTTTTCCTTTGTTTTTGTTCTTTTTTTTTTTTGTAAAAAACAAACCAACCCCCACAAAATTATCAACAACTAGAGTAGGTAATTTTTTTTTCCTTTTTTGTTGTGTTTTTTTTTTATATCATTCTCCCCTCCTCCCTCCCTCCCTTTTGTTTAATACCCATACGGGAAAGTCTCTACAGATAGTCGACCAACTCAGAGGAGAGGCCTCCAGGAGGGGTGTAGGCGGCAGGGTGGGCGCCGGCAGGCACATCAAGGACCCACCCTGGAGCTAGAGTTTCTAGTCCTTTTACTTCTCCGGTTGAAGGGGTAGTTGAGGAACTCAAAGCGTCTGTGGGGCTCGGTGGTCTGGTGTCCCTTGGGAAGCCTCTTCATGAAGTGCACCTCCCGCTGGTGCTGCCGGGTCTTGGAGCCCTTGCGCGGGCGACCCTTGCGGGTGAAGGCCATGTACCAGCCCTCGTACTTGGCGTTCTGCAACGCTGTGTAGTTGTTCTCCAGGACGATCTCCGTGAAGACACAGTCCTTGCCTTTGCCGTTGCTCTGAGGAGGGAACAGAGGAGGAGATGTAAGCAATGGGCGCTCGGGCAGGGGCTTCTTTCTCACTATTCCACCCTGCAGCAAGGTTGCGATACTTGAGGGCAGCCAAGGGCTCAATTTTCCCCACTGTTTTCTCCTACAGGTCAGAATTGCCCAATATCTGTTTTTCATCAGAAAAGCTGTGGGGAGTAGGTATTGTAGCATGGGCAGATGCTACTCATTGCAACTCACATCTCCGGTGTGATGCCAGCACTGAACTGCGAGTCCCAACTTGGCTTGTCCCAGCCTTTACTTCCACTGCACCCACATGAAGACTTTTACCCACTCCCATCCTGCTCCCATTCACGCCAGAGATGAATTCCACCATTAGCACAACCAGAAGCAAGACCATCTTAGCGGCAATACACCCACTTACCCTATTCCCCTTTGGGTGTTTAGCATGGGAGGGCCATCAAGGGACCAAATAGGTGACTTGGGAATTGTGCCCACAGAAGGTAGGAGCATGGGGGAAGCTGGGGTCCAAGCTCTTCTTCATTATGAGCAGCAGTAGGGCCAGGGAGGGGACACACACTGGCCAGCCCCAGGGAAAGAGCCACCATAGAAAAACCTCTCAGACAATTGTCCCAGCAGGATCTTGCACATCCAGCCCCCTCTGGCCCTGGAGAGGGAGCTTCGAGGCTCAGAGGGAGCGTGACTAACTGAAGCACACGGCAGGCCCGGCCTTGGGGCCAGCCTCACAGAGCATCTTAACATTCCTGGCACTTGTACCATGTAATCGGGGAGAATAGCCCAGCAATCCGCCTATTTGTTCGGGGAGAAGCAAGGAATGCTCCTCACACGGCACCCGCCTGCCTCCCTTGCTCTCCTCCTCTCCTGTGGCCTCAGCTGCAGGACAGTTCATCCCCTTGCCCTCCAAAGGGTTGCACTGGCTGAGACCTTGGGATTCCCATCTCATCTGCCCATCCCTACCAATGGGCTCCATATTGGACAAGCGCACCTCTGACCCAGGCTGCCCTGCTCAGCACCCGCAGTGCATCCCTTGCTCTCCCATGCCCTTAAGCCCAGCACTCTACCTTGCCGATCAGCTTCCCCTTCTTGTTCATGCAGATGTAGAAACCTGTGGCTGCCCCCTTGATGCGCACACGGCTCCCAAAGGTGTCGGTCTCCACAATGAGCTTGGCTGAGGAGAGCAGCAAGAGGAAAGAGAGAGGTCAGAGGGTCTCTGGGCTGGAGCAGGCACAGGAAGAGAGAGCCCAGCAATGCCTGATGCTTGGCACTGTGAGCACACGCTGGGCAGGCAGACAGCTGGACCAGGAAGTGCCCCAAAGTCAAGGCATGAGGTTAAGAGCCAGCCTTGACCCCTCTACTCTGCCACTGTGTCTGTGCATGACTTCAACCAGGTCTGTTTGCCATGGAGGGGACTTCAGCCTTGCCTACTCCATGATATTCAATAGTTTGGGTGCCACAGGGGTGTCCCAGAAGGCAAACAGGGCAATGAGCAGGGCACACACACACACCAACAGAGAACAAGCCAGCTGTGCTGCCAACCGAGGCAGGTCTAGGTGAGCCTGCAGACAGAAAACAGGCAGGCACCCTGTGAAAGATCACTGCATGCTGCCAGCTGTCCCCAGCCCAGGGGACACCGCTCCATGCCTCTCTGCTGCACCAGGGCTGCAGGAGAAACAGTGACTTTGCAGCTGGCAGGGGAGGCATGAAGGGTACGACCATCCTTTTAATGCCTTTCACCTTTGCACGAGTTGAGAGGGCGTATTGATTTGGTCTCAGTTTTTTAATGGAGGCATCGATCGACTTCCGAAGGAGCTATGCAAATCGCCGGGTCGATGGGCTGCCTATAAATAGACCTGTCACCTTCCCTCCCTGCCTCCGCCCTGGGAACCTGAGCCCCGAAGCCCATCCATCCCCAGGGAAGGAGGAGGATGGGGACAGGGCATCCTTCTCCCCGGCCCTGCAGCTGCCATCCCCAGAGCCAGCTCCTTTCCCAGGGGTAAATCCCAACAAGGATGCTGGCTACCTGTTTGCACCTCAAAAAGGCTATGCTGTGCCCAGCACCAAAGATTTCCCCATGGCACTGAAAAGCCAGCTGAGACTGTTCCATCTAACCATCATCACCTCTTGCACAGCATCAGCCTCTACAATGTAAGCACAATTTGGCAAGGTAATTAGAGCACAACCCACAGAGTTTCCAAGTCTGTAGCCTTATTATGGGAAAAAGTCCACTGATGCTTTATTTCTCCTCTCCCATCTCTGCACAGAGACTGTTTGGTCTGCTCAGGACTGTGGTCCGTCTCAGCTTGTACATATCTACCCCAGGATGCTCAGCCATCAACAAGCCCCAGCTAGGGCAGCGATGTGGCTCTGGAGCTGGGGGGTTTTGCAGGTTGCTTTGAATGGCAGAAGGCAGCTCTGGACACACATGCAAACTAATGTCAGCCTAAATCACACTCTGGGCTAGGAGCAAACTGCTGCTTTCTGCATCTGAAATACCCTGATCCTGCACCACTCACATTGCAGGCACTGTGGAGGTTAAGTGGCACCAAGGGTAGGGACAGCAAGCAGGTAATGCTGGCTGCAGCCAAGCTGAACAACAGAAAGGGAATCCCAATATTTCCTGGGGCCAGCTAATGTGGTACTGCCATGCAAAGAAGGCTCAATATACATGCAAGCACCTCTTCCCCACACTTCCTCCTGCCAACATCACCCTGCATCAGCTTTCACCCCCAAACTGCACTGCAACAACAGCCCCCTATCCCTAGCAGGGCACACTCTGGACTTAGAGCTGAGAAATTTAGGAAGAGCCAATGCCAGGCTGTGCCACCCCAGCACCAACGCCTGACACACACACTGAGCATCCCAAAAACCAGGCGTGACACTGCAAATGAAGGGCTGAGATGGTGACCCCCTATTTATCTGTATTGGGGAAAGGGAGGGGAATTGATCTCAGAGGCAGTAAAAGGTTTGAGAAGAATTGATTTTTCTCTCCAAGAGATAGAAAGAGCAGGGAGGGAGGGGCAGACAGAGGAGGGAGGGAACAGGGAGGCCTCAGCCCCAGCGAGCACAAAACCCCACTTTAAAGATGCACATCACTTCCCTTTTGGCCTTTTTTGGCCCCATGATTTACAGCCACTAGCTGGGTTTGCCACCCCACACTAGCCCAGCCAGCACACAGCTCTGGCCCCACCAGTCAAGGATGAGGACAACCTGTCCCTGGGGACCTGCACCCCCAGACCCCTGCAAGTGACCCATGAACCACACAAACCCCAGCCTCAACCATCAGAAAACCCTGGGCACAGACAAAAACCGGCAAGCAGGCAGGGAGCCACGCTGGCATCCCTGGCCACTCACAGGGTTTAGCTCCAGACTGCAGCCAGGGGCGGTTCGTTTGATGGCCAGGAGGGATGAGCTGAGCTGCACCAGCCACCCACATTCCCTTAGAATGAAAAAAAAAAATCCAATCAAATATTGACAATTGAGACAGATAACTGAAAACGCCGGACTCGATGTCAAGCCGGCTGTAAAAACGTCAGCGTGGGGAAAGGGGTCATCTGCAAAAATAAATCAACCTCTTTCACACACCCACCCCCAAAAATGAGATTTAAACAGGCAGGCACAAGCACAAGCTCAGAAAGGAGAACTCCTCTTTAAAAGTGAATTTCTAAGTAACATTTTGGGGGAGTCCTTCCCTTCCCCCCCCTTTCTTTTTTTGAAGGGGGGGTGGGGCTTAACATTTTCAACTCTATTCTTTCACTTAAGTGACAGATTTATCCCAGTAAAATTATGTCCAATGCACAGACTTTGAAGGGAAAGTGGCTACGTAAATGCTGAAAAAATGCAGCGAGACACACTTGATCCCCCAACTGGACTGCGAAGAGGAGAAAGTATTCAGGAAACGTTAAAAAAGGTGAAAGTAAGAAGCGTTTTAATAGTTCTTCCAGACATGGGGGCCTCCCTGGAGATTCATATAGAACAATCCTGAACCTCTATTTTAACATTTACAGACTTGCAACTCTTTAAAAAAAAACCCATACCAACTTTACATCTGAAAAACTGCTTGCTCTCTTTCTGGTTTAGATCAGTCTTCGTTCGCCTCCTCAGCTCTTCAAATGCTTAACCTTTTTTATTACGTTTTAATGGAGTTTTTCGAGCCACCACCAGTCCCCTCCTCCTGGCCTTATTTAAACCTGGTCCTTGCTTAAATATGCACTAACTGCCTTTCAAATCTGAGAATTATAGGTCTAAAACAGGACAGGATATTTTGCCTGGGAAAATTAGCTAATGCCCTTTCAAGGCTGGGCTACTCTAGGATGGGAATAGCTCATTTGGAAGATTAATGCTGGATGGATGGAGGGACGGAATACCGTGTAGATGGCGTTTTTGTGCTTCGCTTGAACTGCTGAAGACCAGCATGAAATTTTCAGCCAAAGCATAAGGAAGGAAAAAAAAAAAAAACCAACAACAAGCCAACAGAAGGGGAAGGAAGAAAAGCATTTTGACTAATCTCCGCAAGCAAGAAAGGGAAATTGCAGCTAATGCCAAAGAGAGAGATGTGATTCCTACACACGACACAAGTGAATGCAGGCGCCACCCCGATCCAGATGCAGGATCAGGCCTGGTGGTGCCAGGACTTGCTGGCCCCGCTGACCCCTGTGCAGTGTTTCACCATCCCAATGTGTCATCAGTGCACACTGTCAAATTGTTTGGGCTTCCAGCGTCCCCAGAGAAGGGATGGGTCCCCTGGCCCCGGTGTGGTGGGAGGTTTGGAGAAGGGTTGCCAGGGCCAGGATGATGGCAAAGGGGCCACAGTGTAGCACCCGATCTCATGCTCAGTAGTCTTTCCCCCTCTTCCCGCTTTTTTTGTCTCTGGAGATGCTGCAGCATCTCCACCCACAGCCAACTCCCTTCCTAACCCCTCAGCTCAGGATTTGTTTTGGGGAGGGATGAGGAGCTACATCAGGAAAATGCTGCTTCAGAGAGTTTCAGTTGAGAGAAGGCTTCCAAAGCATCCATTCACACACACACACACCCTCCTTTTTCAACTTTCCTTTCTATCTCTTTTCCAAAAGCAAGCTTCCAAGACACCCAGCCCTGCAAAGGTGCACACTGCAATGGCTGGTGCCGCTCAGCAGACCACAGCCCCAAGCCCTCATGAGTCAGGTGCAAACCAAGAAGGAAAGAAAAGAGCAGAGCCCATCCTGACAGCACTGGTCCCCTCCCTCAGCACGGGGAACCTGCCCTCACCTTGAATCACACAGCCACTGATCACTGACCCCTATATTCTCCCTTTACAAGGCACCGAGAGCCGAACGATTTTAATGATTTCTGGCTAACAAACAAGACGGAAACCATCAATCGCAGCACCGGGTCGCAAACACCTCCCCAGCTTCCCCACCGCCACCCGCCCCCATCGCGCGTCCTTACCGTGCACATCCCCATCCTCGGCCATCGCATTGATTTTCTTGTTGTCCAAGATCTGCACATGTTTCCCACTGGTCCGACTGTACAGCTGGTAGGTACGGACGAGCCGCCGGCTGAGCTGATCCGTCACCAGGCTCTGCTCCCTCACATGCTGTGTAAAATTAGGTGGGGACTGAACAGTTACCTTTAGGAAATTAAAAAATATACGACACCATTATAATCTCTACTCCTCAGAGGGGTGAATGGGCTCGAGCCGAGATCGCTGGCCTCCAGCCGGGCTTTACAGGGAGGCGCAGAGCCGGGACCACGGTGGTAGCTTCTGTATCAGCAAAGCTCCCACAGGAGAAGGAGAATTAAGCTCTGGGGTGCAGCGGCCAGAGCCCTTTACAGAGCTGTGCCTGCTCCAGATGTGCCCAAAGCAGAGAGGTGCAGGTGACTCGGTAGCACAACAGGGCTCGGTGACCCCAGAGGCCTCCCCAGGACTCGGTGGGATACTAGAGATCAGCATCAAGACTGGGAACTGAAGGGGGTCCAGGGTCGGGGGGGGGGGGATATGCAGGATGCCACTGAGTTGCCCCCCGCACCCCTAAGGGGTCGAGACATTTGTCTCACGTCCCACTCACCCCTGCAGGAACATACTACTGCTCCAGTTACCCCAGACACGTACCCCAGCTGCTGCCCCATCGGTTTCACCAGCTGCCTTTCCTCTGGGTCCCAGGCTTTTTAGGTGCTCCCAGAAACCCCACTTCAAATACATACACTTCGAATTCCCCAGAGAAGGCAGAGCTATCAGGTTCAAGAATTATAATAAAACCATGCCCCAGCCCGAAGTGTTCTGTGGCAGAATAATCCAGGGACATCAACGCGCTACCCACGCAGACATGTCCCTCCTCAGCAGCCAGCTGTTTGATGCCAGCGGCAGGGTTGTCCCCAGCCCCACAGGGCACACCAAACCCGTTAGCCCCAGAGTGGCAGCTGAGCCCGTACCCTCCAGACCAGTGTGGATTGCTCCTGAGCTTTAAATGATTTTCCTGAGTGGCCAAACCTGCTCCCCCCCCTTCAGTCTCGGCTCGCAAGCTTGCACACAAGTCTTTTTCCCCCCTCGTCTCAAATCCCTCTTTTAAGTCTGGAAACTTTCGCTGCTCCCTGACATTTATAAAGATGTATTCTGAGCAAATGTTAGGAGATAGCTCCTTTCAACATCAGAAGGCTGGGACTACCCCCCACCACCCACCCCCACGTCAAATGGGAAGATTTCCTCCCATCTTAAACAACAACAAGAAAGGGGGGGGGGGGGGGGGCAAGAAGGGGGAAATAAAAAAATAAAAGCAAAAGTGGCTGCCCTCCCAAAGCTGGCTTTATAGAGATATCTTCCCCTTGTCAATGTCATCTCTCTCCCTCCACTTCTGCCTGTGTCTGTGTGTTTCCTATAGACGGGTTTTGGATAAGGCAGCAGGATTCTCTCCCCGGCTCTGATGAGGGTACCATGTGGAGGAGAGGTCATTAGCCATGCTGCTGTTTGGTCTCCATCTCTCCATACTCCAAAAATATTACAGCTATGTTTTTACACAACTGCACATTCCCAGCACTTTGTTCCCTTCGCTTTTCAGCTGGAAACTTGATTTCTAAAAAAAAAAAACCCGAATTATTATTTCTTTTTTTTTTTTTTTCCTTGCCCCAAGCTTCCAGGAAAATTTTAAAGTAGGGGAAAAAAATAAGTTTAAAAAAAAAAACAAAAAAGAAAAAGAAGCTTAGAGGGCATTTTAAACAAAGCTTCTGCACCTGTGAGCTCGGGGGGGGGGGGGGGGGGGGGAGGGGGGGGGTTAGGGGGAAGGGGGTTTTTGTCCCGGTTTGGAGGTGCTGCACTCGCAGCGAGGAGTGCCTGCTGGTATGCGGGTGTTGCACAAACTCTGCCCGGGCTGTTTCATCTATTCATGACACTCTCTGTCTCCAGCGATACCAAACCAGCGGTGCTGAAAAGTCTGGCGATTTTAAGCTCGATCAAAACCCGCGATTTTCACTAAGGTTGTAGAGGGAGTGAGATGCTTCCCCCTTCTTAATTCCTCTTTACTTTTAGGATGAAGTGGTATAGGAAAGAAATCCCCAAGACAAGAGGAACAGGGGTATCCACAGTGCCATTTAGAGTCGGGGAGGGACGACACCTAATGCTACTTAAAAATAACCCGCCACAACTCCTTGAAAGCGGGGTGCCCTCTGCCTGAGTCTCCTGCACTTTATTTCGCAGCCCAGAGGGGCTCTTCTCTTGGCCTCAGCTTTTTACGACCAGGCGACTGTTGTCTCCCAGGTTTTAAACTGTTCCTCCTCCCTTCTTCCCTCCAGAGCCCGGGGCACTCGGCAGCGCCTGCGGGGCACCCCCCATCCCCGAGGGGCGAACAAAGCTGGGCGGCCAGGCGGGCACTTACCTGAGCTTGCAGGCAGAGTACCAACAAGTGCATTAACCTGGGAGGGGGGGAGAGAGAAAGCAGGAGTGAGGTGTGAACCGGGGGGTCCGCGGGCCCGAGGCGGGAGGGCCGGGGCTGCTGATACTCACACGTAGCTGAAGAGCGAGGAGCAGGGGTCCATCGCGGAGCCGGTGCGAGGCCGGGAGCCCGGGGCCCAGCGGCGGCGGCAGCAGCTCGGGGAAAGAGCCTGGGGGGGCGGCGCGGCGCTGCCTCGGTTCCTCAGCTTCTCTCGACCAGCCGGCACGTCCTCGCCCCGAGGAAAGGAGGGCACAAGAGGCTACAGAGGGGAAAGCGGTTCGTCCACCCGCCCAGCCTCTGGGGCGCACGGCCGGCAGCCCCCAGCCGCGGGGAGCCCCCCGCCCCGTTCCTCGGCCCCGCTGCCGCCCCGGGAGGCGGCCAGGCCGGCCCGCAGCCCCGACGGCGGGGACAGGCGTGGCCGAGGGGCGGCCGCTGCCGCAGAGGGAAGCCCGGCCGGACCGCTGTCCCCGCTCCCGTCCCCAGCCCAGCGGTACCTGCCGAGGCGGGTCAGGTATCACCGAGCCCGGGGACTGACGCTTAAGGACTGGGATCCGCAGGCAGCTGCCGACGGGATGCCCTCCGCACCCCCGTGCCTCAGTTCCCCCATGTGTAAAAGGGGGTTTAAGGGCTGCGAAGAAGGGAGGGGGTGTCGGGACCACACTTCCTCGCTAGGGTCGCCCCTCCGCGGGCGTGGTGTGGATTGGGACCCGGCGGGCAAGCCCTCCCGGGACGTGCCAGACATTAAAGGGATTACCGGGGTGGGATGGAGGGAACCTGAGTTTCGAGAGTGAGCGCGGCTCAGTAAATACCGCAGCCGGGGTGGGGAGCGGGCAGCGGGACACCCCCCACCCTCTCGAGCATCCCTGCCCCTGGAGCTTACCTGGTGGGGCGGTCGGGCGCACTCAGGACCGGCCCTGCGGGGCCATAGGACCGGACGGTGGCGGCGGGACGGGGCTCAGCCCCGCAGCCCGGGCAAGGCCGCCGAGGGCTGCATTGTTCCGTCGAGCCCCGGCACTCCCGGCCCCGCCACCTGTTGCGCACCGGGGCGGGGGCTTGCGGTGGGGCGGCTGCGGCAGGCGGCCCCCGGGGCCGGTACCTGGCCGAGGCCGGCGCCGCCTGCTCGGCGCTGAGTGACAGCTGCTAATTTGCCGGCCGTGCCCCGCTGCCGGTCCCCGCGCTCCCCGCGCCCTCCTTTATCTTATCAGAGCCCATAATTACAATTGCTATTTTGTTTCCTCGAATCAGCAATCAGCGCTATCTGCCGCCGCTGGAGAGGCAGCTCCTGTCAGCCGGCCTCTGAGTGACAGAGCGGCGGGGCTGCACCGCCGCACACGCACACACACACACACACACACACACACACACAGAGCCAGAGCCCTGCACACACACACACACACAGCCTTGCACCCGCACCCAGCTCTGCACACACACAACCCTGCACAAGCACATGCACACCCATGCAGACCCTTGCATGTACTCACTGCTTGCATATGCATACAGCCGTGCCCATGCAGCCCCCTCCTTCCTGCTCCCACCCCTCACACACACAGCCCCCCCTACACACACTCTCTGCACCCCACAGCACAGACACACACACATGCTCCTCTTTGCTCACCCCAGTTCCTGAAGCACAGCCCCCAACTGCCCCCAACCCTGCACACACAGGCACATGCTAGCTGCAGTCACAGGGCATTTCTCCCTCATACACACACATGCTGACATCCAGCTCACACATTTTCCCCCTTGCTCAAGCACCCAGTGAGCCCAAACGTGCATATCCCCCTGCCTCTCCTCACGATGCACTCAGCCTTTTATCCCAAAATGCTGCCTACAGTCAGCTCAGGTGATGGCTCTCCCAGGGCTGCCATGGTATCACCTGGTCCTGCCCAGTATCATCAGTGCCAAAGGGTGCTGAGGCAGACAGGGGAACCTGAGCACTGCTGGCTCAAGGAGACACACAGCTCCTGCATCAGTATTGTCAAGACACAGCACATGGTGAGAAACTGCCTTGTTCTGGACAAAATTTCTTGAAAAACCAGCCCCCTGTGCATTTTCCTTCCCTTTTTCTTGGTGCAGAACACTGGTATAATATTTCTGAAGAGTTTTCCTACATATTGAAAGAAATCTTGGGCCAAGCATGTGTTTAGCTGGAAGGCTTCAGGAGCACCACAGGAACAGGCAGGATGCGTACTGAAGGTGCCCAGCTGAAGCAGGAGTGGGTTACCATGGGCAGTACATGCTTATGCACTCAGCTCATCCACCCAGCTAATGAGCTCAGGAGAGAAACCCTGCACATCGAGCCATGCAAACAGCTGATGTGCCACAGCACAGGTGAGGTGGCTCCTCAAATCCACCTCTTTGGCTTGCCTAAGGAAAATAAGGCAAAGTCAGAGCAGGCAGCACTGGATATTCCCCACACTCTGAATTCAGACAACAATCACTTTTATATACAGATAAAGCTAAAGGGCTTTAGGCACTGCTTCTTTCCTAGATGCTGCTCTCGTTCACCATCAGCCCCCTCTGCTTCACCTACAGCGGGTGCAGAGGTTGGGCCATACATTCCCCTGCACACCCCACACCACATCCCACAGCACCATGTCCGGAATAGCCCAGGCTGCCTCAAACCAGGAGATTTATGATGTCCTGTGCAGGGTCAGAGGCAGCAGCAGGCTGACAGCCCGCGTGCCCCTTGCCCTCAGCAAACAGGCTCAAGTGCCAGCCATGGCTGTAAAACCAAGCCGGTGCGGGATCACCCAGGCGCAGCCACACTCCCATCTGACAGCAAGTGACAGACGATGCTCCTGCCGGCCACCCTCGGGCTCACAGCCAAAGTCCCTACAGCCCCTGTCCTGTGGGCAGGGGAGTGACATGAGTGGGCTGGTGACGGCAGACAAGGACAGCACCACGGCTGCCACGCTTGTGCCACCTCTGCTGCTGCCTTGGCTCTTGGCCACGAGCTGCTCTTTGGAGGGAAGTTGAGTGGCTGTGCAGAGGCATTTGCCTTCTTCCCTTCATGCTTCCTAGCCCACCGTAGGGTGAGCCCTGTCTGCATCCAGAATGACACACACACACACCCCCAACCCCATCCCCCCATTGGCTTTTTAAGTAAAAAAACACCCTTTCCTGAAAGTATTTGTCCTGTTCAAGGCAGCACAAGGGAAATCAGCCTGCCTATCAGCTCCTTCACAGGCCATCTGAGCTAAGCCCCCTGGTCCACAGGGTGGGGGTCCCTTCCATCCCCAGGCACTGAGGTTAAATGGCTTGTCTGGCTCTCCTGTGGAGCAGGGAAACTCCAGACCAGCACTCTCACGACCAGCTGGGCCTCAGGCCAAGCTGCTATGGAGCTGGTGGAAGAAATTCTCTCCTGACAGAAATACCTGAGGACCTGCTGTGTCCCCAGCACTCCAGGCAGCCATCAGCCTGTGATCCCTGGAGTACGCTACCAGCACGGTTCTATCAGGTCCTGTCTCAGTGATCCACTGCTCCATTGTCCTAACGTGCAGAACTGGGACCATGTTTAGGCTGAGCAGGCACAGGAGTATGTTACCCTCAGAGGACAGGGATGCTAAATGCTGCAGATAAAGCGTTGAACACTGGCAATATGAACTGCAGCCCTCTCATAGCTTTTCCCATAAAGCTGAGGGTGCCCAGGCACAGCTGCGGGGCTGCAACATCAAGAAGCAGGAGCTGAGAGAGGAAACAGGACATGGAGATATCTGTCCCAACCTGGCTGGAGTACAGTCTTGCTCCTAGACCTTCCCCATTTCTCCTCCTCCTGTGTATCCCACATAGGCTCCCCTGGCAGCCAGGAACTTTGGAGATAGCTCCTGGAGCAGCCTAGACTGCATTCTAACAGTGGGCAGACCAGGAGAGGATTTGAGGCGATGGAGAGGCAGCAGGTGAGGGACTGTAAAACTCGGTGAGGGGGCTGCCTGTGCTGCTGTACAGCAGAGACTGAAGAGAGTGCAGTGGGTGCTATGGGGGTCTCTCCCTATTCCCTCTGTGACCCTCAGCACTGTATCTCCCTCACCAGGGTCACCTCAGCAACATCCTTACTATCTCCCAGGATGCTCCTTCACACATCTGCAGTACACAGCTCAGATCCCAGCTCTAGCCCCTCGCCTGTTTCTTGTAGCACATTATTCCTGTCTTGCCTGGTCCAGGTCAGAAGTGGTCCACAGACACCCCTCTCCTTTTGCAGGGTGAGGGACAGCAGAGCAAGCCCCTGCTCCTTGCAAGATGTTAAAGCCATCAAGTTGTTGCTGTTATCAGCTCCCCCTGAACATCAGCGTAAAATCTCCCCATGAGTATCATTTATTTCAGAAAGGCAAAGCCAAGAAAAGTGACACCAACCACAGCTTTAGGAGCAACCAGTCCAAACTTGGACAAGTGGAGACAAGGGCTCCTAGCAAACTGGGAGTTCACACCGCAAGAGGAGGCTGGGAGAATTTGGAGTGATGGGTATGTAAAACATCTGCAGGATATTTGGCTTGAATATCTCTTTACCAAGGGAAACTACAAGGCAGAGGTTGCTATCACTTGCAGAGTAGGGCCAACAGGCACAGTTCCCTGCTTCTGCCAGGCCAGGGACATAGGTAGGACCACAGCACTAGTCCCGACTGATAGAGGAGAGCAGCACACTGCAACACCGAACCAGATGGAGGGTGAGGAGACCTTCTCTGCTGGCACAGGGAGCTCCAAGAGTTTGCAGAGCAGTTGCCTTTGAAGGGGAACAGATAGTGTGAGCAGTAGATGGCTGGTGTGTGGCTGAGGGTTAGCCAAAGTCTGGGGCACAGAAAGAGGAGGACACTGGAGCACAGGCAGCACTGCTCTGCACCCAAGCATCTCCTTCCAGCACCGCATGACAGAGAGCCAAAACAAATGACAAACAGGATCCTGTACTTCTCGCACAGCTGTACCTAGAGGATGCTTGGTCACAAACCAGCTTTTGCCACCCCAAAATAAACACTTGGGGCTTTCCCAGCAGAGTAAGAGGGATGCTAGCCTCCTCCATCCTCACCTTTCCAGCCCCAGCACCTCCAGCCCTGCCTGCTGATCCTTCACAAAGGGACCACAGCATTAATGGGGCGTTTCGGAGCCAAGGGCAGCTCCTCTATGGCTGAGCAGCATGGAGCAGCCTGAGGCGATCCCACCACTTGCCATTAACCTGCTCCCCCCTCGAAGGGAAGAAACTTGGCCAAACCCCACCAGGATGTGTTACATGGGAATGACCTTGTCTTCACTACCCACAATACCAAGGTAGCCCTGGGGCAAATGAGGAGTGGGGAAGGAGACACAGCTGCTCACAATTAATTTTCCTCTCTATTCAATTACTAGCAGAAGGGTTGAGATATGTTTCATGGGTGGTGGGAACATCAGGACAGGAGACTACCCCTATATTCTGGTTAGTCCCCTGGAGCTGTGCACAACCCTGCTCAGGACCAACCTGGATGAGGTGGCCCTGTTAGTTCCCTCATTAGCAATCTGCTCTAACAGCTTCATTTTTGGGAACTGGGTTCCTCCCTCTGCCCTCTGAAGACTATTTCGCCATCTCCTGTCCCTCCTGCCCAGAAGCTTTCTAGAAATGTGGGCTTTGCTTCCATCATTTCAGGCTGTACTCCTGGAATACTGCTGTCAATATTGGCTCCATCGTCCTACACTGGCCATGTGCTGACTCCCAGGCAGCAATGCAGAGCAGTCAAAACTGGGCTCTTCTTTCCATCTAGGCTGGGTGATTTGGAGGTGAGCTCACCACCCACATCAGTGTGGCAGGGGTAGTTCTGGGTGGCTCAGCATTTGGCAGCCTTGCTCCTGATCCCCAAGCAGGGCAGGAGTTCATCCAGGGCAGTCCATGGGTGCACAGAGGGATTTTCCGTTGGTGTTAAGCCCACGCCTCACAGCAGCGTTTAACTCTGCCAGCACCAGCACTGCTTTCATCTCTGGCATCGACAGCCACTGCACAAGGAGAGCTCAGATGTGGACCAGGCACACAGCTAACGATCTGTCAGAGCTGAGCAAGGCCAGGAGCCTTGTGGAGGGCACTGAAGAGGAAGTGTACCCCCAGATCACATCCATCTGCAAGGAGGGATGGCTCTGCAGCCACCTAGCTTGGGGAGGGGTCCACAAGGAGTCTGAGAGTTGGGCTCAAGCTAGCAAGTCAGAAACAAAGACCAAAGACCAGTGAGGGCAGTTAATGTGGGAGCAGCTTAGGGAGAAGGTGGCATCCCCAGCCTGGAGTGATTCAAACCCAAGGCTTGGGCATTCCTGAACGAAAAAGCAGCCTGACCAGGAATGGCCATGACACATGTGCATGGGGAAGGGGTGACATGCATGGACATGTGGATGAGTATGTGTGTGATCATGGCATTTAAGCAGCTTTACATTATTCCTGACCCACTGTGCAGAACACACAGCATCTCCTGGACTTGGCTGCCCAACCTCCCCAGCATCATAGCCCCAGCCCAAGCAGCAGTACCCTCCTTGAGGGTCTCTAGCCACACACCATCAGGTAGGGCTGGGAAGCAGGGTGTGTGTGTGTGTGTCAAAGCCAGGCAGGGTGGGATGGGGCTCCACTGGCCACCCAGGAAGATGGGAACTGTCACTCAGTGCTGAGGGCCACTGTCTTTTCTGTGAGATGGGTTCAGAGGCACCTTCAGGGCCATGAGTAGCTGAAAGAGAGATGCAAAAGATTGGCCCTTTGCTGCCCAGCTTCAGCCTGGGCTCCTAGCCAGCCAGACGAGGCAATTTGGCTTTGGTTTGGGTCCTCTTAGGAAGAAGACTGCTGCACCCAGCCCACGGGGGGGTTAAGCCTAAAACCAACAGCAGTGGCCAGCAGGGGCTGTCCGTTGGCTGTAACTCTACCTTCATTTGTTTGCTTACAGCATCCACCCAAAATGCCCGTGTGTGTCTCTGGGCCCCTGTGTCAGTGGCAGCTGAACTGCTGACCCCAGGAGTTTGCAAAACACCAGGGTTATGGCCCCTTTGACATCTCAGCCCAGCAAAGTCACAGCTCATCCCGACTCTGGCCCCGGGGAGCCATCCCCCAGGGCACTCCACACAGCTCTGCAAGAGCTGGGGCACAGGGGGAGGTGGTGGGCCCAGTGACAGTGAACCCCAAAGAAGTGGTAATTTGGGCAATCTCCCCATGGTATCTGATGCTCCCATGGCATCTGATGCTCCCATGGCTTGACCACACCTTGCTGGCCAGCAATCTGGACCTGACCCAAAGCCACCCCTTGGTTTTTATACAAGTCCGGCCCTCCAGCTTCTGTCATCCCTATAGTCCCCACCCTACACTGGCACAGGAACCATATCCCTTTCCAGCTCCCATGTCCAGGGCCATGCCTGGTCTCTGTGCCACCCCAAACAACTCTGTGTTTTGAGAAGGTGGAGAACATGCAGTCACAAGCAAAACCACAGCCAGACCCTGGAGACAGCCTGTAACTGGTTTCTCCCAAACATCAGCTGTGTTAGAGCATGGCCCTGGATCATGGCCATGGCATGCACAAGATGCCCAAGTTTACATTGTGATGCAGTCACCATCTCCAGGATGTGCAAGGATGGGCCAAGCATGCAGGGACCCAGTCTAGGTACAGCTGAATGCATCCAGGGATTCCAGATGGGGTTTGAGACCTTTTCCATGACTCACACTTTCTCATCAGAAGATAAAATCCCACTGCTAGATCATGCTGTCTCCTCCCATTGAGCTGAGCACAGGTCTGTGGCAGGTCGGCCCTGCTAGACCTCCCATAGACATGATCCCTGTCTCCTGCATTCATTTCATCTCCCTTGAGAGACCACTAGGAAAGCAGGGGCTAGAGGCATGGAGGAGGTATGGGGTGTCCCATAGCCCCTACGGAGAGCCATCACCAGCAAGGACACCACAGAGACCAAATCCTGCCCATGCAGCCTGGGGCTCTGCCACCACTAGGGCTGGGAACATGGGATTGCAAGGTTCCTGTGCTCCCTGCAGCAAGGTGCCTCCCTGTGGGGAGGATCCCCCTGGCAGATCCTAAATCACTTTGGGGGCACAACCCAACCGCTCTGCAGCTGCCAGCAGCCTGGGCAGGGGCAAGCAGTGACGGTCCTGCCAGCATCAGACACAGACCAGCCCAGAGCGATTAGATTCACACCTCAAGGGGGTTGTAGGGCAGGACACCTGTGACCTCTGAGTATCTCAGCTGTGGCTGTCGAGTGCAGAGCTGCTAACACTGCCCTGACACGAGGCAGCCTGTGCTGGGGCTGCAGGAGGGAGCAGTGCAAGATGGCTGCGATGGAGCTTTGTCCAGGCTATCTTGCTCTCTACCACAGCCCAACCACATTCACTTAGCACCTGCTCTACATGTTTGTGAGTTTAACCCCAATTCTCAGCATTGTCCCTGCTCCAGCATCACCCTGTGCTCCTCCAGCACCTTCTGCTGTGCTCCCACTGTAGACCATAAAGCCACAGCTGTCACAGCAGTATCCTTATGGAAACAACTCCCCCACGTATTGTGTCCAGCTCTGTGGAGCTGGAGGCACACATCCCTACAGCAAGCAATCACAGAGTGCTTATCAAAGCCTGTGAAAGCCCAGAGAAGGACCTGGCCATAAGCAGCCTCCTGTGTTAGGATGTGCAGCTGAGAACAGCCATGGTAATTCCACCACCAGCACCTGCTGTGGAGCCAAGAGCTGGAAGAGCATCTTCTCTTTCCACAGAGCAGCCAGCAAAAAGGACCAGAGCACAAGCAAGCAGGAGAAGACCCTAGACCAGACCTGAGTTTCAGCTTCAAAAGCAGGCAGGGCTGTTCCCAGGCAGTGCACCAGCAGCATTACCCTTTGCATGGTGTGTTGATAGGATAAGGATAGGATGAGGATAGGAATTACCAGCAGCCTGCCCCTTCCAGACCCTGCTGCTTTCTTTCTTGGTAGCAACATGTCCCCGGCTCAGCTTTGCCAGGACCAACCCTTTGATTTAGGGTGCCAGTGGCTGCTTGAGGAAATAGCAGAGGTACCTGTGCTCACCTGCCTGGCAAGACAGGGGCAACACAGTCAGGTAATGCTGCAGAGAAGGAGGCACTCTTCATGCACTCTTCATGATAGTGGTTCTGGCTGGGGGTGACTGCTGCCTCCTTCTGCCACCGAGATTCCATGTACTCCGTGGCTCTCTGCCCCATCTTGCAGACCCACTGCACCCTGGGATAATGGGGGATGCTACATCTCCAGGAGTGTCCCACTGGTTTATCCCGTAGCCTGGGCAGCCATGCCTCAGAGAAAAACAATGGCACCCCAGTTCAGAGTGGGAAGAAGCAACGGAGAGCTCATGGAGCAGGGGACCAGCCCCACCTACAGCACGATTACTGCTACGCCTCTCAGCTGGCCTGGGGCCGAGTTGTCAGCCATGAAAAGTTAAAAAACAGCAAAAAAAGCCCTAACAACCCTGTTGGGGCAAGACCAGCTGGGGTATCCCAAGGAAAACCACTGCCTGACCATGCTTAGCAGAGCAGCTTGATATGGAGATCTTCTATCCCTGAAAATCCAACCCAAACCTGACCGCTGAAACCAGAGCATCCTCTGGGAGACACTGACCTGGCCCAGCCACCCAGCTGAAGGCAGGTAGCCAAGGCCTAGCACAGCCTGAGTTGTGTAGCCTGAACCCCTCACTGGGTGCAGCAGGCTGACTCAGGAGGGCTGTGGAGATTATGGCAGCGTGGGTGCACGGATAGGGTCCTCCTGCATGGTGACCTCCACCTCGAGCTGTGCTATATCTACATATCTCTGCTGTGTGACTCAGCTAGGTTAAGGGTTCCCCAGTGCTGGAAGAGTGAAGAGGGGTCCATCACTAGCAATGACAGCATGCAGAGGCCTGAAACACATCAGAGAGAAGACATGCTCAGAGCCAAACACCTCCCAGAGCAACCCTAGAACCATTACCTGAGCTGGGGCATTGTTTGACTTCTTGGGTCCTGGCACCTCCGTCCCCTTACATGTATCTCCAGCATGGGGAGCTCACATATGTATATAGACACACAACTTCATTTTCCCCCCTACTCTGTGGGGAACAAGGCAGGCCTCACACCAATTCACTCCCCATACACAGAGACCCTTCTGCCCCCCGCCACACCTGAGCACCCCCAGCCTAGCTGTACCTGAGCTCACCTGCTCTTAGACAGCCCTGTTTGTTTGCCCAAGGTATTTGCAGCCAGGGGCACCTGCTTTGATACCATCAGCTCTGCGAAGGAAGCTGCTCACCTAGCGTGACCCCTGTAATCCCATCCTTCCCCATTAAGCGCTGTGTGAGAGCGCATCCCCCCTCCCAGCCTCCTCTCAGCTCAGCATTTATCTCCCTCTCCCAAAGCTGAGCACATCAAGGCTGTGATTGTGCTGGGAGGGAGGAGAAAATCCCCCCAAATCACTTAGAAAGGAGCCTGTCAGCACCAATGTCCCCCCAACCCCTCCATTGCCCCCTCTGGGACTGGGGTGTTCCCTCTCCTCTGGCAGCACCCTTCAGCAATATAGGGAACCAGGCAGCACTTGTGGCAATACCATAAATCATGCTGGTCCCTCCAGTGGTGTGGGACAAGTTTCATTTCCTCAAGCCTCCTGCCACCAGCACCATGTCCCCTGTGATGCCACCTTTGCCCCGGCTCTATTTTCCCTCGTGCCACAGTCCATTGTCCCAGCTACCTGGATACTCTTAAGAAAACCAACATCTTTGAACTGCCTCTTTCTACCTGTTAAGCAGCCAAATGCTCCTTTTCATCAGCTGGCACTGCCTTTCCCACCCCCTGTGAAGCAGCCATATCACCTAGCCAAGGCTGAGCTGTGCCCATTCCTTGCTCTCAACAGCTCCCTCTGGACTTCCAGCCCACCCTCCCAAGAGCACCTTGTTAAAGATGATCTGCTGACTCTTACCTGCCCTGAGCCAAGCTGCTCCTCTGCAGAGAACAAGAAGGACCAAGGCCTGGCAGATAAATTAGTCCTGACCCCTTACACATGCACACAGACAGTGAGATTTATGAAGTCTTGTGTGTACCAGCCCTGGAAAGGGCTGGGCACCATCCTGGCACCAGCATAGCCACAGCTCCATTCATAGCCTTGAACTGCCCTCCTGCACCACAGCACAGGGCATGGGTGTGCTATGTCCTGCCAGCACCTCTCAAACACATCCAGCCCTCAGGGAGTATGCTCCCACATCGCTTAGCAGGGCAGCTGAATCACCTCACTGCCTGAAAACTTGCCCACAAACACAAGATCTGCTCAGGGATCACTGAATCATAGAATGGTCCAGGCCAGAAGGGACCTCCAAAGGTCATCCAGTCCAACCTCCCCACAGTCAGCAGGGACATCCCCAACCAGACCAGGCTGCCCAGGGCCTCATTGAGCCTCACCTTGAATATCTCCAGGGAAGAAGCCTCAACCACCTTCCTGGGCAACCTGTTCGTGTTCCACCACCCTCATCATGAAGAACTTCTTCCTGATATCCAGTCTAAATCTATCCTTCTCTAATTTGAAGCCATTGCCCCTTGTCCTGTCACCACAGGCCTTTGTAAGCAGTCTCTCTCCATATTTCCTGTAGGACTCCTTCAGGTACTGGAAGGCTGCTGTTAGGTATCTCTGAAGCCTCCTCTTCTCCAGGCTGAACGACCTCAGCCCCCGAGCCTGTCCTTTAGCAGAGATGTTCCAACTCCCTGATCATTTTTGTGGCCCTCCTCTGGACCCTCTCCATCAGGTCCCTGTCCTTCCTATATTGAGGGCTCCAAACCTGCACAGAGTATTCCAGATGAGGTCTCACCATAGCAGAGCAGAGTGGCAGAATCACCTCTCTGGATCTGCTGGCAATACATCTTTTGATGCAGCCCAGGATGCGACTTGGCCTTCTGGGCTGCAAGTATACACTGCCTGCTCATGTCCAGCTTCTCATCCATCAGCACTAGTGGGCATGGGCACAGCCCACTATCCCTGAGGACCCTATTACCCTGGGATGGCAGGAAAAACGATTCTTCCCTCTTCCAACTGACACCCATTCTCCTCATGGGGTCAGACCCAATCATGCTGCTCAGCGCAGAGAAGCCGGAGATGCAGCAGCTCTGGATGCCCTCCACATGCCCGAGGCTGCCCAGCCCTTAAGAGCCTGGCCATGATGAATTGCAAGCTCCCAGCCAGCCTGGCAGGGGCGAGCAGCCGAGCAGAGGGAGAGGCAAGGGGCTGGCAGGCCCCCGGACCTGTGGGGCTGGAGCAGGGCTGAAGCCGCCGTGCTGCCCGGCCGCCACCTAGTGGCACCGGCCCCCGCCGCCTCCCGGGACCGCTTCCTCTCCCGTGCCGGCTCTGCTCTGTCCTCTGGTGCCTCCGAGGCAAGCATAGTCCCACGCCCTTTGATGCAAGTGGCACTGAAGCCTCCCTTCGTGCCGGTTAAAGGCTGCTTGGAGCCAGAAAGAAACGGTGGTGAGGTGGAGACTAGATGCACCGGCCCCCAAAACATCCCCACTCACAAAGGATGGAATCTGAGCTGAGGATCCATCCTGGATGATTTCCTACCAGTCCACACAACTGAGAAACTCATAGTCCCAGGGCACCAAGGGAGGCAACAGAACAGTACATGGTTCTCAGGGACAACAGCCAGTGGCACAAACTAAGAGGGCTGTTACAGGCATTGGCCTGTGGGACTGGGATGCAAGACTTGATGCAGTGAAACAGCCAGAAAAAAAGCATTTAAGGATAGGATCAGGTCCCTGGAGTGAGAAGTGTCACCTGACCAAAGGTTATAAAGGATCAAACCTCTCCGGGTACCAGGGGGGATCACAACTCTGCAGCAAAGATCAGAGCTCAGACCAGCTCCACACCATTGAGGTTTCACCCCTCCACAGGATGTTGCTGGGCTGAGAGCAGGACACAAGCAAGGACCTTGCTGTGACAGTGCCCAGCACCAGAGCCCTGGGGGTGTTGCTAACAGCTGGGTTGCCTTAGGGAGCACATGTGGAGTTGGTTCCCTGCCCCGTACCAGCTGCCTGCACCCCTGCCCCTTCCCTCAGCAGCCTGGATGTAAGTGTTGGGCTGGCTCACAGGACACAAGTGTGCAGAGCCAACAAAGGAGAAAAGGGATTCCCTGTGTCCCTTTGGGGAGCTTTACAGTGTCAACAAGGAAAGAAATGCTGGGGAGTGGACATGGAGGAGCATCTTGCACTGCAGTGTGCATGGGAGGAACCTGCCTGCCACCAGTCACTTCCAGACCTGACATCTGAGAGATCTTTATTCAGAGTGTAAAAACAGATCATTACAAAGCAGATTGACCCAGAACTGTCCCCTAAGTCACAGACAGGTCATTAGCTCCCACCCCACTATAAATGCAGTTGAGGAGACAGCCTGGACTCCAGTTTCAAACCTATAAGTGTATAAAAAACATCAAATTGTGAGTAAAGCAAAGCAAATGCACTAGAATCAAGTGAAATTGCTCATTCCGCTGCTGGCTTTACATCTCTTTTCTGGGGAAGGGGCTAGGAATGGATATTTCAGAGGCAGGGAGCAGGAGTGCACAGAGCAGAGGTCCAGAACAGCAAAAAGGCACAGGAAGAAGATCACATCCTTCATGCCCAACTGCCAGCACAGGGATGGGGAGAGGACATATACCAGCAGCATCCATCCAGTTTTGGGATCAGCCTGCCAGGGCTGTGAGAAAGGAGACATCCCCAGTGCTGGCAGCAGCTCCTGCTCCCCAGAAAGTGACAACAGAAAAAGAAATTAAACAAATAAAACAACAAAATGAAGCAGCAGACTTTGAGGTCCTGGCAAGAGGTGTCCGAGGTAAAAGCTATCCAGGGAGAGAAGTCCCAGTGAGTACCTGAAGGAATAACCAGACTGAGACCAGCAGCCTCCTGCAGCAAGGCAGATTCAACCCAAGCTGGCCACAGCAGCTTTGCAGCCACTCAGACCCTTCTTCCAAAGCTGCCTGACTCCTCACCTTGCCTGGATAAGCTACTGCTTCCTCCTCTACTTCTTGGCTGGCATGATAGGAGCAAGCTCCTGCTCCTCTTCCTCGTCAGACAAGTCATCATCCTCCTCAAAGAAAGTATCTTCCCTGGGCACTGGGACACACAAATAACTCTGTTACTCACCGGCGCATGCCTTTGGCAAATACAACTGGGCCCCAAGACACTTGGAGAGCAGAGCAGCCCAAGGAGCACTGGAGCAGTTGTTAACAGCAGCTTGTGGGCAATAAGCTGTGTCCCAGCTGGAGAGATGTCTCAGAAGGGAATAGTGACAGCTGCCCATGGGAAAAGGAGACAGTGTGAGTCATCCAGGTCCCTTTTCCCATGCAAGGCTTTACAGCAGTGAAGAAATCCCTGCAGAGAGATGACCCCTAGGGAACCAGCACCAAGCACATGCGCTGGGCAGGACTAAATGCATCACCTAGAGGCTACCTGGCTGGCATCCACGCTGAAGGGATTCCCTCCATACCCAGTCCTCCCAAGTCTTTCCCCACACACAAGTCCTTACCAGTTTTGTGCCAGCCAGCAAGGTGTACTGGGCCAGAGCCTGCTGCCAGGCGGAAGGTCACTGGAGGCTGCAGCTTGAAGTTGTCCAGACTCAGCTGCAAAGAGGCAGTGATGGAGAAGAATCAGTTGCAGAGGCAAAACCCAAAACATTCTGCAGTCCTCAGTGTGGCACCTGGTAGTTAAATGTGTCCCTGTGGGGGCACCTACAGACAAGTCAAGGCTAACCAGGGCATTTCCCTGTGAGCTGTAGATCAGCTCATGGCCAGCATCCTAGGAGAAAAGTCCACAAACATCCAAAGATGTCCAGCTCCCCTTAGCCATCCCTATCAGAGAGTCCTCCAGTGTCTTACCAAGGGCTGACACGACAACTTCAGATTGGCCACAGGCACAGCAATCTCCTGGTTCTCATGGTTTCGACCAACGACCTCCACCACATTGCACTCATCCTTGGCACCATCCATGAGGCAGACCTGGGTGGGAGCAGAGACTGTGAACTCCTCCTCTCCCAAGGGACGTAACAGGGACAGCTGGGGCAAGTGAGCCACAGCAATGCTGCCAGCCCAGCTGTCATGCAAGGCATGAAGATGCTGTTTCACAGACCAGGGAGAGGACAAAAGCTCCATGCAGTGATTGCTCTGTTAGTGCCTGTAGAGGAGCTCTATACCTTTCCTAGCTAGGACAGCTGTTCCTGCAACCCCCTCAAGAGATGCCACTTGGGCTGCATTTTTTGCTGATTCATGCTGGCAGGTCTTCTGCTCCCGTGACAGAAAGTGACCCCTCTGGGAGAGCCAGGAAAGAAGCCCTGCATCCACCTAGGCTTGGAGAGCAACAAGCCAGAGACCCAGTTTTTGAGGAGAGAACGTTCTAGTGGGAGGCTCCAGCAATGTCAAATATATGGAAAAAAATACTTTTCTCTCCCAATATCTGGAGCATACCCCTGCTGAGCAGCCTCCTGCTCCCACTGGCTCTGCTCAAGCACATCTGTACAACAGATAAACACAACAGCCCTGTGCCCTGCCCTGAGAACAGCCAGTGCTGAGACCTCAGCCAAGGGAATTCTCTGGTCCAGCCTGGCCACAGAAGGGGAGTGAGGCTGTCAACCACCATGGAAGAGGACAAGCAACTAATTGTCATTTCTCTTACCACAGATAGGGCCAAAATGTGGTCAGAGTCATCTTCCTCTTCCACTTGAAATGTGTAGGATTTGGTGCTGGCAGTCAGCTCACAACCTGGAAAAAGATCAGAAAAGCTGCAGCAGCTATTACACAGCCCCAGGCACCACAGAGAAAGGGCTCCCAGGGTAACCCCTGGCCAGGCACACACATGACATCCCTGAAACACTTCATTTTCTCATACTCAAGGGCAGCCTCAGCCCAGGGCACCTTGAGTGCTCCCAGGCACTGCAGGATTCCCAGGAACTATGTACTAAGGTGGGTCAGCACCTTAGAGGAACAAACCCTTGTCCCTCCCAAACCAGGCTGCCATGGCAAGGCTCATCCACTTCAGAGAGCATAACAGCCAGGGTGAACTGCTGTAAACAACTCAAGAGGGAGCAGGCAATGGCAGCTCTGTTCTTTCCAGTATCAGCAAAACATTTGCTTTGGTAAGAATATGGAGACAAAGACAAAGCGTGTGAAACCTGAGAGACGAAGAGCAATGCAAGTGCAAGATGCTGAGACAGGCTACAGGCAGCTAGAGTCCCTCAAGGCAAGTCTTGAGACAGATTCTATTACATAACTCTCTAAATAACTACAAAAACAAGGGAGATGCAAAGACGTGTCCTCAGGTCTTCAGAACAAGATTCAGCTGACCATAGGGAGGAAGGAAAGGCAGAGGGCTCTGCGTGTGTCTGGCTTTTGCAGCATGAGCCTTCACAAGTGTGAAACAGACAGGAAAACACAGACCCAAGCTCTGCACGCGAGGAATTAGCCGCGGCAAGCACAGCCCAGGGCAGGACTTCTTCCTAGCTATGCTCATGTGTTCAGCTCAGCAGGGCAAGGACCGAAACCCAGGTGCATAAAAGGCCCGAGGGGTGTTGCTCTGCTTCCCTTTTCGGCAGGAGAGTGTCTGAGCAGCGCTGCCCTAGACGCCGGGCTCCAGGAGCAGCCGGGACACGTGTGCCCGGGCCCGGCCAGCTCCAGCACACGTTGGTGAGCACCAGAGCCACGTGTGGCAGGGGTGCGACAGCCCCGGCCAAAATCCCGCCCAGAGAGGCGGGACGCGGCTCTGCCGGGCAGCCGCCACTGGCTGATGCGGGAATGCAGAGGATTAACCGGGGAAGCGGGAGGGGCCGCCGAGCGCCCGAGCTGTGGTTCCTCCTCCCAACCCTCCATTACTGCAGCTCCTCCTGGCCCCATGTACCCATAGAAAGCCCAAGAACCCCCGCGGCTCCCCGTAAGCCGCCCCAGGATCCCCACCACATGTCCTCTCCCCACCCAGGTCCGGCCATACACGTGTCCCATCGCCCCGGTCTCCGCTGCTCGTTTTCATGCCGGCCACACACGTGGCTCCCCGGTGTGTACTCCTCGGGCGCAACTGGTATCTCCAGGGCTCAGGAGTGTCCCCCTGCCTGTCTCTCTTGCCTCTCCTCCCGCCCCTGTCTCAGCTGTCTTTTGCTCACCCCGTGTCCTTATTGCCCCTCCTCGCAATATATTGCCCACCCACGTCTCTTTCCTGCCTCCACGCCGGCTCGGTTACTTCCCAAAGTCTTTCTCCGTTCTACCCCCATCTTTCTCTTGTCTACCATCTCCCTCTTACCCGCTCCCCCGTCTGCCTCCTACCCTTGGTATATTACCATCCCACCTCTCCCAGCAGTGTCCCTCCTGTACCCAGCCTTATTACACCCCCAACCCCTGTCTCACCTCCCCAGCCCATCTATCCCCGCCTCGTGTCTCTGCCTCCCCGCCGCCCGCTCACCGAAGAGGACGCTGCCGGGGCAGCCGGGCCCGTGCGGCTCCATAAGGCGGCAGAGCGCGGCTGGGAACGCGGCGGACGGTGCCGGCCCGGGCTGCGCTGTGCCTCGCTGAGCCGAGCTGTCCCGTCCCGCCCTAGCCCAGCCCGCCTCCGGGCGGGGCGTGACCAAACTGAAGGGTTCCCCAGCACCGTCCGGCGGGGGCGGACCCCGCCGCCTTCAGCTAGCTGCAGCACCAGGAAAGGCTGAAGGCATGAAGAGGGGGATAAGGGAAGGAGAGTAACAGGGATCGAGGTGGGGGAGAGTGGGGGGCACAAGAGGAGGAACCCACTCCTCTTTCCCTTTAAGCATTGGCGATGGACGAGCTGACACGGCGGTACAAGAGCCTGGCAATTTAGAGGCCAAGATCTTGCTTCAAAATCTGCCGCAGGGAGCAGCTGGCGCGACTGGCCTTCCGAAGCAGAAAGGTGAGCAGGCTGGTGCGTGCTGCAGCGGTGGAGGGGAAGCAGCTGAATTAAATCACAGCCAGCTCACGGTGAGACGTTGGCTCTGGCCCCATCGCAGAGACCTCCACCAGACGGCCGTTTGCTCTGCTCCAGCTGGAGTCTATTCAAGAAAAACAGGACTGAAGAGGTTAGAAAAGCCGAACCTGCCCCCCCGAAAAAGGCCAGCGCTGGCTCAGCAGCGGTTACACAAGCGCAGGGGCTGCTCCGCAAGCAGCCATCTGGCTGTACCTACATGACCTCTGCGGAGCGAGGGAGGCAAGGGAGAGCCCGCCCCTGTCAGAGCCCGGCGAAATGCGCTTCACAAACCCGCAGGCGCCCATAGACAGCACATCACGATTTTGTGAAGACAGGCTACGGGGAGCTGGAGTCTCAAGACTTGTCTTGAGACAGATTCACCGTTATAATATAGCGCAGGTTTACCGGGTTAGGAGAAAAGTTTTTAAGAGCCGATTTCCCTGCTTAGCTTGCACATTCCCACCCTCTCCAGGGTACAGACCTTTTGCACCGTGTAACTGCTGGCACTTTTGCAGCAGGTGGATGAACTTTTCTGAGCTGACCTTAGGAAAAAGCTGCTCTTCACACCCCTGACCTTCCCTTTCACCTGGCTGCCACTCTTGCTTCAGCTATCTCAGGTGTTCAGCTTCCCAAGTTATATTTTGTGGATATACAACTGAGGCCAGAGCTTGGAGCTACCATGTTTGCCCCCCTCCAGTTCAAGTCATAGAATTGTTAGGGTTGGAAGGGACCTCAAGGATCATCTAGTTTCAACCCTCCTGCCATGGGCAGGGACCCCTCACACTAGATCAGGTTGCTCAGAACGACATCCAGTCTGACCTCAAAAACCTCCAGGGATGAGGCTTCTACCACCTCCCTGGGCAACCTGTTTCAGTCTCACCACACCCATGGTGAAGAACTTCTTCCTAACATCCAATCTGAATCTACCCATTTTTTGTTTTGCTCCATTCCCCCTAGCCCTATCATTACCTGACACCCTAAAAAGTCCTTCCCCAGCTTTCTTGTAGGCCCCCTTAAGATACTGGAAGGCCACAATAAGGTCTCCTTTGATCCATCTCTTCTCCAGACAGAACAGCCCCAACTCTCTAGTCTGTCCTCACAGGAGAGGTGCTCCAGCCCTCTGATCATCCTCATCACTTCATCTCTTTCCTTGTCTCAGCTGGCAGGCTCTGAAGGATTTCAGCAACATCTGAACCCAGCCGCCAGCAAGATGCTAAAGACTAAAAGAGCAAACGAGGACTGCTGCAACACAGCTCACACCAGCTTTGCCAGACACTGGGGACCACCTGGTGAAAGAGCTGGATTTTTTCCACAGAACAGGAACATTTCAAATGGTGCTGCTCACAGAAGGACCAACAAGAAATGTTGCTGCCACCCACCCCAGCCCCCCAAAAACCAAGCAAGTACTTGGGGAGATTCAGGCTAGATGTGAGGAGGAGGTTCTTCACCATGAGAGTGGTGAAGCCCTGGAATGGGTTGTCCAGGGAGGTGGTCGAGGCCCCGTCCCTGGAGGTGTTTAAGACCAGGCTGGATGAGGCTCTGGCCAGCCTGATCTAGTGTGGGGTGTCCCTGCCCATGGCAGGGGGGTTGGAACTGGATGATCCTTGTGGTCCCTTCCAACCCTGACTGATACTATGATACTTCCAAAGGGTCCCTGACACACCCACCTCTGAAAAGCATCTGCATAAATAGGTGTCAACCACCCCGACCCAGTCACCACCACAACCTGTGGAGTTTCTCTGCCAGCTGATTCCAAGGGCATCCAACACACAGCGCATGATGTAACACATAGTGGTGAGCTGCTTCTGGTTCTGGAAACACACACCCCACACCCCCCAGATGAAATACACATTTCTTCTTTACATTCACTTCTCATTTTTTATTCTATTTCTCGCATGGTCTTCAAATACAGCTTTACAGGTGGTGGTTTTTTTTTCCTTTTCTTTTTTTTTTCTGCTACAGATACTGTTGATCTAAAAACAGATTAATGAAAGTGGCATTCCAACCTTAATGAAAATTCATAACCATGAAAGATATGTCAACAGATCACTTTACAATCCTAGAACGATGGTATCGGCCTGACTTTCCACAGGCTTATACAATTAACTTCTATAATAATAACAAAGTCATAGGAAGAGAAAATGTGGCAACTCCTCAAAGGCCAAGAAATAAGGCCACAAGCATCCTATGCTGTAATGTTATACATCCAGATAAAATAAGTTGACTCTGGTATCCATGAAGAAACAAAACTCTCCCAACCTGATAAACCAAGGTATCAGCTACTCAACGTGCACTCAAAGCTGTATAAAAACTAGTGGCATTCGGCTCTGATTTACATCAAATCCCATAGCACAACCCCGTACCTCTCTAAAAATGAAATGAACCTGTTTCAACTTAAATACTTCACTACCATATTAAAAAAAAAAGTTATTCACATTCTGCAAAGGAAAATAAAAAACACCCAACATCCTGCATGTGACTGCCCCAGATGGCCAAACACAGCACCTCCTTACAGCACAGACATCACCGCGGTCTTAATGCTGTCCATGGGAGGTTGTAAAAAGAACCAAACCTCCTTTGCTCACTGCTGAAAAGAAAAGAAAACAAACCCCTCAGGAAAATCAAAAAGGAAGTAAAAGAGAGCTGATGGCAGAAGGTGAAAAAAGCAAGGTGCTGCAAGGTGTGTACCATTGGCCAATTACACATCTGGGACACTGGGACCTGCGTGAAACATCACTTTCATAAATGATGCAACTACCTCACTAGCAGACCCCACACCACGCTGATGTCATCCCGTAGCCAACCACGTCAATCCTGGGTAAAAACATTAAACTCTTGGAACACTTAAAAGTAGGCAACCATTTAAATAATGTTTAAAAGTGTGCTTCTTGTGGCATTTCTTATAGAAAAGTTATTTGATACAAATGCGTAGGACTTGAAGACCCTGATTTAATCAAACTAGCACGAACAGGCTTTGAAACATGGTGCCTGTTCCAAGGACAAATCCCAGCCGTGGGCCAGCGCTCTCCCTCTTACCATCTTTCATCCATAATTTTGGTAACATTCACGTGGGATTAAGGGGTTTGGCAGCCCATCTTGGGAACTGCTGTTTCAGTCCCAGGAGAACGACGTAACCTCAAGCAGCGACAAAAGCTGTTTGAAGGAAGGATCATTTGGGACACTCTCACCCAAGATGGTCAGTTTCTAGCCCTGGATACGAGGCACAATAAGAAAGGTCAGTGCTGAGGACAGATTCGTTCTCCACTGCGGTTTTAGGTTATTCCAAAGTGCCATCTTGGACCTATACCATTTCACTTTTCAAAAGAAAAGGTTACAAAAACTGGTAAACAAAAAGTTAGTCAGCATACAGCTAAGTTTATATACACTGAAATTTACAGGTTTGTCATTAAGTGACTTCTGCCACAGACCACTGCACATTTGTCCCTAACCACGCACAAAGCTTCAACCAATGGTCATCAGAAGTGACAACGAGTCATTGCTTTATCAACAAGCATAAAGATAGTAAAAAATAGAACTGCAGCTACTTATCTTTAAGTTTGCTGATTGACACAAGCAATCCCTCCCATTTCCGCAACTTCCAGTTGCATATCCTGCTATGACAGAAAAATCCTGCATCTTTACAGACACTTCTGCCAGAGACCACTTTTGTGTTGACACAAGTGCAGAGAAGCATCGTCGACCACAGTGCCGACTGGGAGGGATTCCTCGGAGAAGCTATAGCCCATGCAAGATTCCTTGGCACTTCACACAGGACCAGGAGAGGATAAGGTTTCTCTTTGTTAAAAGTATTTTCAGCAGCATTATCCACTTCCAGCAAAGTAGTCTGAATGTGTGATGGGTGATTTTCGCATAGCCCCTCTTACCAAGCTGGCTTACTGCTGGCTTTGTGTAGCTAGACCATAAGAAGATCCCACCACTACCTCCCCAGCTGTTAAGGGACCACAGTACTGGAACAGTTCACTGTCAAGAACTTCACAGGCTTCTTCCAAGGATAACAACATCCTTTGGAAATCCTTCCATTTTAGCAATTTCAAAACAACCCAGCTTGCTGTAGAATTCCAGGATTCTTTTATCATCTGGTCTCACTTCACAAAAAGCCCCACGGGAGCCTGAAGAAGGAAGAAGACAACAAAACACTGTAGGAGAAGAGTTATTGACTGTAAAAAGCACAAACATCAAGTAGTACTAGATTCCCACCTATTCTAACACTCAAACCCAACTCAATACAGAGCACAGTGTTCAAGAGAGCAGATTTATGGCAGCGTAGCTGACCATCCCCTAAAGGGACTGCAAAACGCAGGTGTCTTGTCAGTCTGAACAAGCCCCCTGCAAACCTTTTATTTCACATGAAAGCATCCCCAAACTCTGATGTTGGCTCAGAAAAGAGCAGTAGAAGACGACACCAAATCATGCAAAGCAACTGTGAACCTCAGGTGTGCAGTGAGGCAGCCAGCCAAATACTTCCCCATACTGAAGGCTTTGGTAATTACCTGCCACCGCACGCTGCTGTATGCAAGGAAGAGCATCATTACCTGCGCCGGCAGGGGAAGCATAAACATTTGTGCGTTGTTCAAGATGTGAAAATATGTGCTCTCACTGCCAAACTGCTCCCTCAGTTCTTCCTGTTTTCTAATTTGCAG
Source organism: Melanerpes formicivorus (assembly GCF_026170545.1). Classification (NCBI taxonomy): domain Eukaryota; kingdom Metazoa; phylum Chordata; class Aves; order Piciformes; family Picidae; genus Melanerpes; species Melanerpes formicivorus. The sequence goes on from NW_027142358.1 coordinate 8,271,603, forward strand.
GATAATGGCTGAAGTGAAAAGCTGTCTTTTCACCAAAGGCAGCAGCAGAAGGGAGGTGCTTGAAAACTTTTATTTCCCTAGATCCAGAGTGCCAACTACAGCAGCAATCGAGCATCAGGCTGGCGTGCAAACACGATACATGAATACAGCCAGCCCGAGCGGGCTTTGCATCCCTAGAATGAACATGTGATCAGGAAAATTAATCGTGAGTGCAAAAAGCTTACCATTAGCCTTTAGAGAAGAGAGCAGGCAGGCCATCATACTTTTGGCCACACTTGGATCTGTCACTTTTTTGTGGATATCAATCTTTATCAACGATGGGAAGTTGGCAAGGAACGACTCTGGCAGTACTTCCTGCTCTTCGTGGAAGCTTAGCATTATTTTCTGACAAGAACATGAGAAGACCACATTTAATTATTACCCAGTTTTTTGCTTTCATTCATCTTTATTACAGAGGGCTGCTTTGCTTGCAGAGTATACCTCCAAATCAGTGTCCTTTTCAACTACACCTCTGATGGCCACTTTGCTCCTTACCTGCAGAACTGCTCTCTGCACTCTAGATATAAAGGCAGATTACAGAATCTTCTTAGACTGTCAAAGGAGGAATGCAAGACTCCTTGTGTTGATTCTCAGTGACCAACACTTCAAGTGAGAGGAGCCATAAGCCAACCCACAGCCAAGTTTGTGCAGAGATATTCCCTTTCTTTGCATTTCACAGGGGCAGTTTCAGCTGTAAGTGTCCTAACCTTCCACATCTATTCTTTAGCTCACAGCACCTTGGAAATATCTCACATCCGTGCAATTGTCTTTAGTCTACCTGCCTTCAAAAAGGCAAATTCATCTCTATCCTGAAACAAGCCTTGTTGATGATTAAAGGATGCTGTTCAACACTACAGACTATTGCAATTATCCAGGAAGGCCTTTGGGACTGTAGCATCAGACATTAACTTAATGCAACTCACGGGAATGGAACAATCAAGTGAGGTAACACAGAAGCAGAGAAAGCCAAATCTGAAGTATCCTCAAGTTATTCCCCCTGTTGGTTACTGAATTTCAAAACCTTTAGGGAGCATCAGCTGAAGTAAACAAGCCATCTAACTTGGATAACTGAAAGTCACTACCATAACAACCCAAACTAGGTGGTCATCTCACAAGGAACCATAATATAAGCATACCTTTTTGAAGTAAATTTAAATGCAACACTCTCAAATCCAGTCACTGCCATATCCCAAACTCTTCCAGGGAGTTTCTGTTCAAAGTTACTACTTCAAACTTGTTAAGCTACTTCAGGTTCAGAGCCACACCTGCTTCTCTGGCTTTTCTTTACCACAGCTGTACCAGACAGAAGCCACAGAACCACTCAAAGCTAACCATGCTGGCTTCAAGCACCAAGGCAAAGGTGGTATCCACTTCTTCCAACCACAGAAGTGTGATAAGAAGTAAACCAAGTTATCAGGGATTAAGGTACAGGGCAGGGTAAAGAGCAGTTAGAAAGATGCATTCATCTCTTGTGATCAATAATTACTAATCCCAGGAAAAGCAGATAGCAGATAAACGTCCCTGAGAGGAACCTAGACAAAACTGCAAAACAGGCTTACAACAGTTTGATGTAAGTCAGAGGACTGGATTTCTCTTTCATGAAACCAAAGATTGCATTTATCCCACGAGGTGTGGGGCTCAAGATGCATTTAAGTAAACTAAAGAACAAGTGAACTGAACTGTACTAGAAGTCAATCTCAATCAAACTACCTAAAAAGTACAAACTGGAGCTTTTCGAAACAGAGCATTATCAAGAGGTAAGCAGTCTGCAAAAGACAACAAAATGATCCTATTCTGTGAGAAAAGTTCTCCCTACATGATCTTCATTGATGTTCCCCGTTTCCAAGCAACTACTGAATATTCTCTACATTCTTTTTAGTGTCAAAAGGCTAAGTGGATAAAATTGCACAGCATCTATCCCAAGAGCAAGCTACAAATTGCTCTTCTGCACACCCAGGAACGTCCCCCTCAAGCCTGTAGTCTCCAGAAATAGACTTTATCTGAGATCCTGTGTGAACAGCAGAAATCCTGGGGCAATGTACCAAAACCAAATAAAAAGGGTCTTGGGCATCCCAATGGAAATGCTAGCTTAGCAGCATAAAATACTTCCTGCTGTCTCTATGAAGTTTGACTTTAAATGCAGAGAAATCAAGGCTCCCTCTCCTTTACTGTAGCCACCACAGCTGGACCGTGTTTAGTTTCTGGTATACTTATAGTCATCAGCTTTGCTTCAAAGCCTGAATTTACATCTATGGCTGAAAGCACAGCACTGTGCAAATGTAAAAGAATCAAGTCCTGAAATGTACAGAAGGTAGAATTAGCTCCACTAGTGGCGCTACAAGGATTCTTTCTAGTCACACCTATCTATCACAGAACACCAATGTTTGCTACAAGTTTTACTTTTCCTTCTTCCCAAACATACTACACTTTTTCTCCATCAAACATGGCTTCAGTAGAGGCCATTTTCCCAACAGGGTGACAAACAGTTAACTCCATTCTCAGGAAGCTTTGCTTTGCTTTGCTTGTGGGAAGGCCTGTGCTCTCAAACTATCACCTTCTTCAAGACTTTTAAGTCCTAGTCAACTAAAGTAATGGCATACTGCCATGTATGCCATTCTGGCCCTGCCCTCAACAGCTGGTGATTCCCTTAGGAGGCTCACCAGCCCACATCAGCCTTTGTATCCAGACAACTTGTTTGAGAATACTTTCTGGAAAGTATTCTTTCCCTCTCAAGAAGGAAAGCTAAAAGGCCAAGAAGTGGTGTTTCTGGGCCTACCTCTACTACTACAGCTTTGTCCACACCTCCTTCAGCAGCTCTGTGTATTAAGTAAAGTTCCTTCTTAGACAAGACCATGTCAGCTAGGAATTTTTCCTCAAAGGTCAGTTCAGTGACATCATTTTCCTAACTCACTCAAAACCCAATTCTAGATACTGATTTTTAGCACCTGCTGTAATTCTGCACCATTCATAGCTGGCACCCTGCACAAACAGCTCACAGGTTTTAACACCAACATGCTCTTCAATTTGCTTTTGGTACTTTAACTGTTGTGACTACCAGGGGTTTAGCCTTACCTGTGGCATGGGGAACCTAATACCTCATTTTGAAAGACAAGAAAGCAGAAACAATCCTTTACTCTCAAAATGTAATTTTCCCTAGATTGAGGTGGCTTACATCTGCTGCATTAATCTCCTCCTAGTTGTAATACAACATGCAACTGCAATGCACTGCTAGTAAATAATTTCCCTGTCACTTTCTAAGATGTCTGACATCACACTCATCAGAAAACTTCACAAAGGCAGAGAAACTGAATTACATGGAAGCTCGAGATGCAAAAGGAAAACAAAGACCTGCTTTGGAAAGAAAGAGTTGAGTTCTGGTCCCGTGGGTTATACCAACCTCTGCCTCAGACAGCTCCTTGTCACTATTTGGCTTAGTGTATTTTTCTTGCATGAAAGGGATCCAAGACATTTTGCATTTTTTAATGAAAGGAGTCACATCAACTGTTCCCAAAGCATAGCCACATATGCCATCCTCATCTTCTAAGACGAAGCAGTAGTCCAGGCTGAGAGTGAGCAGACCTCCTACTAACCTGCAGAAAGAAGTGTCCACGTTAATTCAAAAGGCCACTTTCAAGAGGTACGCTCTTAAGGTACTCTAGAGGAAACTCTAGGGTGATCCAAAGAAGCAACAGAGTGCTCCAGTCAAAGAATGAGTTCCTACAAAGCATTAACAGACTGACTAGCTGTTAGAACTCAGCTCTGAGCAACACCTTCACCTCAGGACCCCATAATTTAATGCTATATACACTGGTCTTCTGACTTAAAGACATAAACTTCCTTCAGCTTTCACCCTGCCATTACCACCTAGCTCTTCCTTTTTTTGCTTTGGAGTATTTTTTTGATACCGGTTACACATCCTTTCTTAACTACCTTCCTGCCAGTCCTATAGAACTTTGTAAAGAGGCTACAATCTAAAACACTCAGGACATAAAAAAACCCTCTCAAAGCAGCTCATTTTGCAGCTCAGATTTAACGCCTTAAAGAAACAAAACCAAAACAAAACAAGCAAAACCCCAAACTTCACCTCAATTGTCATCACCTGCACCACATTTTTTTAAACATAAGAAATCTGTAACATGGACTTCAGAGAAAAACTAAAAATAAACATCAACTGAGCTGGCTGGGAGATTGAACCTCAAAAACCAAATTCCATTATCTGAAGAACCATCTGAAGGCTGGGGGGCAAAAAAAGCTCAGAGGATAACTCCAGTCTAAGGACACTCTCATGATATACCTTCACAGAATCTGAAATAGGATATAGCTTTTGTAACAGAGGTTCCAGATAAAGATGTTTGGCTTTTTTTTCCATAGCTTACAGCAAGTGACCAGAGCATAAACCAAGACATAACTGTTAATGGTATTGTGAAGAAACCCAAATCCCAATTTCCTGAGGCCCGCAGAGGTTAGATTTTAATACAATTTTCAAATCAAATGCTCTTTGCATTCTTCACACACACACACACACTTTTAAAAGTTCAAATTAAATATAGTGTCGAGACTTTATCCTTCAGAACCACTTCTGTAGGTTGTGCATTTCTAATACATACTTGTCTCCAATTAAATCTGGTAAACTATGGAAGGGTTGATCGGCTCCGTCTGCGTACATTTCTCTGCAGATCTTATATACAGATGCCTAAGGAGAGAGATGATTTCAAGTAGTCAGTCGTGTTCAAAAGCTAACAACACTGTTTTAGAGAGATTTCATTAACAGCTCCACTGTAAAGTAGTACTGAGAAGCATTTAAGTTACACAGAACAAGAGCTCCCTGAGAGGAAGTTGGAGTGAGGTGAGGGTTAGCCTCTTCTGCCTAGGATCAGTTGATAGAAAGAGGGAAAATGGCCTGAAATTGTGCCAGGGGAGGTTTAGGTTGGATATTAGTATCACAGTATCAGTCAGGGTTGGAAGGGACCACAAGGATCATCCAGTTCCAACCCCCCTGCCATGGGCAGGGACACCCCACACTACATCAGGCTGGCCAGAGCCTCATCCAGCCTGGGCTTAAACACGTCCAGGGATAGGGCCTCGACCACCTCCCTGGACAACCCATTCCAGGGCTTCATCACTCTCCTGGTGAAGAACTTCCTCCTCACGTCCAGCCTGAATCTCCCCACCTCCAGCTTCATTCCATTCCCCCTAGTCCTATCACTACCTGAGATCCTGAGAAGTCCCTCCCCAGCCTTCTTGTAGGCCCCCTTCAGATACTGGAAGGCCACAATTAGGTCACGTCAGAGCCTTCTTTTCTCCAGACTGAACAGCCCCAACTCTTTCAGTCTGTCCTCATAGGAGAGGCGCTCCAGCCCTCTGATCATCCTCATGGTCATTCTCTGGACACCTTCCAGCACATCCACATCCCTCTTGTAATAGGGGCTCCAGAACTGGATGCAGTACTCCAGGTGGGGTCTCACCAGAGCTGAGTAGAGGGGGAGAATCACCTCCCTTGACCTGCTGGCCACACTTCTCCTGATGCAGCCCAGGATCTGATTGGCTTTCCAGGCTGCAAGTGCACACTGAGAGCTCACGTTGAGCTTCTTGTCCACCGGCACCCGCAAGTCTCTCTCCTCTGGGCTGCTTTCCAGCCAGTCACTGCCCAGCCTGTATTTGTGCCTGGGATTGCCTCGACCCAGATGCAGGACCCTGCACTTGGTCTTGTTGAACCTCATGAGGTTGGCTTGTGCCAAATTAGGACAATTTCTTCCCTGAAAGAGTAGTCAGACGTGGGAGCAGGCTGCCCACAGAAGTGGTGGAATCACCATCCCTGGAGGTGTTAAGAAATGCACGGACACAGCACTTTGGTACACAGCTTAACAGCCATGGTGATGCTATGTTGATGGTTGGACTCAACGATCTCAATGGTCTTTTCCAACCAAAACAATTCTATGATTCTATTCTATACTCATCTATTCCAAAGAATCTATCTTTCCTTCCCTCCCTGGAAATAACTCTTAATTAAAACAAATTCTTAAAGTTTGGTTTTAAGCTAAATGTTTGGGAAGGAAAGGCTAGAGGTACACCTCCTCCACGTTGTAATAGCACAAGATTTATCCTCAGAGTTAAGATACCAAAGACCTGGGGAAGTTCAACACCCTTGCTAGAAAGTGTCTTTTCAACATCTTCAATCTTTAAGTGCAACAATGTGAAGCCAGACAATGCTGTGAAGCCAAGCACACTCCCACTTCTGAAATAAATGGCCTTTGCTGAATCTCTTGAGTAGAGTTGTAACAGTCAGGCTTTAAATAAGAAGCTTTACACTTTTCAAAGAGACTTTGCAGCATCCCTTCATAAAAGGGAACTCCTCCTCTGAGAAGAGTTCCATTGCCCACAGAGGAACAAGGCTGCATAGGCACAGTCCTGCAGTAAGGTAGGAAAATGCTGCTTTACTGACCACAGGAAGAGCACTGAGCATACCTTGAAACTAGCAGGTAAAGGACACATCCTGTCTGCCTAACTGGCTTCAAAAGCAGGATTCTTTTGAGCTGCTGCAAACTCAGCCTAAATACTCCCATTTCAAAGGAAACATTTAATCTCATTGTAGCTACAAATACAATGTTAATGCTACATTAATCCCTACATTGTTTAAATTGCATCCATACAGATTATTAACTGCTGGTTGATACATTAGTTGTAAGTATTCTTGCTAAGCTAATGGAAAGAAAATTACACTAAGGATCTGTTTGGGGAAAAAAAAAATATCACAATTCTCTCATCAATGAAGATTAAACCAAAATTCCTGGCTTCCAAGTATCAAACATTCTCAAGCAGATTTAACAGCAATCCTTTTAAAACCAGACCAAAAGTTTACAACTGTAATTAAACCAGTGAGAATGTGTGAGGCATCACATTTTACATCTCTATTTTGAGACATGATTTCTACCTTCTCCCATATAGCTCTGCGACTGCCTCAGTGATTACTGAGCAAACAGGTACACACCTCCCCAGGGTTAAGCCATTGCAAGTGTTTCCACTGCAAAAATTCCTCTTCCAGCCCTTCCTCTTCAACCTGCCTTTCAGAAACAGGGAAGGGACTCAAGATTTAAAGAGGTGGTAGCGTGGGAGATGAACAATCAAGACGTGGGTGTGCCTGTACTGCTGCACAGCATGCTGCTGAATCATAGACGAGTCACTTAAGCTCAGCTTTCCTGTGAGACTGCACTTGTGCCTAGTGCAAGACACCGGGACATCCATTTTAGAACAGAATCAAATTAACCAGGTGGAAAAGACCTTTGAGATCATCAAGTCCAACTTATCACCGAACACCATCTAATCAACTAAACCATGGCACCAAGTGCCTCATCCAGTCTCTTCTTAAACACGTCCAGTGATGGTGACTCCACCACCTCCCTGGGCAGCACATTCTGGCCAATCTCTCTTTCTATAAAGAACTTCTTCCTAACATCCATCCTAAACCTCCCCTGGCACAGCCTGAGACTGCGTCGCCTTGTTCTGGTGCTGGTTGCCTGGGAGAAGAGGCCAACCCCTACCTGGCTACAATCTCCCTTCAGGCAGTTGTAGAGAGCAATAAGGTCTCCCCTGAGCTTCCTCTTCTCCAGGCTAAGCAAGCCCAGCTCCCTCAGCCTCTCCTCATAGGGCTTGTGCTCCATACCCCTCACCAGCTTTGTTGCCCTTCTCTGGACACGTTCCAGCAAGTCAACATCTTTCCTAAACTGAAGGGCCCAGAACTGGACACAGTATTCAAGGTATGGCCTAACAAGTGCTGAGTCCAGGGGCAGAATGGCTTTCCTGCTCCTGCTGGCCACACTATTCCTGATGCAGGCCTTTTTTAAGGGATCAAGGAGGTCAGCAGTACCCAGTGTCGCCACAGAAGGACACGAATCACTAACAACAACAGTGACAAGGATCAAAAGCAGTTACCTCATCTTTAGGAAAGTAGGGTCGTATGGTGTACACTTTGGAAGTGGGCGTTAACGGAGGTGGTTGAAAAAAGAGGTCATTTGCCCCATCAATAGGCAGCAAACGCTGTGAAAACAAAATACTTGATATGACTGTACGAACAGCAAAGCCCATCACTCTTGGGTGTGCACTGCAGACTCCCAAATTAACATTTGCTACTTGCAGGCACCCCAGAAGAAGGTGGGGTTGTAATGCTTTACAAATGCAAGGACCTTATTTGAATGGGAAATATCCAATTGGTGTTTTAAAATACGCAATTGAAACGGCACATTAAGAGTCTGTAAATCTTATCTGCTTTAAAATACTTTTTACCAATCATAGCTACACTGCCTCTGTACAAGAACATAGAATGTCAGGAGGAAAGGTTTGGTCTGAAGAGGGTTAACTGGCCAGAGGAGACGCTTTATCCCAAAAGCAATGCGCTGATTCAATTTGCTGCGCGCAGAGCACCTGTGAGGGGGGAAAAAGTGTAGCGCCTGAAAAATCCATGAACAAATCTGAACATGGTGCAAACAGCGATGCTAAGAGGATTTGTAGCCGATTGTGATTTTTTTGCCACCAAGCGCATCACAGCCCTATTGCGAGAGGAATGACAAAAATCATTTGGATTGTGACCTCTTTTGCTCATGGAATTCCCATTGGCAGCCAAGCATGCGCGCACTGTGCAACTGCGGGCGCAGATAAAAATGCTGTGCGACCTGCAAAGAAACGATGTGAAATGTACAACTAAAGCCGCTGCGCTTCGCGGGCGCGTGGGACAGTCAGCATCTCCTTGAGAAATTACTGTAGAAAGGGGAGGAAAATTAAATTTAAAACAAGCTGTAAGGCTAATGGGCTTTGGACCAGAAAGCCTTCGGCAGACCAATCCTTCCAGACCTCTGATGTGCAACAAAAGGTTTCTCATAAAACAAAGAAAATGTCATTCAGTTGTGAAGTCATATTGATACCTGGAACTCTCCTGCTAGACCACCTCTAAAGGCCCAGGGTTCTTGGTCTCCACTTAAGAACTGTGCTGAAGATTGACTACGACACCCTGTTGAGATCAGATCCAAGCGGAGAATGTTACGAGAAGGGGGATTTCCTGGGTGTCTAACATGTCCAAAAAGCTAGCACACACTTGTGGAAAAAGCTCTCTAACTGAGCTAGAATCCAGGGCTTGGGGGGGAGGCTGTAATAATGTATGATTCATAAAGATTTTGTACTTGTGCACTAGTTGCAGTAGTCCAGATTTGTTATTACCTATAACAGACCAATCTAAGAACGAATGAGGTGATTCAGCTAACACCCCTCATTCCAGATCAGCAGGCACAAGAATGGTGCCACGCCTGATAATGTAAAAGCTTCCCAAGCATTCTCTGTGTTACGGGTTTTTTTGGCATTTTTGTGGCAGAAACATCCATTTCATCTCTGAAAGGATGACATCTTGGAAAGTTCTGTGGCTCAATAGCTATTACCATAAATTTTACATCAAACAAATGCCATTATCACAGCCCCGTGAAAAAAAAACGGACCCTTCTGAAGTCACATTTTAGTAATGATTGTTTCTAATCTTGTCAGAAAACTAGGACTGGCAACTTCTGCAAACAGTCTGGAATGGTTCAGGGGGCCACGACAGTTTGTAAGGAACAGTATTCCTGCAAGAGGCCACACAGATTTACATGATCCAGGCCACACTTTCACAATGCTGCTAGCACATTAACAAGCCAGTAGTGCTGCCTGGAGTTAACTTGCAGTTTAACTAGTACACCCTGCTTTGCTTTTCAGCATCTTGATTATTTTTTTTCCCCCTTCTCAAGTGTATCAGGTGCACCAGGGTCTCTGCTGATCAACCAGCCACAGCAGACCAATCAAAGCACTCAGCTTTAGGAAAGAAACTTCCATGAGCTGTTTGATTTTTAATGCTGTTCTGCAAGCAAGGCACTGTGGCCTTCACCAACTAACACAAATGACAGCTCTGGAGAAATAACCAACCCAACCAACAATGAAAACAAAGAATACAGTATCTGGAGTGGAGATTTCTATCACCTGCCCAGTTTTCTGACAAGATGAGCAGCGCAAATATTCTTTTCCTTTTGTGGACAGCAATCTACCTCCTGTTCAAGTAACAGTCTCAGATCAGTACAGATAATTATGTTGTGCTAGTCAGAGAGTCCCAAAGTGTGCCAAGTTTGACATGGATGAGAGTTTAGGAATATATGTTAAATAAAAACTTCCCAAAGAATGGTAAGTTTTGGAAACAATCCAAGCACTGGAATTTGAATTTGGTCTACTCCCACATTTCAGAATTCTTACATTAAATTGTATTCCTCACAAGGAGATTCAGTCAGTAACTTGGAAGACAGTATCTGTCTGTCCTTTGAGACTACAACTTAACTAGCACTTCCAATTATTACAGTAAAGAGCTGTGTGAATGAAGAGCTGTATAAATGAAAAACAGAGTTAATGCCTTAGTCGCTGCGCAAATGTGACTTCAGTTCATGCCTTTTGCACACCTACTCTATCTGAGCTGCCTCACAGACAAAACCTTTCCATTTAAATTAATTAATGACGACGCGCTGTGAACATCTGGCGCTGTCCATCCAATAGCAGTAGAAACTTGTGCTGAAGATTCTCCCATCTGTACACAATGGGGAAGAAGACAATAGAAGTCATTAGTAATCCATAGTACTGTACAGCCACACTACTTTAAGGGACTGAATGCTAGCTGGACTTGGGAGGAGAGGCAAAGAAAGTGAACATTCAGTGGACCATTGAGCACACCGTTGTGGAAAATGTTTTGTTTGGATTTGCAATGTACTCAGCTTTACACAATGAGGTATTTTATGGCAGACCTTTGCTTACTGTGTATTTACACTAGAGACAAAGTGCAGGCTGAAGACAAAAGCATCCCCTCTCACAGAAGCACTGTTAGCAAAAGAATAATATCAAACTGTATGTCAAAAATTCTTATTTTTTTTCAACTAACACCAGTATGAGTACTGGAGTAGAACAGTGACAAAGTTAACAGAATATTCACAAAGTTGGCTTCTAATGTGAACTATTCCAAATATTTGATGCATTTAAAGACTTGAACCCAACTTTACAGGGACACTGAAAACTCAAGACACCTCCAGTTGAATTCAGTGGGTAGTCTGAGAATTCTGAAATGCTGTCTTAAGTTGGGTCCTCAATGTTTAGGGATTACAAGAATCACTGTTCTCTTTATAGAGTTCTGGCCTGAAGTTTTAAACAAATGAAGTTAGCAAAAAGAGCATTCTTTCTAGCTAAAGGTCAACATACAGCAAGAACAGTAAAGCTGTGGGAGTTGTGTTACACTGGCCTTAAAACCACACAAACTAAGGCATTTAAATTGCACTATACAGAGATTTCCTCTAAGGCTAGCTTTCTTCTCTGTACTTTGCAGAAGGCAGTCTTAAAAAGCTCTTCTTTATCAACTGCACATATAGGGCCAACGTATTTAATAAGCACAAAACACAGGAAGCTGCTGAACATGGATTGACTTGATGGCTTAACAGGTCTTTTCTGTCTCTGCTTAAACCTGCCAGTGTTTATTAACAGTATCATTTAAAGATAATCCAAACACTAGGACTTGACTGAGGCTGTGTAATGGTTCACCACTGTGAGACTTGTGACAGCTACAAAAAGTGTGATGTGAGACCACCAGCTTTGCTGCCTGCTGTGTACGCCAAGCAGGACCACAGCATAATCCTTACAGTTGGATTGAAACCTGAAAGTGAAATAAGGTCACTTGAATTGCCCAGGCCATGCTGGTGCTATCTGCCAACTTAGGATCCCCCCAGAGTCTTTCAGGAAATAAAAAAAATCCCCAAACCAAACCAACACCCAAACCAAAATAGCCACAATTAAGAACAAATCAAAACAAACCAACCAAAACAAACAAACAAACCAACCCAAACAAAAAAAATCCCCAAAACTGTTTCAAGATCAATTTAAGTCTCATACTGTATCTGTCTAGAGAGCTCTACAATTTTCACCCATGACCAAAATTAGATCAATAAATAATGATTTAAAAAAATAAATTTAAAAATCAGCAATTTGGAAAGGGCTCAGAGGAAATTTTGCACCAGAATAGCCTTATGCTAAAGCTCGCATGCGCAGAGGGCTGGGAGGATCAGCTTCCTCTTGGCCAGGCCCATTGAAAGGTCGCTTCTGCAATTGTTCTATTGAAGACAGCAATGTTACCAGGACAGAGCAAGCAGCAGAGAGCTGATGTGGTCACATTTCGTAGCGTCATTTCCAATCGTACACCAGGGTATGTGAGGAGTTACGTGGCATAGTCCAGTGTGCATTCAGTCAAGAGTAAGTTAAAATCAACACTTACGTGTCAGATGAGATTCAAGTTTCATTAGCCCAAGAAGAAAATCAAGGTCTCCAACCTTAAGCATCCAGTAGACTTCACTTACAATACCAAAGCAAATTCACAGCAAGCACTGCTTCAAGTAGCAAGACAGGAAAACCTTTAAAACAGGGTCAAACCAGACCCCAAGTCCAAGAAAACACATTTGCCTAATACTTTGCTTTCCCCGTGGGCTAATTAAAAACAAACCAAAATGCACTATCTGGGGTTATAATGGCTCCCAATGCACCTACCTAACCACTGCACAAAAGATTTCACCATTGACATAATACTCTTGATATCCCAGACGTAGGAGTACATGTCATACAGGATTGTCCTGTTGGCACAGTTGGAGAGGCGAGTGAACATCCCCATCACCAAGCTGCACATCTCTTCAAACTTGGCTGCCCGGTTACGCCATTCTTCTATCTACGGATGGAGGCAAAAGATCCACAGAATCAAACATGGCCTTCTAGGCAGGGGAGGTATTCTAAATATGGAGGGAGACTATGTAGGTCATCATTTTACCAACATGAACCATACCACGTGTGACTCAGATATTCTCTAACAGCTTTTAGAAGTGAGGCCAGCACAGGGAATCAGTGGTCAGATGCAGACATCAGACTGCCTTCACAGCTAAATGGCACTACAGGGCTTAAACCAGCAGATTCCACTGAAGGAATGAAAATTACTGTGACCTTTCAGGCAGTAGGAAGTAGAATACTAGTCTCTGTTACAGACAAAAGGTAATATTGCTCAGGACATTGATTTATAAGGAGAGAAACAAGATTCACACTCACTTTTTCAGCATCCTTTCCTTTGCAATTAACACTGACAACACTGCTATTTGCTCTGAGCCACTGGAATTCTCTCAGCATCTGTGCACCTTTGGGCCCATGTTCATAGGGAAGATAAAACAAGTCAGCAAGAAGCTGTAAGTCCTCTAAAGTCACTGGTTCTACCGTGTAGAGAGGCTTTTCATTTGGCCCAGGCACAAACTGTTCTTTGTTAATTTGCTCATCAGTCTGCATAGGGGCAATGTCACTACCAGAGTCTTCCTGCATGGACATCTCTGGTGACTTTGATTCAGCTATGCTCTCCTTATCAGTATCCATTGGCTTTAACTCCTCCGCCATCTTGGCTTCAGCAATATCTGTCAGTATCTGATTAGCATTCTTGTCTGCGTCATCTTGTTTCTCCACCACCATGTCCATTGGCTCCTCATCAGGTTGTTTCTTCTCCTCCTCCTTCACCAAGGTTGGCGACTCGCTGCTCAGCGCTGCCCCCTGACTCATGATGGGCTCCTGGTAAACTGTAGTAACCACAGTTGCTGCATTTAAAGAGGAAGGTGCCACCAGAGGCCCAACATCCCCTACAGTAGTTTTAGCACCACTGTGGGCCACTTGCCTACCTGAGAATAAGAAGAAACAAGTTTAGACTTTTCAGTATCTGCCAAGTAACATTCAAATCAGTAACTTGTGCAAACCATGGATTATTCTGTTGCCATGGCATCAGATCAGCCTCCTTTTGAGATAAACAGGTTTTACCTCAGATCTCAAGCTCCCATTGCTACAAGAAAGGTGTACAATGCTGGAAGGAACCCAGATGGTTTCTGGAGGCAAACCCAGAAAAATAAAGCCATTTTCCAACAGCTGGAAGAACATGTACTCTTCTTGGTCAGTACTAAGGTTTTCAAAACCAGACTAATCTTCCTATTCTCTCAGGTCCCACAAAAGTCTAGTAACAACTGGGACTAGCAAGGTTCAGACTCTTTCCTGTCTTTTATCATGAGAGCCAAAGGATCATATGTCAAGGTCGCTTCTGATTAGCTGAGGCACTACTGGCACGCTGCAGAACGTCACACATCCGTATTTCTTTATTAAGGTTTCCTCAATTAATAAAGCAGAGAACACTTCCAACTGACAAGTATACAAGCTGTCAAGATCTGAAAAGTTTTCATTTAAATGCCAAATACTGAATATGCATCCCCATATCAACCCCAGAACAATAGACTCACTGCTGTATTGCTGAGGTACTCCAAATTCTTGCAACCATTCCGTTAAGGCCAACTTCAGGGCCATTTGTGGGCTGTAGAGAACATCAGTTTCAATATCTTCATCACTGCCCTCATTTTCCAGTTTAATCTGGATAGAAACCGTGCTGTCTTCAGTATCAGCTGAAGAGACAAGGGGTTTTTTAAAGAGTTATCATGCAAGTTTCAGTTAAAACTTATTAAAAAAAAGGTCATGTTAGACAAGGCATTCGAGAACTAAGACCCATTCTTCAAAAGGGCAAGGCAGGACATCCTAACCATACAGAATGGAAAACTATGTTCACCCATGTAAATGCAGAAACAGTTTGCAGAAACTAGACATTGTGTCACTGTATGGTTCTGGGTGGCACCCACAGCAACGAGGATAGAATTCAAGCAGAGTATAGGGAGAGCCCAGATAGAGAGACTCTGCCTGAGAGACCAAGCCCATGAGACTAAAGACTCCCCCAAGCAACTCATATTTTTAACTCTGCTCTTAGTGTGGCTGCATGGGACTGGTTAATGATGTGGCTGCATGGGATTAGTTAAACTTTTCTTCTTACCAACGAGTGACACTTATTAAGGTAGCACAGCTGACTCCTAGCTCATCTATTAGAGTTACTTGTTAAGCTACCGCAGGTGGTTCCTATCTCATCGCGCCTCACAGCTTCTCATCCTCAATCATTCAGTCCAGGGGACACAATCCCCCACAACACTGTGCCCAAAGTTTCTCTTTTTCCAATGAAATCAAATCCATGGACACCTGTCAAATTTGGCCATTAAAAATGCTTGATGAGAGTGCTTTTTATACAACCACAGATACCTCTCAAGACCAAGAAATTCTCTCACAGCATGTGTTACAAGTACTTCCCAGGAAGTCAATTAAACAATCCAGATGTTGATTATCTTTCAGATAACTGCCACTTATTTATCTAGTGTGAGGTGTCCCTGCCCATGGCAGGGGAATTAGAACTAGATGGTTCTTGAGGACCCTTCCAACCCTAACAATTCTATGATTCTATGACACAGAAAATGCTAGGTGCTCTTAAAAGAAAGTGTTGGTGAGAAAAGGCTAGAATCATAAAAAATGATCAATATGACCTAAAGTGGTTGAGTGTAGATCCAGCCAACAGTTATGCATACTTACTCATCACCACATCTTTTCTCACTCCATTCATGTTAGACTTGTACCAGGTTGCAAGCGTGTGAATAGCAACATAATTGGCTTCAAATTCACAGTTTGGATTGGTCAGAACTCCCTTTAGCCGGGGGATGAGTTCTGTTGACCGACCTTTGTAAGGCCCAAGAAAAAGCCTCTTCTGATCATAATCATTAGCATGAATGTTATCCCAGATAACTGGGGCTCTCCTGATGATCTTAGAAACTTCTTCAATGGACTCTACTGGTATGTCTTTGGATACAACTTTCGGACCTAAGAGGGAAAACAGGATAATCAGAGGGTTTTGCATATGCTTGGAGAGTCAACCCTCAAGTAGCTGGACAGTTTATTTTACTAAATGCTTATGAGAAGTAATTTTTAACACCAACAGTGACCAAAAACCAAACCAGACAAGACAAACCAACCAACAAAACAAAACCTCCCAGCAAACAAAAATAAAACAAAAAGAACAAAGCTAGGCACAAACTCAACCTCCCCCACCCCCAAAAGAAGCAAAATCCCAAACCAAACAATTTTTACCTGTCCATAACACTTCTATGCCAGGCAGCAGCTTTTCTCCTACAGTCCGTAAATACGGTGACTGGGCTACATTTGGGTAACAGAAGGTTCCACAGTATTCTGCACAGGAAAAAGAACATCACTGTCAGCAGAAGCATGCACACCTGTGACAACATACCCAACTGTTCCACAAACACATTGAGAGAACATAACCATTTGAAAAGAGAAACATCTATTAAATTATCCAAGAAAGGCCCCAAAGTTTAAAGTACAAACAAAAAGGACATAGTGAATGATACTTAGCATAAGGATCAGAAAGGAAAGGGAGAGAATTTACTTTAAATTGCTCAATTGTCAAAATTAGGAAAAAAAATGAAGTCCATAAAGAGGAGGGCAGGTTAGAGCAGACAATAACCAAAAGAACTCAAAACTGTAAAACTGACTATGAAATGCAAATGTCTAAAAATAGTAACACCAGAACATATCTCTAAAGTTACTGAAAGTTTGCAAAAGAATCAAACTGTTACAGAGTAAAGGGGTAAACAAATGTTAACATTACCATCCACACCCTTGAACATCAAGAATGTCTCTCCCTTACAATACCCTTACTGGTATTAGAGGAAATTTGCAATTAAAAAAACCAACCCAAAACCAAAGAAAAAGCATTGATTACACCCCAAGTGCAAGTCATCTTACTCCTTAATAAAGCAAGCAACTCTGTGCCTAGTGAAAGTGGGTCATCTTACTAAAAACAGGTGCCAATGACCAGAGTGAGCACAGAATGAGCTGTACCTCTGTTACTGCTATGAAATAACAGCTAGATCAAGAAACCAAAATATTTTTGTACCAGTCAGTCAGAAATCTTCCTTTAACCTAACCTGAGTTCAAACTTCTTGAACCTTTCTGTCAAGCTGCCTCGTTTGGCATTAAGCCCTTCAGAGATATGCAGATTTGGCAAAAGCTCTGCATATACTTGAATTACTTGAATCTCTCTTTATAAGACAATTACTTCAAACAACCCCAAAATACTCCTTAAAGCAGTGATTAAATAGTAAACAGGTTTACAACCAGTAAAACAACAGTCCCTCTCCTTTGAGACTGAGCTAAATGATTCATGTTTTACCTGTAGGACAGAAAAGGAACGTGTCTGGTTCTCCCAGATACTGGTAAATTTCATTTGTGATTGAGACTTGAGCGTGAGCAAAGGAACTGAAAACTTCCTTGTCTGCTGCACACATGTTGTGATCAATATCATCAAACAGCAGTGCAAAAGATCTGCAGCCAAACTGGGAAACCTAATACAAGAGACAAAAGGTTTAATTTTTATTTCTATTTCTTTTTAACAATTGAAGTACATAGTTTTTAAAAGGCACAGCTATAGAAATAAGGGGGAGAAGGTAGAGAAAACAAGACAGAGTTTGGTATCTATCCACAATTAATGCCTATCTCCAACCCACTGCTCTGCTGCTCTCAAAGATTAGACCTTGAAAGACCTGCAATCTGTTACAGTTTCAACAATCCAAAGCTGATCCTACTGGACAGACAGCTGGAAATAAGCTAACTCTGTAACAGCTTTTGGACAGTGAAAGGGTCAATTGGGTGAACTAAGAAGGTGCGCATGTCAGGTTTGCTTCCAAAGGCATTTACTGGTGATAAGAGATCCTGTTTTAGACATGCACCTTGGCTTCAAGGCCCTAAAATACCTAGAAGACAAGCATTCAAGAACAGCCTTCAGAATCCAATACAAGATGGAACTCTTTTTTAAAATCTAGAAGGTCACTGGCCACATTGATGACACAACCTGAACACATCTACTGCAATTGTTTAGAGATGTCCAGAAGGGCACTAGTGCTGAAAACACTGATGGAGCTAGTGGAAAGCTGCAAGAGTGAGCAGGGCACTGAAGTTTTCAAATCAAGTAGCACTGCAGCTGTGGTGAGTTTAGCCGGGAGAAGAGGAGGCTCAGGGGTGACCTCATTGCCCTCTACAACTACCTGAAGGGTGGTTGTAGCCGGTAAGGGGTTGGTCTCTTCTCCCAGGCAACCAGCACCAGAACAAGAGGACACAGTCTCAAGCTGCGCCAGGGGAGGTTTAGACTCGAGGTGAGGAGAAAGTTCTTCACCGAGTGAGTCGTTTGTCATTGGAATGTGCTGCCCAGGGAGATGGTTGAGTTGCTGTCCCAGGAGGCGTTCAAGAGGGGATTGGATGTGGCACTTGGTGCCATGGTCTAGTCATGAGGTCTGTGTTGATAGGTTGGACTCGATGATCCTCGAGGTCTCTTCCAACCTTAACTATACTGTGATACTGTGTCATGCTTACCTGGTCCAGTTTGCGTTTCAACGTGGATACCTCTTTAGGATTGGAGAAAGTGATGTCAAGTCCAGGAGAGATTGCATAGATGAATTCTATTTCATGTTCTCGTGCAGCTGATATTAGAGTCATTAGTTGCTCTGGAAATGAAATTCAAATATTTCAGAAGAACTCAACCATTTAAAATAACTAAATCTCAGACTTGGCTGCATGTAAATTACAAAATGCAGATGCCTCTGCCACTATAAACACAGTAAGATGATTTGCTGGAATTTCTTGAAACTAACACAGCAAAGAGCACCAAATTACTCAGAAGAGCAGTCAGAAATTGTTATCAAAAGGAGTATATCACAGCTGTCCCTGTATTGTTATTTTCCATGTCAAAATGTTTTAACAATTTAAAACATTTTCTTCATCTCAACGTTGTGAGACAAATGTGGATGGTGCTTTTGCAGTATGCACACCAACAGTTGCAGGACTGTTACTCACTTTTTCCACTTCTATGAGACATACTAGTAGACAATTCAACGTAGTAATATGCTGCATGACACTGATTCAAATACTATTCACGTGACTGAAGCTCAAGGCATGTGAACACCAGCTTTTTCCAACATCATTGTGCAGAAGTACTTGCTTTAAGAAATAAACATCAGATTTACTCTTCCATATAATGAATAAAATAAATTATTTTTTAGAATAGTTAACAATCTTTGCTCTTATTAGCAATTATCTTGCAGTACTCCTTAGACTGCAGTTCTGCAGTGATTCAAACTGGCCTCCAGAAAGGATTATTTCATTTCAAAAGAATGTCATCTTTCTCCTCACCCAAGGAAAACTATAGTCAAATTACAGAAAACTACAGGGCTATGAGGATGATCAGAGGGCTGCAGCACCTCTCCTGTGAGGACAGACTAAAAGAGTTGGGGCTGTTCAGTCTGGAGAAAAGAAGTCTCTGAGGTGACCTTATTGTGGCCTTCCAGTATCTGAAGGTGGTCTACAAGAAGGCTGGGGAGGGACTTCTCAGGATATCAGGTAGTGATAGGACTAGGGGGAATGGAATGAAGCTGGAGGTGGGGAGATTCAAGCTGGACGTGAGGAAGAAGTTCTTCACCATGAGAGTGGAAACCCTGGAATGGGTTGTCCAGGGAGGTGGTCGAGGCCACATTCCTGGAGGTGTTTAAGACCAGGCTGGATGAGGCTCTGGCCAGCCTGATCTAGTGTGAGGTGTCCCTGCCCATGGCAGGGGGGGTTGGAACTAGACGATCCTTGTGGTCTCTTCCAACCCTGACTGATTCTGTGATAGTCCCCACAGCCTAAGAAAACACTGTAGATGCCAGAGGTAGATAAAAAGTCTTACACCATCTTAAAACAGGTCTTTTATGACATGACTAAATAGTTGGAAGATGCTTTTCTGATTGGTACTCTCTTTCCTGAGACAATCAATTACATAAAACGACATGCCCAGATGTTGAAGAGACAGAGGAAAAGTTCTGAGCAACCTTTTCCTATGCACTTTTAGATCCAGAAAGGTCTAAGCCTAAGGGTATGTCCATCTGGGACACCACGGGAAAAAGTCTATCTTGTAAGCCTTAAAAGCAGTTTTAGAAATCATCTGTGGAGGTGCAGTTTAAAGTAGTAAATCCATGCTTGTATTAAAGCTCCACTAAATACAGCTGCAGGGTATTAAGAACAGACCTCCACTCACCTCTGGAAATGGCTACAGTGATTAAACACACACAAGCATATGTAGCAATGACCAATTCATTCAAGGGTCTATTTATAGAAAACACAGAGGAGAAAGAGAGGCAATTACCCGCTTCCTCCACAGAGTACATTTCTCGCCAGAACATCCTGTGCTTGTAGTCATCCTTTGGAGCATACAGGTATGTATTTAGTCCCCACTTCTGAAGTCTGTAATGATACAGAAAAAAAAGATTCCATTAGGAGAATAGTCTGCAAATTCAGGAATTTTATGTTTGACTTGATCTAATTCCAATTTGTTTCACTTGATCTCATTTTTACTGTTTTTTTCCTTCATTAAAGGATGTGGTTTGCTATTAAGTCACACTGAGTGTACGCACAATTGATATCAGACAAATTCAGCTTAGGTAAAATAGAGAAGTAAACACGAGCCCCTGAGTACAGTGATATTGGGCAAAAAGCTCCTCTGGTTAGAACAATAATTCTTATCAGGCTTAAGTGGAAGATTATTATTATACTGTGATGGAAGGTGCTGCAGTAAGAGGAAGCATGACTTGCCTTCTAAAAAGTTCTTTCCTCTGCTCCATAACCCAAGGTCTTCCATAAAATCCTACAGGAAATAAGATCAAGATTATCCAGTTAGATGTTAAGATTCTGTCTGCTCCACAAAATATTATATTACAACCTACCACTTTCCTCCTCTTCTGTAACATTCATCAAAAAGCTTCCCAAAGCAGGAAAAAAATATAAATCTCTAGTTAGACAGCATTAGAAAAGTGTAATAACCTAAACGATCTAAATTTAAAATGCAATTATAACTTCTCTTTGCTTATGATCTTGTAATTTTGGCCACAGAAGCAATTAATTTTCTAGAATCCAAACTGCCTTCCTGAGCATATGCCCTTGACAAGTCAAGTCAGCATTATCACAGTAAACTGAACAGTCATAGCCTAATTAAACTATCACTACAGACACCTTCAAAGTAGATTCGATTTTAATATGAACACTGAAGACACTTGAAAATAGTTACCAGCTCTGAAATGCTTAACCAGTGGTATAGATGTGAACAGTAAACACAGATTATATATATACACACACTGAGGTAGGTGAAGTGCAATTAAAAAAACCTGCACCAATGCATCAACAAAATGCTCAGGATTTCATTCCTTTTATTCAACTTAATAGGCTCCTTGTCAAAAATCAACTTGCAAGTTGGTATCTTACTTTACAATTCCCACATATTTGCAAGCTAAGACTATGTCTTTCAATAATCATATAAAAGCATCTACACAAGTGATTCTAAAACAGTGTATATTCAAATTCATGAAACACCATGGAAATTGTAACTGCTGCTGGCTTTAAATCTAATCCTTCCTTTCCAGAAGCACAGGACTTTAAAAAGCACTCTCAATGCACTCTTAGTCAAGCAAATTCACTTAGACCTATGTGCAAACAGTTCAACCACAAGTGGGCACTTCAAAACAAAGCTTCATTTGGCAGTCCCTGCAAAGACTAGCGACTAAAATAACACTGAAATTTAATAAGCTCTTATTTTCAAACAGCACAGCCACTGAGTGGTGAATGATGCTTCTAATACACACAGCTCACAAGTCCCCCCCGGAACACCAGTTCCAAGGATAGACAATACCTTCATTTCCAAAGCTGTTCACCATTGTGCATCTGCAAATATTCTGGAGATCAAAACTCACCCTCCTGCAACCTTCTAAAAATCAAAACCCGATGCAACTGAAGCATCAACCATTTTCTGTATACTAACAAGCATTTTAGTTATCTGTTAAGTGAACAATGCTCTTTTAGGAAGCTTAAAGGAGGATCAAGCTTTAAAAAAATCAGTCTCTCAAAAAGTGATCTTAGCCTGACACCACAAAGTGGCAAAGCTGAGTAATTGCTACTCTTCACAAATGGCAAAAGCAACAAACTGAGGATAGTTAAATAGAGAAACAAATAAAAGCAGTTGGCAAGGCATGGAAGTCTCCAACTTTATTTCACCCAGAACAAATGCCTCACTTTCACTAGTTTCTTAATTCTGACTAAAGCTGCCCCGAGGAAGCTCAACGACCTACAAAAGCAATTAAAGACTACGATGTGTAATGCAAACACCCATGTCTCATCTTGCAGAACACTTCTGCTTTACCTGCACTACTGTTTCAAACCTCCTAGCCTAAAGCAGAGCAGGGGCCTGCTATAAAAAGCCCAAACATGAAAATCAGATAACAAAGACTAATTAAAGAAGACTGAAGAGAACATGCTAATCTGAAGTGATACTTTTCCATCTGTCAGCAAGTTTCTTAGACTGCTACTGTCACCAGCTGATGACAGTTCTTGGATCTCTATGTTCAATCAAAAAATCAACCCTTTTCTGTATTATTTTGTTAAGACTGTGTGTCAGGTTAGTACAAAGCCAACATGCAAATATATCACCCCATGCTTTCCATCAAGATATTCTGGAGGCAGGGCACCAAAGCTTTGCATTTAGTTCTCTTAGATACTAATCCCTAAACCAGTGAATTTGATATGTCATAAGCTCTTCACATTCTTAGCAGGCACCCGCAGGATTTTGCCAATTCCCTTTTTTTTTTCCCCCCATCTCATTGCTTTAATCTCACCATACCTCTTAGGCTGTGTTAAACAGTGCCCTATGTTTAAGTACAATTCTGAAGTTAATCTCTGTTTTTCTCCTACCCCTGTAATTCTCTTGAGTCACTAAAGAGACCCCATACTTTTTACCTTATTAACCACAACAGAGGTTTTCATGGGTTTGTTTTGCTGGGTATTTTTTTGTTTTGGTTGGTTTGGCTTTTTGTTGTTGTTGTTTGGCTGTTTTTAAACCCCCCCATATTACATTTTGCCTGTAGACACATTAATGGACTAGTACCTCCCAACTGCTTCACTGGGCAGAGGCCATTTTCTTGCTTTGTTTTATGCACAGTACAGTCAAGAACACCTGCACCAAAATATATGCAGAGATCAACAATGTAACTAAGATGGCAAAAAAAACTGATTACAGTATATGCAGTGGTTCTGATCAACCCAGAAGAACAGGTGATCCATGAGCAATGTGAACTGGCAGAAATACAGGAAAACATGCTGACACAATCCGTGTTTCTATTCACTGTTACCTGTCTGTAAAACCTTTAATTTAGCACTTACCTTTATAGAATTAAGTCTATGAATAACATCTCTCCATATTGACCATATTTAAGCACTGTAAGTGCTCTAAAGGCATTAAGCAGGCCTAGTGTACTAGTGACGTTTGCAGGAGTCAGTCTTTTCTTTCTAAGACATAAACAAGAGGCATTCTGCCTGTTTCACTCTCCATACCATCTATTAATCATTTTTGTCCTTCCTCTTCAGATTCTCTATAGGTACATAAATAGCAGCAGTACACAAGAATTTAGAACAATTCCAAATCAACTATTACATTGAGAAGAAAGTATCTTTCTTGATGGCTTTCATGCATCCACCCTAAGTAGTCTGTCAAAAATGCATATAAATTCTGTAGTTAGTGAGAAATGCAAAAATATTAACTTTATTTTGCACCTTCTGGAACAATTTAAACATTCCAATGTTGCAACTATGCCATAAAAATCAGAAGAGAACTCTTCTACAACATGACGATGATGCTAAGAGAGAATTCTTTGGAGAACAGGGAAATTTCTATGGAATCACCTACTCCTCACCCAAGAAACCGAATCTGAGCCTCTGGCGTGCATCAAGAGCACACAGAGCTGGGATAATGGCACAGTAGCTCTTCTCTCTCCTACCTCCTCCTTTAGAAGCGCAGCAGCATGCCAGTCACAGCACGCCTCAGCCTCCATTAGGAATCATCGGCCCGCTGGGGGTGCCAGGCCTGCCGTCACCCCGGCGAACAGCTGCCATCAAAGGGCATTAGCGAACAGCTTCCAGCACAAGTCCCCAGGGCAGCAGCCCCGCCCGGGAGCAGCGGCTCCTCCCCGCTCTCTCTAGCGGAATGAGCCCCAGCCAAGCATCGCGCACCGCCCTGCTGGCAGAGCGGTCTCCGCTGGGATTCGCAGCGGCTCCGGGCAGGAGACGGGGAGAAGCAGCGCCAAGCAAGACCAGTCTCGCCACTGCTCTCCCGCGCTTACAGACCCCCTTGAATATCTCCAGCTCCATCCTCCCCCATGCCCCGTCTCCTAGGGATATCAGACGCCCTTTCCAATAGCTCTTACCTTCTACGACGCCGCAGAGGAAGCGGCGGGAGCCAAGCGCGGTCTCCGTCTCGGTGTCGGTTTCCTCGCCTCCCGGGATAGGCCCCGCAGCGGCGCCCGGTGGCTCTAAGGGAGCACCGGGCACTCCGGCCGGGTTGGGGCTGCCTTGGGGCTCCTCCAGCGCCGCCTGCCCCTCCTTCTGCACCATCCTGCCACCGGCCGCCAGGACCCCCGCTCGCTGGGCCGGGCTGAGCCGAGCCAACCTGATTCTTTCCGTTCCCCTCTCCACAAACCCTTTGTCTCCGCCGCTCCGGGCCGCCGCTGCTTCCTGTTTACGGGGCCCTGCGCCTGCGCGGGGAACCGGCCCCAACCGGTCCGCACCGCTCTGCCCGCAGCCGCCCCGGTTCGGAAGCACGCAGAGCAGCCGCAGTGGAGAAAGAGGGGGCAGGGAAAGCTTCTACCTCGGCGAAGGGAACGACGCGGACCTCCGCGTCCTTAAGGATCCCTCCGCGCCGCGCTGTCGGGACCGCGCCGCTCGAGCGGGAACAAGAGACTGAGGAGAGGGAGTTACCTCAGGGAGCAGGCGGGCAGGAAGACGCCTGCGCGGCACGCGAAGGGCACGTACTGCGCCTGCCCAGGGGGCAGGCGGGGGGAGGGGCGAGGCCGCGGCTGCGCAGGGCGCCTGCGCGGACACAAGAGTGGGTGCCCACCACGCATGCGCTAGGGGCCCCGGGGACGGGGGCAGGCGGCAGCAGGGCACCGCGCAGGTGCGGAGTGTGGGAGCGCGCACGCGCCTTGCGCTTTGTGTAGGGAAGCGGCGCTGCGGGGGGTGGATGGGTGGGACAGCAAGTGTTTACCTCGGCTCTGCGCACGCGTCAGAGCGGACAGCGCGCAGCGCTTGCGCAGCGTCGAGGCGGCACCGGGGCGCCCGGGGGCTGCAGCGAGCTGTGACCTACTTCTGGCGGCGCCTGCCCGGAAGCTAAGTAGGGACTGCTGGGGCTGTGACAGGGGTGGGAGACTGATCCGCTAAGTCCCTGCTGCAGGGTGGGATGCAAAGGGAAAAGCCTCAATAGCTGCGCCCTCCTTCCTAGCACAGCCCGGCTGGTGGCACACTTGTAGGTGTTTCTGTGCCGGGAATGGGCTGTGAGGGTTCTGAAGGATGGCCCTCGAAGCTGAACCAGAGAAGAAGAGCCTGAGGTCAGACCCTTCTCTCCAAAGAGAAGCTCCAGCCACATGACAGTGTGTGGAGCTAGGAACAACAGGAGCCCAGAACACAAGTTGGAGACCACAGATCTGAGAAGACCTTCCATGTGAGGCTATATGCAGTTGGGTGAGGTAGTCGTTTCAGCCCACGTAGCGTTGGGGAAGCTGTGGCAGGTACCAGCCCGTGAGAAACCAGTGAGCAAAAAGCTGCTTGAAAGCCTAGTTTGTGAAGCATGACTGGAGAAAGCCTGCAGGCATCGTGTCATGGCAGTCACATTTCAGCCCAATCTGACTGAGCTGAATGAATGCTGATTAAAAACGTCCTTTGCAGATTCAGACACTGTTCAGCCCTACCCAGCTCCAGGCTTATTTCCATTACAATGTTTTGCCATGAGTAGAAACCCTACATGGCTGCATTTCTGCATCCATCTATACCCATTTGCCAGAAGCTGCAACAAGGACCCTGGCCAAGGAGCATCTCTTATTACCACCACATCCAGTCTTGTTGCAGTTTGAGCTGGGTGCCCCCCTGCAATGTTTACTTCCTGTGTCCAGAAGTCCAGCCCAGCGGGGTGGACACAGGAAATTATGTAGTATTTCCTACCACAATCCTTTGCACCACTATAAGATCCAGTGCAGAGTCTAGCACGCCCTCTTCTCTTTTCCTCCTCCTCCGTCAGCCGGTAACTGGGGGAGATGTCTCCTGGCTTTGGGCCTGGCTAGGCCCAAGGCCATGGGGAAATGGGCAGTCTCAGATCTGGCCAGCTGAGACTAGCCTAGCAGTGGGAGGGGGAAGAAGGAGCCCTGGGGGTCTTGGGTGTACCCTCAGGTGGGGATGGGATCTCTCTGGGTCTGTTTTGGGATCTTTCTTTGTCGCTGCGCTTTTGGTTCTCTGTAAATGTCCACTGATTTCTATTTAAACTTTCCATCACTTTTGCAATCCGTTTGTCTGAGTGTTTATTGTTGCCAGGGGTGGGGAGGGGGCTGCTGCAACCCAGCACATTCTTGGTAGCAGAGGATGGTTCCAGTGGGCAGGGGGTCTGCTCCCAACCCCTTTACAAGTCTAAAGCTTTCAAAGAGCAAGAATAGCAATTGTACTGCCACCTTAAGTAATAGCTAGCTAAACTGTATTCATGGGTAACTTTGCAGAAGCATTAGAGAGGAGAAATGCACAGAATTTGGGTGGAAAATACACAGTACTCATACTGCTGTATGCAGAGCTGGGCAGTTGGCTGCTAGGTCACAAAGAACCCTACAGTCTGCATCACCCTTGCAGCTTTGATCATGCCAAACTAATCCTGGCCTAACAGTTGGCCTACCATTGGGATCTCATCCTTTCACAAGATGTTTGTGTTTCCAGGCAGTACTCAGGATGCTGCAGTGAATCCCTGCCTCAGGCTGTATCAGGTGCCTCACCCTCAGCTGTTTTCCTACACAACTCCTGTTCCTTTTTTTCCTCTGAAAGAAGGGGAAAAGATGGCTTACAGCACAAGGTTCCCTTTTCCCAAATACCCATTAGCTATAACCTTACTTTTCAGCATAGGCCAGACAACATTGCTGTTACCCACCCTCAAATGCCACCTCTTAACTAAAGACCCCTGGTCCTAAGTCCTGACTTACAGAGCAACTTCTCATAACAATCTGACGACACACCAGGAGGGACTGTTTCAGTTCCCCCTGCCCTCAGCCCCTTCCCTTCAGGCCTGCCCAAGGACAGAGCTAAACAGATTATTTTTTTGTTGAATCGGTGTGAAAAGGCTAAAAGAGCATTTGAAGGCTTGGTGAACCCCACAGCACCCTTCTTCTTGTTGTTGCACTGGTCTCTTCTATTCACTCTGGGAAAAAGGACCTAAGGGACCCTATTGGTGGCTCACAGCATCCCTATGCCACAAGAGGACACATCAAGCTCACAGATGGCATCTCCCTGAACAGCCACCAGCTAAGCAAAGCCCACAGGGGATAGGGTATACTGGGAAGGCTGGGTTGAGAGGGCTTGGGCCCATTCATACTGCCACACCTGGGCAATTGCCAACAGGTCAGAAAGGTCCCTGGGGGGCTGGAGGCTGTGGAAAAATCAGCCTCACAGCTTTCCCAGTCCCACTATGGTAATTCCTGCTATAGCCAGAGCCCATCTTTTTAAGATGCTTGGGTCTCCAGGCAGCTGTTCAGATTGAGCTTTCAGTTCCTGGACCACAGTTTGCATCATGCTGGAGAGTGTCACATTCCCACATCAGGGCAATTATCCTGTTCTGCTGGTTTCATGCTTACCTACATATTTTTCCACCTTTATTTTACTTCAAAATGTTTTCCCCCAATTCTCAAGGCTGCACCTTTCCAAGAGCTAGCAGTTGGCTATCACTTCACATCCCTAAGCAAAATCCCTTTCCAGCCCATACCTACCTCTTCAAGTTGTTACCTGACCCTCTTCCTGTTAGCTCAGCCTTACATGGCACATCCTAACAAGGGCCACCTGCTCCCAAGCTCAGCATCTCACCACAAGCAGAAAACACACTTGACAACCTCATTCCTGAGACCTGACACACCTGGTGTTAGCCTAAAGCCTACAGCTTCTCAACAGGGTAAAGACCACATTTAGGGGGCCATTAGTGGCCTCGCCAGGCTGTTCAGCACCCTGGCCAGACCAGCACACACCCTGTCCCCCACACAGCTTTCCAGAGAGTCCTGCAGCTGCAGCACTCCCAAGAGGCTGACAACCTTATAGTTTCATAGTTTCATTCAGGGTTGGAAGGGACCACAAGGATCATCCAGTTCCAACCCCCCTGCCATGGGCAGGGACACCCCACACTAGATCAGGCTGGCCAGAGCCTCATCCAGCCTGCTCTTAAACACCCCCAGGGACGGGGCCTCGACCACCTCCCTGGACAACACATTCCAGGGTTTCACCACTCTCATGGTGAAGAACCTCTTCCTCACATCCAGCCTGAATCTCCCCACCTCCAGCTTCATTCCATTAACCTTCTGCAGAGACCTTCAGTCCCTCTTTCCCCTTCCCACTTCAACCCCTCGAGACTACGGAGAGATGCAAAGACTTAACGGCGGTGTGCATAGCGACTGTGGTTAGAGTTTATTGGTTTTTTTGGTTTATTTGTTTTTAACCCATAATACTGTTATAATACAAAATATACAGACTGGAGATGCCAAGCGGGTCGTGGGTTGCCATGCCCTGGGGTGGGAGTGGGAGAGGGTCACGCCATGCGACCTGCAGTGCGAGGGAGGAGGCGGCATCTGCTCCGCGTGGCAGGGGACAGTGGGTACCCCAGAAAACCTGGGAAGAGGGAGGATATGGAGAAGGAGACAGGAGGGGTAAGGATTAGGATACCTGCCCTCCCACCCTTAGGAGACTGCAGGTGGGAGCTCAGCCCCATGGCAAACCCAGGAACAGGACTGTGAGATGAACAATGTGTTGAATGAACCTAAAAAACACATCATGTCTGCAAGGGCTTGGCCAGGGACAGTTCTGCTGGAGAACAGCCTTGTAGCTTTGGCTCAGAGCCCAGGGGGGCCATTCTAACAGCTCCCACACCAGGGACTCAGCCTGGGTCTAGGGCCCAGACCAGCATGGGTACTAGTCTTCCTCACACCTTCCCCATCGACCCCAGACATTGCAGCCCAGCCTGGTCCAAATTGCCCTTGGCTACTAAGGATGTGGAGGCTGGAGCAGCAGAGCCGGAGTCTGCTGGGACTGGGTATGTGCCCAGTACCTGTGGGATTGCACAGAGGGGCCTCTGGCACTGGCATGGGGTCATTAGCCCATGAGCATCAGTGTCCCAGCTACAACTCAGAGGGGTATGCAGACAGGACAGGCCTGCCTGCAACACCCAGCTCAGAGGATCTGGTGGTGACAAAGACATGGGGAGCCCCATTGCTGGGGTCCCAAGTTGGGTCTCACATGACATGCCAGGAGAAGGGGCTGCGCCTACCCCACCCCAAGGTGACCCTCCAGCCCATCAGCAGCACAGCAATGACTCCTGGCCAGCCCCAGCCCCAACTTTCTCTCTGAGGAGCTGCCAGTGCAGCCATATGCCAGCACAGGACTATGCCTGTGGGGATGCCCCTCTGCCCCACTGCTCATTCCCCACCTTCCCTAGATGGGGTGAGGCATGGGAGCAGGGGACAGTTAGCAGGAAACAGTGCTGGGAGTTTGGCTGTAAGGCCCAAGGGCAGAGCTCAGCACATTTCCCTCCTTCATATGTCCCCATACCCTGGCTGCCATGTCTTCAGGGAGGAGTGGGAGCCTCATTGGAGCCTCAGAATGGGTTCCCGAGGTCCCTTGTATGCTGGTAACCCGAACTCAAGAGACAAGGGCTGAAGCTGCAGCGCTTCCAGCCCTGCATCATCTATCCTTGGAGACCAGTACCACAAGAAGGCACCTCATGGTCCCTTTAGTCTCCCTTCTCCCCATGTCAGGATGAGCTTCCTAGGTCTGACTGGGCACCCCCGGGTCAGGAACTGCTCCCTACAGCTCATGCAGTGATGAACTCCAAGTGCCCATGCAGCTGTCTTCTCCAGGCAAGGCCCCTCTGCCCACCTACCAAGCCCAGGGGCTGAGCAAGGAGGGTAGCCAGTGGATCATAGCTGACATGCTAGACACTCCTGGCAGCAGGGCATGGCCAGGGCAGGGGAGGAAGCCGAGGCACTGGTGCCCATTGCAAGACTCTATTGGTTTCTAGATAGCATCGCTGGAGGGTTTGGGCTGGAGCTGGTGCTAGGGACACCTGGGACTGAGGAGGGGGAGCCGTGGCTGCACGGGGTGCTGTGCACGGGGGAAGCCTCTAGCACAGCCCAAGGCTGTGGCTTCCCTGCTGGGAGTGGGTGCAGGGAGGGTCCATCCAGGCCAAATTCTTGCCCCACACCAGCCGTGCCCACGCTCTGACGTCCGGGAACACCTGCTTGGGATCCCCCAAGGAAAATGGAGCCAGCTCAGGTGGAATGGAAGATCTCATCCCTGACTGTGTCTCTGGGAAGGGAGGCCCCTTTCCTACAGTGGTGTCTACAGCCAGCAGAGAGGAGGCTCAAAGGAAGAGTCAAGAGAGAAGCAGGTTCTGGTCCCAGTGGCAGGAGAGCTCGGCTGGAGGCAGGACCGCGAGCTAAATCACATTGTCAAAGAGCTGCATGGACCGCATGATGTTCTCATCCTGTGGAGAGAAGGTGGTAAGCGAGTGGGCTGGGCATGGAATAGCAGCCTGAGCAGCTCCATCAAAACCTGGCTTTGCCCTCATGGCAGTTCTGACCCAGCAAAAGCCCAGCCTTTCTCCTAGTTGCCCTGTGCTGACACCCTGGTTGCCAGGAGAGCAATGGGAGGGGTAGAGTCCCTGGGGGACAGGGAGGTGGCCTAGCCTCAGAGCAGAACTGCTGGTGGCTTTACCTTCTGGCAGGACTCCAGGAACTCCTCAATTGTCACCACACCGTCCTTATTGCGGTCCATTTTCTGCAGGGAAGCACAGCATGAGGAGGAGGGCAGGGACAGCCACAGGGAGAGATCAGGACTCACTGCCTGGGGACCACAGGAGCTGGCCACAGTGCACTCCAGCCACAGCCACCCCCAAGCACCCAGCAGCACCAGGATGGCCTTTTTCTCCCCCTGGCTTCAGCACAGCCCTGCTTCATCCTCATTGTGGAGGGTTTTCTCTTGTACTGTGCCAGATTTTAGACACTCACTGGCTCTGTGCTGGACCTCTGCTTCCCCAGGACATGTTCAGCTCACCTGGAAGAAGTTCTCCACGTGCTCCCGGGGTGCTTCCTCCCGCATGGCCGGATAGGTGTATTTTCCCATCATATCATAGATGGACTTCATGATGTCTAGCATTTCCTGGATGGAAGTGGAGCAGGGTTGCAGGGTCAGCATGGGGCTCTGCCTCCACCTGGTCCTCAACCCACACCTTTTTCATGATGCTCCTAACGGATCTGTGTGATACTCAGGTATGCTCCTGCCAGCTCCTTGCACAGTGCTGGGCCACAAGTGTGCCTGCATGTGTGATGAAGCCCTACAGCAGCACACCCCTTATCTACCTTTCACCTCAAAGACACACCAATGCCAGTGGACCATGAAGGGCCTGTTTGCAAAGCTGGGCTTAGTAAACAATGACCTCCTTAGCCCTCCTCCAGAGTTCAGCCAAAGCCCCTGAGTTCTGCCCTTATCCTTGCTGAATGCACACCTGCAGTAGCCCCAGGGAGCAGTTTGGACCTCCCCATCCCACCTCTTTGGTGATGCAGCCATCTTTGTTCAGGTCGTAGAGGTTGAAGGCCCAGTTCAAGCGATCATCAATGGTGCCACGCAGGATGATGGATAGCCCAGACACAAAGTCCTGCAAGGGTGAAATAAGGCAGGCAGATGGAAGTTATGGGCACAAACTGATTGCTTGTCTTCAAATATGTCCTGCACTAGTCCTTTAGGTGACAACACCCAAGAAGACGATGTGCATCAGGACCTGGGGCTCGGCCAAAGCAAGTCTCAGCCATGGCTGTGCCTGTCAGTCTGGGTAGCTACAAGATACTAGCCATAAAATATAGAAAGCCATATTTTTGTTGCTTTTCACAGGTTTTCCACTGCCTTTGGGACTTCAATAAATTCCACCAGCCCCTGGAAAGATCATCACCCATTTGCAACAGCAGCACTGCTCAGCCCAGCCCACGAGTACCTGAGGGGTCACACCCTGTCAGCCACAGCTCACCTCGAAGCTGACGGAGCCATCGTGGTCGGTGTCAAAGGCATTGAAGAGGAAGGTGGCATATGTGCTGGAGTCTGGGGGAAAGTGAACAGTGTGAGGGGGTGCTGTGTGACCCCCTGGCCCACAGAGGCACCCACACAGGGCATGGGGAAGGATACTCACCTCCCTGCGGGAAGAACTGTGAATAGATCTGCTTGAAGTTTTCTTCATTGACAATGCCGCTCGGGCACTCCTGCCAGGGCAAGCCATGGTGTCAGCTCCACATTGCAAAGAGGGACTAAGTATACCCCTAAATCTCCCCTACCTCACCCTCCAGCCCTGTGCTGCCTGGTAGGGTGGCTAGTAAAGCTTCTTGGAGCATCTCCCTGATTTTGTGGGCTGCACCCCTCACTGGAAGGGCTCTGCATCCCAGGCACCCACAGAGGGGGCTCTCTTCACTCAAGGGATGGAACACATGATCAGGCCTCCCCACTGAACTCCCTGGAGGTGGGATCAGGCCATAGCTTGATATAAACTTCAGCCTTAGGGTCCTGAAAACCTTTGCAAACCCTGGGCACCACCAGGTGCAAAGCACCCACTGAGGTGCACATGGCAGCAGAATGGGAGCTAACAAAGCTGGTCAAGGGGTACTCACATTCTTGAAGCCTCGGTACAGGACCTGTAGCTCTTTGCGAGTGAACTTGGTTTGTTCCTGGAGCTGCTCCAGCCCCTCAGGGCGGTGGCAGACGGTGGAGAGCTCAAACTCATCCTCAACGCTGTCTGCAAGGAATCCAGGGGAAGAGAGGGGCAGCTGAGGCCAGCACTGTCTTGCCATGCCCTGCCCTGCCAGGGGGCAGGAGAGGCACCTTGTGCAGCACACCTGCCTAGGGCAACACATCTTTGGGTTGCCCTGTTCAGTTGGAGCTGGGTCTTTGCCCCTTATGTGCCCTAGGGACAGAGCAGCAGCTAACACTGGGCAGCAGCCCCCCGGCCTCTAGTACAACCCGGGCTGTGCAGAAAGGGGATGTGAAACCCTCCCAGTGCTGAGATCCTGCTCCTCACCTCCCCTTCTCCCACCAGCACAGGCACCTGCCCCATGGAGCTGAGACACTGGATGTCCTACAGGTCTGTGCTTCATTGGTGCTCACATCCATCAGAAGAGCTGCTCCTCAGAACCCCCAGTCCCATTGAGACCCTATCCTGCCTACTGTGCCCCTCCTTTAGTGATGGCGTCTCACCATCATCTGGCAAGATGCATGAGCCCTGCCCACAGCAGCCAACATTACTACATCCCACTGCAGCCCCACAGCAGGTACCTCCCCTCCATGAGGAAGATCATCCCCTGCCCTCCATACTCACCTCTTCTCTCAGGGGTGATCAGCTTGCACTGCAGGGCAGGGTGAGACCCCGGCTAGGGGATGGGATTCACCAAGGGGCCAATCACACCCGGTGCAGGGCAGGTGGGGGGCTCTGGGCTCACTCCCTGCTCAGCCCCCTCTGCCCCCTCCCATCATGTCTCCATCTCCAAACAAACACTGAACTTTGAGAAAGAAACCCCCAGCCCTTAAACCAGCACCAGGAGGGTCCTGCTGCCCTGACCCAGCTCCAAAGTGGGTCTTCCTGCTGTGCATCCTGCAGGAGCCGCTCCAGGCGGCTGGAGAGGGGCAAAACCAACCCGGAAGCAGGCGAGTACAGAAGTGAGTGCAGAGCCCCTTGGATCAGACCCCTCTGAAGGGGTAGGACTGATCCTGACAGCCCCAAACCCAGGGCAGGCATCCCCTTCCCACAGGCAGGGTCAGGGAGGGGGTCAGGCAGCAGCACCGCCGGGGACACACACACACAAAGGCAAGAAGAAGCACTTGCTTTCGCTGAGCGAGGGGATGGATTTGGGCCGACAGCAGGGCAGCAGTTTGAGGAATCGCTGCTTCAGCGCTTTTTTAGTTTGGCCTGGTGGGTTGCCTGGAAGAAAGAAGGAGTCACCAAGCTGAAGAAGAGTTAACAGAGCAGCGGCCCCTGGACCCGGCGGGCAGGAGAGTTGGGCACCCGGCACGGGGAGAGCAGGGGCAGAGGCAGCACATGCAGCATGAGGCCAAAGGAGCAGGAAGGCGAAGCCCAGCCCAGGCTCTACTCAGCGTTTTGGCTTCATCCCAGGACAAACCCGGCACTGGAGTTTCTCTCCTTGCAAAGGATGGGGGTGGCAAAGGGGAAAACCCTGCTGAGCTACCCACACCCAGAGCCTCTGCACCCCCCATTAGAGCATTCCAGGTGCGGTGGAGACACCTAGCAGCCCAGAGACTCAGGCTGGGTACTGTCCTTTAGCCTGGAGGTTAAATACCTGCTCCCTGGGGACACTCCCTTCCAGGCTGTGCAAGAAGGCAGGAGCAAGGTGGAGCCCCACAAACAGCCTGCAGCTGAGCCGAGGTGTTGCACCTTCCCCAGAGCTTGGGGCCGGGTTTGATCCTGCTGGTACCTGATGGCTGACGGCAAAGCATGCGCAGAACCCAGCCATGCAGCCCAGACTGCAGCATGCATCCCTGCCCCAGCACGGCACTGGGATCCGAGCCCGGGGACCTGCTTTGAGACAGCCAGAAGGGGAAGAGGGCTCAGGGTTTTGTCTCAGCCAGGCTATGGAGCAGGGTGAGGGGCCACATCCATCTGGCCTACAGCCATTGCTTTCAAGTGGCCCTGCATTAACAGCAGGTCCTCTCAGGGCAGAGACCCCGCTGCCACCCTCTCTTCTCCCATCCAGAGCACAGTTGCTTTGCTTAGCCCCATCTCTCCCAGCTGGTGCTGCCCCAGGGCTGCAGACCCGCTCCCTCCCTTCCCGCAGAGCCTCAAGCCAGCAAACTCAGCATAGGACTGACACTGCAGGCAGGGAGGGGAGGAAGAGGAGAGGATGAAGGCTGTGCTGGGCCTCCCAAAGGGAGGCAGACTGAAGCAAGAGGCACCAATGAGGAGAAAGGTGCAAAGTCCCTTTGGGGCTCCTCTGACACCACGTTTGCTCCAAAGCACCCTGGACGTCTGCAAGCAGCAGTTCATGATACCTGTGAGTCCCAAGCCCTGGTTTGGGGGTTGTTTCTCTAGTGGGCTTCTTGGGGCAGAGCCCCAGGTATTGGGGAAATGGTGCAGCAGGTACCCAGCTCCAGGATAGGGACATGTTAGGCAGGTCTGCCCCATGTGGTCACAGGCAGGACCTGGAACCCTTTGAGTTCAGACCAAGGCAGCAGGGTAGAGGCAATGGAGAACAGCTCCAGAAGGTCATTGTCCCAGCAGGACATCACACAAAGCTGCTGAGAGGACAAACCTGTACCCAGGGAAGTGGCAACCACAGCAGGGTGCCAGTGACAGGAAAACACACAGGGATGCACGAATGCACACCTTGGCATTTGCCATGGGGTAACAGGAGCAAGAGTGAGAGCCAGGATCTTGGCACTGGCAGCACTGGTCCCAGATGTGCAGGCAGGTGAGGAAAGAGGACTTTTTCTTCCTAGAACTGGGTATCAGTCGTGCATAAAACATGATTTTGTCCCAGCTACATTTCCAGGGCTTTAATTTGCAGCGGGAAAGGGAAATTGCACCTTTCAGCCTGCAAGGATGCTCTTTGGCCAGGTCCCTCTGTCAGAGCTGAGCTGTGGGAACAGACCTGGGAGGCAGAAGGAGCCCCTTCAGCCAGGGGGAAGGGACAGGGCAGGCAGAACATCACCCAACACCAGGGTGAGGGACCAGGGGAGGGAGCATGGCAGGAAGGAAACCACACAGAGAGAGATGCAACAGAGAGTAAACTGGTTGGACTCACAGGGGCAGCAGGTATAGGCACGTGCAGTAGGTCAGGTCAGGTGCAAGTTACACTTTAGTTTGTTATAAAGAAGGAAAAAGAAAAAGGAAAAAAAAAGAACATGGGTGTTTTCTTAAGGAGGAAACTGAAGAGGGCCCAATTCCAGGGGCCCCAGAGCAGGGGAGGGAGGACATTCAGCACATGCAGCTCAACAATAGGAGAGGAGTGTCCAGGGCTGGGGTTTTGCTGTCCTGGCTTTGGTGCGCCCAAGGGCTCTTCTGGGAAGGATGCACCATCCCTATTCTCTCCCCAGCATCTAAACTGTGAGTAAGTCTGGGGACTCCTTGGGCTCCCCCTTGCTAGGGAACAGCTCAATGCAAAGATGGGGAGTGGAGCCTGGCCACATGCTGCCCTGATGGGCAGATGAGACATCTGTAGCACCGAGCCCTGTCCCTGCCAGCCACAGCTCCTTTTCCAGATGTGTCGTTCTGCCCCCCATCCCTTTGCAAAGGGCCATCAAGTGGCTGGCACAAAACAAGCCCACAGAAAGAGCTGGCAGGGTTTTATCTGCAGGAGGTCTGCTGGGTTAAGTGGCTTGTCACTTCCCATGCATCACTCTACAGCCCAGCAACTTTGAAACAGACACACACACCAACTGAGCCTTCATCCTTGGGCAGCACCAAAAGAGGAAAGGATTTCCATCCCCAGTGCCACAGGCTGTTGAAGTGAACCCTGGAGGTTGCTGGACAGTGGCTCTGGGTCCCCGAGTCCAGCAGTGACCATCACCAGGATGGTTGTGGATCATTTTGTAGTGAGCTGCCAGCAGCTGTTAGGTCCTTGGGGGCTAGACAGTTGCACAGTGTCCTTGGGGGCTGCACAGTCCTGGGCTGACACTCCCCTTCCCAGGGATAATCCATGCCTAGAGAAAGCAGGAGCTGGTGTCAGCCCAGTGCATAATGATGTCCCTGCTCTTGCCACAGAGCCACAGCTACCAGCACCCTCCCACTGACAGCTGGCTGGGGAGACCCCTCCACACCACTTTTCTGCTAGAAAAGACCCTACAACAGCAAACCAGAAGGCTGTGCCAAAACTCCTCCCTCACTCTCAGTAACCCATCAATGCAGGCATCATTGTGATGGGTGGAAGATGTGCACCCCCCAGCAGCAGAAGACCCACACACATTCCCAGATCAGCACCTGGCTGCAAGACTGGGGCAGCCATGTGCATAGTCCTGCTGCAGAACACAGGCACAGAGGCACATCCTGCCCTGTCCCCATTACCACATCTGTGGCAGAGACATCTCTGGCAGCAGGGCCTGGTGCATCCAAGGTAGCAGAGGAGCTACACAAAAAATGTCCCAGCCAAGCAGCAGCTACTCTTGGCTGTTCACAATGTGTTTGATGAGAGCTGGTGCTCTGCTTACTCATGATTCAAATGTCATCCACACCCTTCCCAGTGAGGCACAGGTACAAAGCCTGGGCATGCCCCAGCCACAGCCCAGCCAGACTCCAGGCAGCACAGGGAAATCCTTCATCACAAGCAGGCTGCAAGCACCTCTTCTTCCCTCCATCTGCTCAGCCACTAATTGCTCCTTTGATCACTTCTATCCACACATCCTCCCATCGCAGTTTACATTCCAAGACCTGTCTAAGAGAATGCAAGAGGGCAGAATGTAAGAGGGCAGCATGGGGGGTTGGCCAGCGAGGGTGGGGCTCCTGGCAGCCCACCCAAAGCCCTGGACTTGTGGGCAGCAGGGCAGAGACCCCAGCCCAGCAGCAGGGGTTATTAAAAAGTCTCTTAGAACCAGTTTTCTATGCATCACTCACCTAAAAGCTGCTTCTGATCTGGCCACCCGCTGCTCCAGCATCACAGCAAGCCCCAGGGCAGGCACCCATGGAGAGTGAGACATTTTCCTGTGTCCCAGGCAAGGGATGCAGTAGCCAAGTACAGATGGTGCATGGGACCTCCTGCTGCCTGCGCTCTGGAGTCTACAACCCCACTGAGCCCTGCCTGGGGCAGCTCTATTCCCATCAATGCCTAGTCCTGGGGTCTAATCCTGCCCCTTGCAAGGTAGAGGTGAAGAAGACCCCGCTGAACACTCACAGCACCTTGCAGCCTTACACAACCCTGTGCTG
The DNA here is from genome assembly GCF_026170545.1 of Melanerpes formicivorus. Lineage (NCBI taxonomy): Eukaryota > Metazoa > Chordata > Aves > Piciformes > Picidae > Melanerpes > Melanerpes formicivorus. The sequence goes on from NW_027142358.1 coordinate 8,309,659, forward strand.
GAAAGTCCCAGGCCAGCTCCAAGCCAGACTTTCCCTTTGGATTCCGAGGACACTGCCAGCAGAGCAGAGCTGTAGTGAAGGACTGACCCAACAGACTCCTTGGCTCCTTAGTTTTACAACCTCTCCTCCAGCCTGTGACTTTCTCACCTCCCCACAGCTAAGTGACCTTCCTGCCCCTCTGTCCACTGGCTCACAGCAAATCTCTGGGGCAGGATGCATCAGAGTGGGGTCCCTGTTCCGTGTCCAGACAAGTCTCCTTGCTCCCCTCTGCAGGCACATCCACAACAGAAAGAGTGAGCCAGGCCAGGGGGAATTGGAAGGGAAGCAACATGAAAAGTGATTAACATGAGGCCGGAGGGAGATTCAACAAGCTAATTAGATCTGGCTGGGCTGAGCAGGACATGACACCACACAGTGGCAGTCAGCAGGGCATGAGCCCATGGGCACTGCAGTCCTTGGGGAGCTTTTTGCTGGGAAAGCTGCCCTGCCCTGGCTCCATCTGTGGGGGTCACAGCCAAGGGGACCCAGGGCCAAGTGCCCTTCTCCCCCAGCATCTCCAGGCAGGGTAAGACAATGTATCCCATCCTATGTTCATGGTGATGACCAGGGCTGATGTTCCTGCATGTGGAGAATGTGAGAGGTGTTCCACAAAGGGGAGCATATGGTCCTCAGGAGACCACCTTCTCCAAGACCCCAGCGCTGGCCGGATGCAGCCCAACCACAGCATGCCTCAGAGTGTAAAGCTATGCTGGGATACAAACCTGGAGCCTGGCCATGGCAGCTACACAACTCTGCTCCTTCCCTTGCTGCTCTTCTAAGCCCTCACCATGAGCAAGCAGCTCTCCCAATTTCAGCCACCAAATCCTGCTCAGCCCTACTGCCAACAAAAACCTGCCAGTGCTTGGGAAAGGGAAGGCAAGGGTTAAACCCACTGTGCATGGGGAAATCCCTGGTGCAGACCAGGGATCCCCCAACTTTAACCTGGAGCATCCACACCTGTCCCAAGCTGGATTTCAGTGCTCTGAGATCTACCCCACCTGTAGCCAGCTAGCCTTGACCTCTCAGGTCTGTCAAGCCTACCAGGCTGGATGGTGTCCTGAACTCAGGGATCCCTGGCACCTCACCCCAAAGGGCTGATCCCTCCCAGACAAGACACCACACTTCTGCAAATGGGTTCCTGAAAAGCAGGAGGGAAACAGGGCTTGGCACAGGGCTTTGCTTTCACCAGCACCGTGGGGATGCTCATTTTCTCCCCTTTTTGGAGGGACTACCATGAGCCAGACACTAGGAGGTGGACACGCTACTTCCTGCCACCACGCACTACTGCCTGGCATCCTTTGGGGTGCCAGTAGCACCCAGGCAGGCTGCTGCTTCCTCTGATTTCTCCACAGGCTCTGCATGGGTTTGGCACCCTCCCCAGCCTCACTGCTCCCTCAATTCTAGGGCAACAGCACAGCTCCCCGCCGTGCAAGGCAGAGAGAAGCATATGCTTCCCAAGATACCCCAGATTCCTCCTGTCCCACGCACAGCTCCTGCAGTGGCCGAGGCAGGGACAGCCCTGCCAGCCGCGGGCAGGCAATCAGTTATCCTGCCGACAGCAAGCTGCAGCTTCATCTAATATTCATCTAGGGCCGGGCTGCGCCGGCGGCTCTCCCGCCTTTGACCTCCCGCCCTCCCCTCTTCCCAGCCGGGACCGATTGCTCCGCGCTGAATTATTGATGCTGCGCTTCAGGAGCCAAAATCGATAGCGCTGCCTACCCCCTCCCAAGCGCTTGGCCAAAACGGGCTCTTGGCAGGGGGCTGGGAGCCCCACCCGGCCAGCGCAGCAGTGCTCGGGCTGCTCTGCTGGGAGATGTTCGGGTTGGGGACAGGCAGAGTGGCAGAGGGCAGCAGTGGGGTGACACAGCTCGTCAGTGATTAACCAGCTACTAAACAACGCCAGCTCCAGCATCGATCGCCCCTGGAGCACAGTGCACCCACAGGAGATGCTCTGCTGCTGCCAGACAGTGGCTTGTGCCATGCCACCAAGGCTGCAGCAGGCTCCAAGGGGAAGACAGTGCCAAGTAAACAGGGTGAGGGGGTACAGATTACTAGCACTCCTGTTCAAGCCCTTGCTCAGAGGGAGGTCAGCTCCAAACAGAGGATGGGTTGCTCGGGGCCTCACACATCTGAACCTGGCAACTCAACAAGCCTGGAGTTCCCCCACATCATCCTCTTCCCCTTTGCAATCACCCCAGGGACAGACAGGGTCTTGCTGCAAGATTCTCCCACTGAACTGTTCCCCAGAGCTGAGGCATCTTTCTGCCCTCCTCTGGAGATGCTTCAGCCCATCACTGTGGTGACATGACACCAGCACAACCCATCCCTTGAAGACCACCAGCACAGCCTAGGCACAGACAGGGACTGGCATGGAGAGGACAAGGAAAACATGGTGAGACAGCTGGGGCAGGGGAAAGCATGGCAGGCAGTATCAGTGGCTTCAGAGTGAGTGGAGGAGCCCACATCCATTAGCAGACCTGAGCTATTAGTGTACAGTTTCAGACTCTGGTCCCTGGGCTGTCACTGTCAGCCCAGGCATGGCTGGTAAACAATCTACAGAGGGGACTCAGCATTTCCAACTCCCAGGCACTGCCCAAGACCTTTCTCAGAGAGCAAAATCTCCTACCTGCTGCCTCTTGAGTCAAGACAGGGGTGACCAATGCAACAGCATCTCACTTCCATCCCAATGTGCCACTCACCCACAGAACTCCCCACATGGTGCCTAGGACTCAGCTCAACCTCAGCAAGTTTCTCCCCACTTCCTTCCCCTCCAGGCACCTTTTGTTGATGGGAGCAATTGCTGCCAATCTGGCTCACTTGGATCCCACTCCCACCACCACAGGTGGGGCAAATCTCCAGCCAGGCCAGAAGGACCCACAGCTCCTCAAAACCGGGATGTGGGTGCAGAAGGACAGGGCAGGCTGTGTCTCCCCATGCTACATGGTAACACCGTGTCAAGAGAGGACTGTCAGCAAAGCTTGTCCTTCACAGGACACAGGTATGCCACTGTCCATCCCAGTCCTTTCTGGAGGGATGTTGGCTGTTATGGACATGCCTAGACACAGATATCCTGTTTGCAAGCTCCTGCCCTGGCCCAGGCCAGGGAAAAGACACTTTCAAGTGAACAAGGAGTGTGCCCCATGGGGTGGAGTGAGCAGGGCTCAGGCAAGAAGCAGTCACGCAGGTCAGGGGGTGGCCCCTGCCTCATTCTGTGCCTCCCAGCAGAGCTGCTGCCAGGGCCAGGGGTTCTCTGTCTCATTCCTTTCCACTGCAGTTGGAAGCCAGTGTGCTGCAGAACAGCTGCAATCAATGTCACCAGCTTTGGTCCAAAGCTTTGAGCAGCTGCATGGGGAAGTAAAAGCATAGGGAAAGGAGAAAAGCAGGGCCTGAGGGTGGCACTTGCCAAATCTCCAACAGCACTGGGGAGGTAGGATCCAACCTGGGCATAGTCAGCCTGTTGCCCTCCCCAGGGCTCACAGGCAGGACACATGGAAGTTAACTCAGCACCTGCCTCAGTTTCCCTCCTGTCACAATCCACCTAGGAGCACTGCTACTGAGTACAGGACAAAGCAAGAGGTTAAGCAGCAATGAAGACTTTTCTATCCTGCAAGCAGGTTCACAGGCCCAGAGGGAGAGAGCCCCACATCTGCCTGCTTCCTCCCCACCACCCCCAGGCATGGCCAACCCTCAGGTCCAGCCCAGGGGTGCTGCTCAGGAGTGCCCTAGCATTATGCATGGACAAGAGCTGATGTTTACCACCACACCCAGCCTGTGCAAGAGCCAGCACTGCAGAACCAAAGCAGAGCATCCCAGGGCACCAGTGGAGCAGACAAGCTGCCTCTTGTCATCTCAGTCCATGCATGCCTCAACGCCTGGGGTCAGGCAGGATGCAGCTGAACATCTGCCAGCACAGGCAGGGGCTTGGCCTTTCACACGACCATCACCCTCGAGAGTTCAGGGAGCACCCAAGCAAGTGCTACTGACTCCCCTCCCAGCACTCATAGAATCCTCTGAGTGGATTTGGGCTCCACCAAACGTGCCACACTCAGACCACTTAGCACTTTGCACAGCCCTGACAGTTAGCACCCCCTGTGTCCCTCCAACAGTTAGCACCCCCTGTGGCCCCCAACCCTGCCCAAGTGCTACTTTGGGGAGAGCCAGGAGCAGGAAGTACAGCAGGGACTGCTGCCCAGGCCTGGCTGCTCTGCAGCATCGTGCTGAGTCTGACACCTCATATTTGGGGGTGAGGTGACCACAGACCCTGGGGACACCTCGTGCCCGTGGAGGTGCTGAAAAACACCCTAGTGCCCACTGGCACGCTCATACACAGTCCCAGCCCACAGCACCCCAGCACGCATCGAAGTGCAGCACCGTGCAGCAGATATCCTGCCAGCCCTGTCCCTTCTCCACATCCTCAGTCCCTGGACCTCGCACAGAGCAGACAGGACACTCCACTCCTTGCACCAGAAAACCCCTGCTCATCCTTAACAGCAGCAAACGGACACTGTGGCCGGGACTCTCCTGTGGACACAGACACATCCTCAGGGGCAGCTCCAGGCACCCACCGCTCGCCGCCCACATGCCCGGGGAAGCCAGCACCGCCCACACCCGTTACCTTCCAAGGACACAGGCTCGAAGAGACCAAATTGCTCCAGCACCTTGACGAAGAGGACCAAGACCACCAGCACTGCGATCATCTCAAGGCCTTCAAGGTTCATGGTGGGGGCGTCTCATGTTCCCTCACTCCCCTGCCCCCTCCCCACCACAGTCCTGGAGGCCCTTCAGCCGAGGGCTGCGGCTGCCAGACCATGCATCTCCAGGGACCCTGGCTTCTGTTCCCAGGAGAGCAGGGACCAGCTGCCACCCCTCTGCTCAGGGGAACCAGTCATCAGCTGTGGGCGAGCAAGGGGTCAGTGTGGGGCTGTGGCCAATGGCTCGCGGCGCCACATCCGAGAGCCCAGGCGGAGTAAGAGTGGAGAGAGGCCAAGTGGAGGGAGGCGTGGGGGGTGGCGGGTATGGGGGGGCCAGGGGGGAAGGAGGCATGCCCTCCCATTCCAATGACACCACCTCCATCGATTTGCTTAATGCAGTTGCTAAGGAAACAGGCCACAGATATTAAAAGGCACTCTGTTCCCGGGGGGGGAGGGGGGGGGACATGGGGAGGGACAGGACGCTGGGCACTGGCTAAACATCCAGGGTAGGGATGACTCAGACTTGTCCTCTGTGTCTCACATGAGTTTCTTCCACATGGGGATCACCATGGTTGAGCACCCAAACTCCTCACAACCCTCTCCTGAGGAGGGTCTAGGTCAAGAAGAGCAAGGGTCAAGGTCACCATCCACCTACTGGGATGGGTCTGGTCATCTTGCTGGGAGAGCCAAGGGGACAGGGAGCAGGGCTAGGGGAACAGGCCACTCAAGGTGCCTAAGAAACTGACAGACCACCATGCAGAACAGCAAGAGGCTGGAGAGGAGGGGATGCAGGGGATGGGGATCCAGCAGGACTGAGGGACCCAGGCAAGGTCACACCACAGCTGGAGGCAGAGGGTGAATCCAGGCACCCACGTGCCTGGCGCACACATCCAGCACAGCCCCCGGGCTGTATTTAGCTCCTGTGCTGGCTCCTGCCGCTTCTTCTTTCCTTTTTTTTTTTACCACATCCAGCCCTTGCCTGGCTGCTCGATCACAGGCCACAGGGATCACCAGGGAGCCAGGTGCCTGCTGGCCCCTGCCCCATTACCAGTGCTCACAACCCCTTGGAGTTCACATCTTCCCCTGGGGATGCTGCAGGCACTGCCTACCCTGGATGGATGAGTCCCACGTGAAGCAAGACCAGTCCCAGCTCCAGCACCAATGTGACAAGCAGGAAGCAGGACTGCCCCATGACACTGCTGCTCCACACCCTGCCTTGCTGCCCCCAGGAGCAAGGACTGCTACCCCAGGTATAGGTAGGGTGGCCATGCCCAGGCTATAGGGCAGACCCCTTGTCCAGCTCTATGGTCCCTCTGCACCCACAGAGGGCTCCACAGACAGGACCAGGGCAGAGAGCCCCCTTTCCTTCCTGTTGTCTTTATGCTGGTGAGTAAAATATGTCAACAGGGGAAGAAATGTCATCTTGGGACACCCACCAGATGGCAGAGGTGCTGGCTGATGATGGCAAGAGCTCTCAGAAGGGATACCCCACACCAACCCCTCCCAGAACCTGAAGCATTTGACACCGGGCAAGGATGGAGAGGACTGGTGGCTCAGTCCCAGGCCAAGGCACGGCTGAGCTACATAGCAGCTCCATGCTACCAGGCTACCATCTCCTGGCTGCCTGAGATGTGCTCCCAGGACTCTGACATGAGCAGAAGATGCTAGTGATGCATCAGAGGCAACTTGGTGAGAGAGATGAAAGTCTTCCCTGGGGAAACATGCCTCAGACTGGAACTTTTCAGACCTGACAGTTCCTTTTCTTGGAAAGAGGTGAGTTTCCAGACACTGAGCCTGGATTTCACCCAGCTGGCTTTGCCCCCACTCTGAGCCAGTCCCTTTGGGGCAGTGCAGGCCTGTTGCCACTCTCAGAGGAAATCTCTCACTGATGCCAACTGCACTTTTAAAGCCATTAATCTTTTTGAGCCTTGGTTGAAACCCATTCTCTCACTGAGCCTACAGCTGCTCCCAAGGCTGATGCCTGCCCTGCACTCCACGGGCATATTTATGTGACCTGACTTTGACCCAAAACAGCAGCAGAGGACCCCTTGCAGCTTAAGCCAGGGCCTGTCCCACGACAAAGGGTTTGGGAAAGCTCCTCTGCTACAGGAACCTGCTCGGCTCACACAAGCAGACCATCATCACCCCCTTGTCTCAGCCAGCATCATGTGATGCTGGGGCTGAAGAGCACCATGGCAGGGCAGACACTGAGCAACAACTTTCCTGCCTGCCCTCACACCCATCCTGTCCCATCCCAGCTGGCCTCCCTGGCAGAACAATAATAAATCACCCACTGGCCAGCATGTCAGGATTGCTCATTTCCATGATGAGGCTGTCAATAAAAGCCCTTTGTTGTTTGCTACCAGCATGACACAAGATCCCACCAGGCATCTGTGCTGGTCTCACATCCCAGCACCACATGCTGTACCAGAGCCCAGCTCCCAGCACCCCCAAGCTCATCAAGAGTTGCTCACCCGGATCACATCCCCTGCTACCAAAGGCAGCTCCAGACAGGCTGGGGGATGTTTTAGGGCACCACTCCCCTCAGCTCACCCAGGTCCCCAGGAGTGCTCCTCCATCTGGAGCTGCCTCAGGGATGGAAGAGAGACATGGGAACACATGTGAGACTTCACCTGTAGAGCCAGACCCACAGCTGCTTGTGAGGGATGCTTGAAGGGCCACCAAAAGTATATATACCACACCAGAAGTGAGACAGGGCTTTGTCCTTGACCCTGTCAAGGTCCATTGCTCCCAGGGGTGGCTTCTTGCCCCTGCAGCTGCCCATGGCCATGCCATGGGAAAATCCATGAAACTGAACTGTGCAGGAAGAGGTCACATGGATTGGATGGATGGATGGACGGATAAACAAACACATACTCCAGGCATAAAAGGTCCTGCATGTCCCCAGATACATAGTGCTGGTGCCAACCCTCCTGCCCTGCTTCCTGTCTTAGGGATTTCATGCTGCAAAGCCCCCTGCATGTGCACCCCACTGCACCAGACCTTGGAGAGACCCTTCAATGAAGAAACCAGGACCTCTGCCACATCACAGAGCTCCCCAGCACACCAGCTGATGAGCAAAGATGTAGGTCATGCCTAAAGGGACCAAGAGCCCCAAAACGCAGGTTGAAGCCCCAGTGTCAGCACCAGGCACCCCCACAGAGTGGGAGGCACCAGGGAGCCCATCTGCATCTCCATCCCACAGTGAGGGGCAGCGGTACCAAGACACCAGCAGCACAGTGGAGCTGGATGACCCCAGAGCAGCCCTGTGCCACTCCTGTGACTGCCACTGGCAGCTCTCACACAGAGTGGAGCAAGACCAAGACTAGGAGGAACAAATAAAGTGACTGAGGAGGAGACCAAGGTGTCTTAGAGAGGAGGCTCCCCAACCCCCTTTCCCACACCAAGCACCCAGCTTGCCTTGCTGACTGGTTTGTGGAAGAGACAGAACGAGCAGTGTCACCCTATCCCCCCGTGTCCCCATCCCCATACCTTCAATGCCACTGATGATTTTGAAGCAGCGAGTAGTGAACCAATAGGAGATCAGGAGGAGGATGGCAATCAGGGAGGCATAGAGCAGGCTGTCGTTGTGTAGGGTTGTCCTCTCCATGGCTCCATCCCCTGTGCTTGCTCAGGTCCCCTGCCCAGCCCCACACGCTATCTGGTGCAGCCCTGTCCCAGCAGTGCTCCACTGGCCACCCTGGGCACAGAGGCGGGGGGCTGCACAGGCAGGCAGGCAGGTAATTGGGAGCGTTGTGTGAGAGCCAGGCTCCCAAACCAATTACCTTAATTGTGCTCAGGCAGCACATGGCAAACAGTTAAAAATAACCCTCCTGGCCCGGGGGGAGAGTGGCACCATCAGCCAGAAGAAGGAAGTAGGGGGCAGAGAACAGACAGGGCTTGCTACACATGTGGCTGTATCTCTGTGCAGTGGGGCTAGCAAGGCATCACCATGGCCCAACAGCTCCTCTGAGTTCACTGATGGACCCTCAGGTCTCAGCCCCTCACTGCCGCCTTGCAGGTGGAGCTGGGAATCCTGGAAGCAGGGCTCTCCAGGGAATGATGCTGCAGACTGTGAACACCAGGATCTCTGCTGAGATGCCTGTGCTCGTCCTTGCTCCAGACACTGGGCCTTGAAGGAAGGTGTCTCTGTAGCCTTACCAGCCCAGAGAGCTGGGGCTGGCAGAGAGGTGCTGGCACCTCGTCCCCTGCACCCCAGCACAGCGCTTCCCTGGGATCAGCATCCGCTCTTCTCAGCCTGGTCAGAGCTCGTCAGTCTGGTTCCTGCTCTGCGATGCTGGGTGCGCTTGGGCAGTGCCACTGCGGGTTTGGGCATGCTCACTGACACCCCCCAAACCCCACAGCACTAGCTGCACCCTTGTCTGAGACACCTCCAGTCCCCAGGCCATACTCAGCCCCCTTGGCCACCCCACGGGACACATGACTGAGGAAGATGCTGGACCCAGGTCTTGGCTCTACCACATCTTTGCATGCAAGATGTCCCATCCCAGCAGCTCCAGCCAGGGGACAGGGCCACCCATACGTAGGTTGAGGGGCAAAGCATCATCCCAGCTGTGCCCTGTTCAGAGCACAGAACTCAGGCATCTGTGTCCACCTTCCCTGCCCTTCCCTATCCCCCAAGCCCAGCCACTCTGAGGGTCCACAGGGGACACAGGACAAGGTGGCAAAGTGGCCCAAAGATGCACCCATACCTCAGTACTGGGGAGGGGGACAGGCCCTGTAACACTGCCCTAGGCACAGCTGTGCCAGGATGGCCAGCCCAGGCTGGCACCGAGACCATGCCCCCTGTCCCACTTTGGGCTGTGACAATAACAGCCACGGAGCATTCCCCACCCAGCCGTCCCTGCCCTGGCTCCCTGGCACTGCCAGCAGTGCAGCCCTGGCACCCAGCTAAAATTAACCACCCGGCCAGCCACCCGCTGTCTATAAATAGAAGTGCCAAGGAGCAGGGGTTCTGGCCTGGAAAGCAGTTCTGTGTACACAGCACACCACAGGCACACACGGGGCACCACCCACAGCTGTCGGGTAGCTGGTGGCTGGTCCCTGTCCCTATCCTCCCAGCACCTGGGCACAAGAGAGTGTCCCCAGATGTGGGATGGGAGCAGATGGGGAGGGAGCAGGATAATCAGCACAGGACCCCTCTCTCTCTTCTCTCTGGGAGATGACCACACACCTTAACCATGTCCAGGCTCTCCCACCCCTGTGGCTACCCTTAGGGTGCTCCTAGCCTGGTGCTGCAGGGTGTTAAGGCACTACTACCCCAAAATGTGCCATGGGACCAGCTCAGCCACAGGAGTGGTGATGGTACCTAGGCAGAGCTGGGGATCAGCTGTCCAGGTGCCTTGGGCACTGGTGACCTGCTGGGGCAGAGCAGGGGGAGCAGCCTGATTGATAGGAGCCTCCCTTTTTTTTTGGTTCTTGGGGGCCATCATCCATTAGGGAGAGTTAAATTTAGGTTACAGCTGATCCCTTATTACCTCGCTGCTAATCAGAGCATGAGCAGATTATTAATAAGCACATTAAAATATTGGCGAAATGCTATTTTGGGGAGGTGAAGTCACAGTTTTAATCTGGTTAATTGATTGAGTCATTTCTCTTTCCCCCCATTGGCAACTCGTCCTTGGCTGGCTCTGCAGGGCACCCAGCTGGGAGGGTGCCCCACCCCAGGGCCTGCCTGGCCACCACCCAATAACCTGTGTGGTGAGATCTGCAGGACCTTCTTCACCTATGCTGGGAAGGCAGAGCAGCCAGCTCTCTCCTGGAAGGGCCCAATGGGCTAATGGTAGCTAGAGGGGAGGGATAGCATCTTGGTGACCCAAGTGCACATGGACTGGAGCAGTGGCTGGAGAGGAGGGGATGCTGAAGAGGAGAGAAGGCTGCTCAAGCCCCACATCCTACTCCCAACCCCAGGCTACAAGCCTTCAGAGGCACAGAGCTGCCCAGCTATGGGCTTCACCCCGCTTCAGCTTGTTCCAGAGGTGGGAGGACACTGAGAAGAGGGTGAGAAGTGATAGCCAGTGTCCCACTTCCAGCCATGCCCCCTGCACCCATCCCAGCTCCTTGCATAGCTGGCAGGGTTGCAGAGACAGCATGAGGCTGAGCCCTTGGGGCTGTCCAGCACCGCACATGGCCAGCCCAGAGACCCAGTCCTGAGGGACATGTGCTACAGACCCAGCCTGTAGTGCCCAGCGACAAACCCAGGACACAGGGACAAGGACCTGTAGGACATCCTTGCAGACGGTAGGCATGGGGCTTTCTGAGGTCCCCTTCCTGCACCACTCTGTCACCTGCAGTTCTGCCCCTCACACCCAGAGCCAGCCTGAGCTGACTCATCCTCTGCCCTCTCCACTTCAGGCTAGTTGGCTGGTGCCCAATGGAGCCAACTAGCAGGGATGGATCTGGTGCTGCCTGTGGTACACCCAGCCTCCAGAGCCTGCCAAGCTGCTCAGTACAGCCCATGCTTACCCTGCCACCCCTTCCCCTACTGCCATGTTGTGGGCTGGCAAGGAGTCCTGAAGGGGCTATGAGGTTGCAAAGTGATGGGAAGCGCCACCCGAGGCCATCAAAGGGCTTGGGTCCCTGCGGGCGGGGAGATGGTACAGAAGCTGGGCACAGTTCACAGCATGGATACCACTCCCAAGTCCCAGCCCCAGGGCTGCAACAAGAGCATTCCCAGGGCACCCTCACCTGCAAAGGCTGGGGAAACCCAGGGGCTCCCCAAGACAAGGCGGGAACAGAGCCTGGGAGGGGTTTTCCAGGTAGGCTGGGTCCTGGCAAAGGCAGTGCAGATGCTAGCCCTGCTCCAAGGCATGACGCTGCCACATTGGCCCAACAAGGCCTTCTCTGTGCTCCCAGCATGGCATGTCCCTGCCCAGCATCACTGTGGTCCAGATGGTCAGCCCCAGGGATTCCTGGTGGGACCAGAACATGGGGAGGGCAACCTGTCATAGGCACAGGGGTGAGGGCAGGAGCTGGGCATGCAAGGTCCCAACACAGACAGACACCTGATGACCTCCCAGAGACATGTCCATTGGTGGCTCTGGGCTCACACCTAGGAGAAAGGGTCCTGTCCAGCTGGCTGGGCTGTGCAAGGACTGGCAGGGAGGCATGGGTCCTGCAACAGCTATGACAGAAAACAGAGAGCAAAGAGCATGCAGCTCTGTCCCCAGGACCAGATAGCATCCCAGGACAGGAGCATGAGAGGTTGCAGACACCAGGCTATGTCCCTACTCCAGTCGGTGGGCACACTCAGGGGTTCTCTGGGCTGGCTGGCTGGAGGGCACAGCCCCAGACTTGGAGGAAACAGATGTTTGGTGTGGCACAGAAGGATCAGACCAGCTGAGATTCATTTGCACAGCAGCTTTTTCACACTCCACTCTGCATCAGCCCCCACCCCCCAGATAAAACATTCCCATCACTCCACATCTACAAGGGACCTTCAGGGTCCCTCGTTGCCTCCCATGAGCATCTTCAGCTTTGTCCTACATGGAGTCTAGTGCAACCGCTCCACCTGGGCTTGAATTGCTCAGCACCTAAACAGCATGTACACCCCCACCCCCCTCCCAAAAACAACCCCACAGAGCCCACCAGAGACCTCTTCCCGCACAACAGAGCCCCTGTGCCACCCAGGACAGCACCTACCTTGGGAGAGGGTCCCGGTGACAAACTGGTAGAAGAAGCGAATCACCCGGCCCAGCTGCCTCTTGCAGCGCTGCTGGCAGTGGCTCATGGCTCCAGCTCACAGCGCTGAGGAGGGACCCGGCCGCACCCCTCCCAGCTGGCAGACGGACCCCCGGCTCCTCCGAACGGCAGGGATGCCCGCGGGAGGGCAGAGCCTTCCTTGCCCGGGGCAAGCCCGCAGGCATCGGCAGCAGGTCCAGCCCGGTGGAGAGGGCACCGGCAGCGCCTGGCAGCGCGGCAGCCGCCAGGCCCCGCTCCCAGGCGGCCGGCAGCCGGCTGGGAAGTTTTATGCTGGGATGCTCCTGGGATGCTGGCTGCGATTCATAGGGGCTGGGGTAGGGCAGCGGCAATGCCCCTTCCCCGGCTCACAAAAGCTGACCCCCAGGTGGGAGAGGGAGTTGCGTCCCCGAGCGAGCCCTCCCCGTGCCGTGCCAGCCCGCCGGTCCCCTCCGCGCAGCAAAGTTGCCGAGGGGGGTGGGGAGTAGCGGCCAGGGGATGAGCAGGGCTGGGGAGCCCAGTGGGATCAGGCAGCTCTCTGGGAGAGGTGGATGAAAGCCTCCCTGGCTGCAGAGCCCTGGGGTGCCCCTGGCTCCTGGTCCACCTCTTGCCACCAGCTCGACCCGGCACTTCACGCCCTGGCTGGCCGGGAACCAGAGGCAGGTTGGTATGGCAACCCGCAAACTCCACAGGTCCCGCTGACCAATGAGGTACTGCTGCATCCCAGGGCCGCCTCTCTTCAAGAAATGCTCCTTCCGGAAGGGAGCCGGCACCGAGAGCATTCTGCATCCTTGGACATCAGCCCTCCACTTCCCACCGTTAAGTGCTGTGAGCATCCTGCATCCCCAGGCATCAGTGATCTGCTCCGGCCAGACAGTACTTCCAGTGTCCTGCATCCCTGGGCAGCAACTATCTGGTGCTGCAAGTGTCCTGCATCCTCGAGCATCAGCCCTCCAGCACTGTGAGAGTCCTGCAGCCACAGACACTGGCTTCCGCTGGCTCCACACAGGGGAGGAGACGAGAATTGACACAAGGATGGGAGGAAGAGAGTCAAACTCCCAGACCGCCCAGGCTGAGAGCTGCTTGCTCTAAAACTCAGCCTGGCAGTGAGTTGCTAGCTTGCACAGTGTGTCAAAGCCAGAAGAGAGTCTGGCATGTGGCAGCAGTGGGATTTCCCTGCTCCCAGAGCCAGCACAAGATGCTCTGTGCAGACTGGCAACCACATCTCTTCCTGAAGTCATATTTTCCCAACTGCAGTCCCCTCTCCACATTGCATCCACACCCTGCACCAGCAGGATCTCAGCTCTGCATCCATCGAGGCTCTATTATCTCAGAAGCTTCATCTCTTATTAATGGGGAAGGAAGTGAACAAAAAGGCACCTGATGGAAATTACAGCTTTTGCTGCCTCGGGGGTGGGAAAGCAAGCACAGACATGATCCAGCCAGGATCAGACTGCCCAGTCCCTGCCATTGCCTTAACAAGGAGCCTCAAGGCAAGGAAAAGGTTCACCCAGGAGCTGGTATGAGGTAACCTCACCCTCTCCTTCCCAAAAGAACCGTCCCATCCAAACCAAATTCTCCCTGTTTGTTATGCCAGCTATGCCTCTGCAAGGGGGTGGCAGCTCCCCAGCAGCCCCCCACACACACACACATTGCAACAGATAGTGCCCTGGGACAGGGAACAGGCATCAGGGGATGCTGCACTTGTCACTGTAGGGCTGAGCTAGGTTTGGGGAGACCCTACAGCAAGGCACAACACATGGCACAGCAGGGGCTTGCAACCCTACAACAGTACATCCAAAAAGCCCTGGGACAGGGAAGGGCTGCAAGGATGTGGATCCTTCCCAAGCCAGCAGAGGCAAAGCAGGCAAACAGAGACACAGATGTAGGGACAGTCAGTGAATCTAACACCCTAACTGAACCTACCTTCTGTGGACCACCTTTCCCCAGGCAAAAGCTCAGAAATTTGGGGTGCAAGTGGTGCCCAGTCCCCTCCTGCCACATCCCAGGGGCAGGTCAGGGGTTTCCCAGGGGCAGGTCAGGGGTTTAGGACCCTTTTCCTAAACTACAGTATCCAGGAGCTCCATTCCCAGATCAAACCCGCAACACAAATATGCCAGCACAGTTTCTTGTGACCATCATCTGTGTGATACAAGGCCAAATCCTGCAAATGCAGAGCTCATCTCGGCTCCACAGCCTCACTGAAGGGACTAGCCAGCACAACACATCCTAAACCAGGCACCGCACCCCAAAAGCCCGAGGGATATAGGAGAGGTGGCAGAACAGCCACAGGAGGGTGCCAGAGCCTACAGGACACGTCAGCAAACACAATCTGCAGATCCATTCCAAATCCACCATCCAGCATCCTGGGAGCCAGATCCCACATGGCCAAGAAAGTTGCTGCATCCCAAGCAGCTGGCAGACACAAGCAGAGTCCTGTGCAGCCAGGTCATGATTGCTGTGTAGGACAGGAATGTTCACACATCTCCCCATCAGACCACCTACAGATCACCCTACTACAGCCTGCAGGGACATTGTGGGAGAGAAGCGTCCAGTGCCTATGTCATCCACCCCATGTACCAGGCTTGGTTGCCAACCAACATCTCCTGTGCTACTACCAGTCTAGAACTGGAGAGTGATCTCTAAAGGAGCCCCACCCCTCTGGGCAGGCTCTTGGCTCTTCAGAGAGACCCTTGTGCACAGAAGCTTGTGGGGACCACATGGGACAAGTCCACACTGTCCTCTGCCCCTGCACTCAGCAACCCACAGCAGTACTTTGCCCCAGCAGCACACTGCATGAAGATGTGCACTAGCTGGCTCCCTGTCCCACGGCTCCCTCTGAGCGCACACTCCCTGGGCTGCCATCAGGGACTGCACATCTTGTCCCTGCAGCAGGGCAGAAAAACCTTTCAGGTCACTGACTCACCTCCTGGCAGGACAAACAGAAATTCAGCAGAAATCAAAAGCAGGCCACAAAGCAGAGCTGTTGAGCCCACATTTACACAACTTTTCCTGCTGAAGAGCTTACACCGGGGTCACAGCCAACTCAGGTACCACTGCAGGGTATACCCTGCCATCCTGTGCTTCTCCCATGAAGCAGACAGTGAGCCCCCAGCCCCAGGGGAACTCCAGTCTGCAGAGTGCCTCACAGGTCCAAGCACTGCATCTCCCAAAGGGCTATTTTTAGCCAGCCTGTGTCCACAGAGCATCTGTTAGGCTCTTAAAGAAGACATGCTGGAACCACAGCAATGGGAAGGGAGAAGACAACAATTTCAGGGTCTATATCCAGCTCTGTCCCCCCACATTCTCTGGCAAGAGGAGCAGCTACCCTACACTTCACAGTGCCTAGACTGCACCGGGGACTGGCCTAGCTCCCTACTGTAGGGCATGAATGGCAAGTTGAGGGAGGCTGGAGAGTACCATTGTTCCCCACTTCCCTGACCCCAGTCCCGACTGCCTGCCTGCAGACTGTGCTGGGACAGCCTCCAGCTTAGATGAACAGGAGTCCCGCAATGTCTCTGAGGTGTCACAGCCCAGGTGGTGCTGCAAGTCTGACCCACAGCCTGTGCATGCCATGGGCTGCCTGACCCAAGGTCCGACCCACAACCCATGTGTACCGCGGGCCAACCCACGGTTCACGCGTGTCACAGGCTGGCTGAGCCACGGGCAGCCCGTGCCTGCCCAGGTGCCGTTGCCGTTGCCTGACGCTAAGAGGAGCCCCGGTACAGCAGAGCAGCAACGGCAGTGCCACGGCGGGGTGAGCCGGGGACATGGTTCATTCAGACGGCTGTGGCGGCCGATGGCACACGGGGGACAGGAGGGGACACGTGAGGTTGTGTCAGAGGGCGCAGGCAAACGCGGCCACCTGAGGAATGCCCTGAACGCGTGGGCAAGGGCACATAGGAACCGTGAAAGCCATCTCTACAAGGACATGTGGCAACCGTGCCCTGCTGGCTGTCCCTTGCAGGCTGAAGGGACAGCTACAGCACCACCAGGGAGGGGGACACGACACAGCTGTCCACACCAGAGCCACTGCTTCCTTCCCTGGCCAGGTCCTCTCCTCCTGAGGTGCCTTCTTGGCAGACACATCCTTCCTAAGCCACCAACATCTGGGCTTGTACCTGCCGTGGGAGCAGCAGGGAGCAGGGGAATTCACGCTGATTCCTGGCCATGAAATATTCATTAGCACAGGCAAAGAAAGAAATAAAAAAATAAAAGACAAGCAGAAGGGAGGGGAGCAGACACGGTGCTTGCAGGCAGCTCAGCATGGCACAAACATGTCCACAGCACGGCTGGATCAAGGTCTTCAGGACTGACACTTGCCTGTGGGTCCCCTGGTGCCTGTGCAAAGCCCATCCCACTGTCATGAACACTAGAACACCTCCAGAAAATTCAAGGTGGGAAGGATGCAAAGAACCCAGGCTCGAGCCACCACTGAGGTCCACAGGGACTGGACAGACACTCAGTCACCTTTTGGCGGGGCGGGGGTAGGGAGGGTGGAGGCTACACACATCCCAGGAATGCCAGACCCGCAGCTGCCTGGGAGGAATGAGGCAGCAGCTGCCTGGAGGAAGGGCTCAGCAAGACTCAGGCCAGAGCTAGGGAAGGCTGAAGGATGAGCAGGGGGACATCCCAGCAGCAGGGACTGCAGTAGCCATGAGCTACTGGTCCCAGAAACATGATGTCAGGGAGGGGGTGGTTTCGTGGGACCCAAACACAGCTGCCATACACAGTGGAAGGCTTAACGCAGCCAGCCCTGTGTGTGCGTCCCACTGCTCCTCCTGTCTTCTCCCAGCCTTGGAGACCTGCAGCCTCTGGGACTCAGGGAATGCTGAAACGTGATGCCAGAGAAAATAAATAAGGCAGCTAATGAGGTGATTTGCATAGCTATTAGCAGGCAAGATTTGCAGCGGCTCTGACATGGGATGTGCTGTCACAGCAAAGCACAGCCTGGGGGGGCTCCGATAGTGCTTCCAGAGGGAAGCATACAGAACAACCTTGCTGCAAGGGGTCACCACAGGCACTCAGTAGCCCACTGTGCTAGG
This sequence comes from Melanerpes formicivorus, assembly GCF_026170545.1. Taxonomy (NCBI): domain Eukaryota; kingdom Metazoa; phylum Chordata; class Aves; order Piciformes; family Picidae; genus Melanerpes; species Melanerpes formicivorus. Next base: position 8,327,132 of record NW_027142358.1, read on the forward strand.
GAGGCAAGGGGGACAGAAGGAAGGCTCAGAACAGGGCAGATGGCCTGAGAGGAGCAGTGTCTTCAGGCCCAGTGTCTTCAGCAGGGCTTTCAGCCCTGCGCTCTGGGGCTTGGCCCTGCAACGTACAGAGCATGGGGCAGCACAGGGCTCCTACCTTGCTGAGGCACAGACTGCATCCAGAAAGGGCACGCCGGCAAAGGCCAAGAGAGAACTGCCACAGCCCAGGCAGCCTCGTGGGGCAACCCCACTGTGGCACAGCCAGCAGGGCTCCATTCACCTCCCCATCCAAAGCTAGATATTGCTCCCAGCATCCCTTGCCTCATCTTGTGAATCTGACCCAAAACACACCCCAGGACAAGCATAAATGCTTTCCTACTTCACCTTGTCTGCCAGCAAATCCAGGTTACTCTGACTTGCAGCAGAATGTGACATTTTGGCAGGTAGGGCTGTGCATTAATCCCAATGGCAGCACCATCTCTGCATCGTGGCTGCTCTCATCCTTAGATGCTCAGTTTAGGGATACAGAATACAGAATTAACCAGGTTGGAAAAGATCTTCGAGATCATCAAGTCCAACCCATCACCCAACACCATCTAATCAACTAAACCATGGTACCAAGCGCCTCATCCAGGCTTTTTAAACACCTCCAGTGATGGTGACTCCACCACCTCCCTGGGCAGCACATTCCAATGGCCAATCACTCTTTCTGGGAAGAACTTCTTCCTAACACCCAGCCTAAACCTCCCCTGGTGCAGCTTGAGACTGTGTCCTCTTGCTCTGCCACAGATTGCCTGGGAGAAGAGAAGTGGATCACCGTGCCACACCAGGCAAGAGGGCACTGACCATCCCGGTACCCCAGGGCAGCAGGGGAAACATATTTGTTGCCTGTGGTGATGCTCCCAGATTCCCAACCTGCTCTGCTGGGATAAATGCTCTGTGAATTGGCCATGTGATGGAGAGGGGCAGCACGCAGGGCCACCCTCCCACGGGCTGCCAGGGCACATCTGGCTTTGATCACGAACCTGCAACGACAGCTCAGCTTGTTCTCAGCCAATGGATCTTGTTAAAAAATGCATGTGGCATGATCCATCTGCTCAGAAAGGTGCTGCCAGGGAAGGAGCCTGGCCCAGTGCTGTGCACAGGTCCTGCAGCACTGACCTGCCAGCAGATGGCAAGCAGCAGGTGAGCAGGCAGCAGCCTGGTTCTGATGGCACCAGGCTGGGGCCTGGGACATGCCCCAGACAGCAGACTGAGCCTAGCTGTGGGCTCCAAAACACCCCTGCAGTGCAGGGAAAGGATTGGGTCATGCCCACCATCTGAGGGTATAGACAAGCAGAAAGACCCAGCAGATGGGTGGTCAGATGGATGGACAGACAGTCACAAGCTCCACCCACAACTTGGGTGACAGGTAACGACTGGGGTTAGAGTCCCCCAGCGGATACTCTAGTGCATCCATCACCCCCCCGCCGCGCGGTTCCCAGCACTCCAGGTTACCCTGAGGCACTAACTCCTCTCAAGCTATATTTTTTAATTCAGTTCTGCTAAATATTTCAGGGATTTACACAGAAAAGCTCTCTGTGCTCGGCAGCACGTCAGCCCCACTGGCATCATGCAGGCAGTTACAGACACCTCGCCGGCCAGGGCATGAATAATTCATCATCCCCACACACAGGTATGGAGAAGGGGATGAGGTAGGGGGGACAGGCTCCATCACCCTCCACCTAGGCTCCTGGGGTGCATCCTGAGATGGTCCATGGCTCTGCAAAGTACATCTGCAAGGGTACATTTGCAGGGAAACCAAGATACAGGGAAGGGAAATGAGCAAGGAGCTGTGCCCAGCCTTGGTTATTAGGACTGACACATCAAGTCGGCAGCAGTAAACAAAGACACTACAGTCTGCCTGGAGCATCCAGGGCCACTTCTGAGCTTGTTGGGTCTACAAAGCACAGTAGCACTGAGAACACCCAAGATATACTGGGCAGTGGTGCAGCATGGCCCCAGGACTTCCAAAGAGCACAGACTTTGCAAGTGGGAACATCACTCATGCTGGGGCACAACACAGCCACAGCATCTCCTGATCCTGAACTGACAAGTTTTTGCCCTTCAGATGCTCACTTTGGTTCATGCCACCCCACAGGAATCAGCAGGGGTTTCCATCCCCAGCACATCACCTGGCATCCCCAGTCCTGTCCCTGCTCCCACTCCAAGCCTCACCTGGGTCTCCTGAAATGCAAGACTGGGGGAAAATCTCAGCCTGGCCACAAGCGATGCCAGCCCCCCGCTGCGACATCTGCTCCAGAGGAGGGCACGGCCCTCAGCAACCCTCCAGCCTTGCCATGCTCACCACCTTACCCCAAGCCACAGAGATGGTGACAAATTAATGAGCCCCATGCAATCCCGCACAGGTTGGTCTCTGATAAACGGAGGATGGCACCAGGCTAATTTCCTTGCAATCAGCGCTCGCCGACAGCTCCATCTCGGCACAGTGACAGGAGGAAGCATGGTGGGGGTGGGCTGAGATGTGACTGCAACGTGTGCAGGCCGCATGGGGCTGCCTGTGGGCCAGGCAGCAGGCACCCGCTGTCACCAAGCCAGATGCTGCCAGGCTGAGTGGCAAGAGCTATTAGCACCAGGGCTTATCCAAGGGCTCTGGCACACACCGGCCACACAGCTGGGAGGGGAAGATAAGGTTCCCAGGGGATCCCAGGGAAGGGAAACTTACTTCAAACGCCAGGAATCTCCCCAAAAAATGGACTTGGCTTGATGGCACTGAAAGTGTTTGCTACTATTAATAACTCTGGCACTGCAACTAGGCACCTGCTCCCCACCCCTGGCTTGGGCCCCTTTCCCTGCAGCAGCAAGGCAGGGAGGAAGAGCAAAGCAGCATTATATGTGAGGCTGAGGCTCTGACCCATGACTCTTCACTTGTTCCCATGCCAATAGCCCCTGGCACCGGCCTGAAACCTCAGGGTGTGTGGCAACCTGGGGATTCACACATACAGTCAGTTCTGCCCCCCAACAGCCCACCTGTACTTTTCTCCCCACGGCTGGGGCTGATGTAGCCCTAAGCCAGCACTAACTCTCTCCCCACCTGTATGCCAAGTGAAAGCTCAGCCCTCAGGCCCCCTGCTCCCTACCCCACAGGGCAGCAGGGCCGCCCACCCAGTCTCTCTAGGGCACCTGCTCAGCCCACTGCCAGCCCAAAGGGGGCCCCTGAGTCTGCCTTTTTAAACTGACATTTTGGGGACAGGAAAGCTATTTTCGGTTGTTTCAGAGGCAGCATTTCCACCACGGTTTGTCTGCCTGTGCTGGAGGGAGGGATGCTCTCCCTGGGGGTGCCGTGGCAGGCAGCTTTGTGTTGAGATGTGGTGCTCAGCACTAGCTCTGCACTGCTGGGTCAGCCTCACCCTCTTCACCGCCTACTCATTTCCTGGAACCAATGGGCCTAGGAGCAGGTGGGGAAAGGCAACACTAGGCTCCATTCTGGGCACAAGGGTTAGGAGCTCTGCACCAGGCAGAGGGGCTGGCTGGAAGCACAGAGCAGAGCCTGGGGACCATGCTCCCCATCAACAGGTTTTTTTCCACACACCTTGGTGAGACACCTCTGAAAAGAAGCACACAGTGCTGAGCAGCCCTCCCTCCCCTGGAGCCCCCAAGCACCCTCGGTAGGCATAAACGTGTCCAACAACTACTCAAGGGAAGAGTCCAGCCTCCCAGTGCAAGACCTGCTGAGAGGCTCAGAAATAAATATGTTAATAATCAAATACCCATCCTGCGCCTGAGCTCACGAGAGGACTTTCAAGTCTAATTAGCAGCAGATTTGTACCACGGATGCCTGGGCTCGAGGGACAATCCACCGTAGTTCCCACGAAGAGGAGAGGCTCTGCTATAATTAGCCAGCAGCATCCCATCTGCGAGGATTACCTCTAAATCCCTCCCGTGCTCTAGGCTGGGGGACAAGCGGGACCCAGGTAAGCTGAGATGAGAGATACCCCCAGGCTTTGATCCTGCAAAGGAATCTGGAGCTGCAAATCCAGGGCAGGGAGGAGTGCAGGCATTGAGGGCAGGCAGCACACCTGGAGGAGAGGCACCCTGAGCCTGCAGCTTGCCCTATGCTCCCCTTTCTGCGTGTAACTCATACAAGAGCAGCGAGCTCCTCTCCCCACAGCACCTTGCCACAAAGCCTCAGAGTGCCCCCAAAACCACTCCATCCCCAGGCCAATCACTTCCAAGCCAGGCCTCTGAAAATGGAGGACATTTTACAGTCTACTTCGGCCACACAGCATTGTATACCTCACTGTCAATGCAAAGAGCATCCCTCACCCTTCAGGAGACCGGCACCAAGCACAGCTTGCAATGGCCAGCAGTGGATGCTGGGTGCCCAGGGACACAGCACTGCGAGGGAGGGGATCACATCTGCAAAGGGATGGAGTTTCTTGCCACAGGCAAACACAAACCTGGGGGCTTGGCAACAGTTTGGGAATGTTTGTCAATCCCCGCCCGGGCTGGGCTGCCCTGCCGCAGCTTGGTGCAGCACTTTGTCTCGGGTTGATAGAAATCCCAGCAGGTCAGAACTTTCCCCAGTCCATCACAGCAGCACAGGCAGTGACCTGAGGAGCGCTCCCACTGCCCCTGCCTGCATGTTTTTAAACGGGGCCACATCCTGCTCCAGAGGATGCCATAACAGACACCGTTCCCAGTGCTACCACATCTTGCAGGGTGGCTGAGATGAGAGAAAGGGGCATTCAGGGGAGCAAGATATGGGGGCAGCACCTGAAGGTACAAGACTGCCACTGTTCAAACTGAGACCAGCCTCCTGGGGAATGCACAAAGGTGGAAACACAGCAGAGAGATGAGGGAAGAGATGGAGAGAGAGCAGAAGGGGCCATGCCTGCACTGAGGGACAGCCGAGGATGCAATGGTGAGCAGGAGCCCCAGGTCCAGGCCCATGGTGGGAGCAGCTGGCAGACACTGAGTCGGAGCTTGCTAACTGAGCAGCAGCTGCCAGGGACACTCATTTGCACCAGCTAATTGTGGGCAGAGGTGGCTGGCCTGGCAGTGGGCAACTTGCCCATAAGCTCCTACCAGCCTGGCTGACAGGCACAGCTCTGAGATGAGGGGAGAACAAGACAGGGCAACAGCGTTTGCGTCCAGGACACCTCCTCAGGGCTGGCATGGAAATATCTGTGCCAGAGATGCTGTGCTCATCAGCAACAAAATCAGCACTCATCCCTTCAGGGCCACACAGGTACCCCACATTCAACCATGCTGCCTCAGCCAAGGCACAGACCTCCTCATACAGCTCCTCTGCCAGCCTCCCCAGCACCACCAGGGTGTTTGTGCCAGCAAACAAGGGGTTACCAGCCCCTTGCTTCCCCAAGTTATTTAATTAAGCAGTGATAAAAGGCAAGACACATTATCCAGAGAGTGACGGCGCGTTGTAATTACAACAGGGCAGGCTGAGAAAACAAATAGCACCAAGGGAGGCGTGGGCATCGTGGGCCTGGGGACTCCTCAGGGATGTGGCCCAGGGCAGAGGCAGGACTCTTGTGTCTGTGGGCAGCAGAGTGGGGAATGGGCCCATTGCCTTGATGGATGTGGTCTGAGAACCTGCCCCTCTAGCTCACCCTGTGCTGGAGTGGCCCTGATCCTGGCCCCTTCCCTGGGGTGCGGGGTCTGGACCTGCCCCAGGGAGCAGCATGTTTTCAGGGAGTCGCTTTGAAATATTGAACAGCATCTCCTTCTCCTCCATGCTGCTCCAGGGCAGTTCTTTGAAACCAAGGGGACTTGCTGCCCATTTGAGGCAAAGAGACAAAGTGCCCACTGGGATGTGGCACCTCAGAAGGGCTCTGCCTCCCCACACACACAGCTGGTCACAGTGCTCATCTTCCAGATTTCTCCAGGCTTGGGTTTGAAAGTTCTGCCCCATTTCCTACACACAGCAAAGAGCAGAGGTGGGACATGGGGCATGGCCACACTATAAGCAAGAAGCCCACAGTGCTCTCCTCACACAGCCACCAGCGTCACCCCCATGTCCCCTTTCAGGGATTGGTGGGAGTCATTTGGTATCACCACAGTCACAGCTGGAACACATCAGGACTGCTTGGTCCCATTGTGTGCTCTCAGGTCAGATACCGCTATCCCCTGCACAGCCCCCAGCCACATCCCTTTCCTTCACTAAATCCTCCTCCTCTCAGCCCAATCCTCTTAGGCTTCCCCTCTCCCATTGCAGCATCTTTAAATTAATGCCTGACCAAGCATGGGATAGAAGAAAATGAAGCCTGGGCAGCAGGGCAGCCTCCACAATGCCTTGTAACATTTAGAGCATTCTTCCCTGCTCTTCCCCAACTTGTCATGATGGGGAGAGACTGGATCTGCCACAACCACAGTGAAGATTACTCAAGCAAGGGCTCCCAGCACCCACAGACTGAGCTGGTGATGGGTAAGGACAGTGAGTCCTCCCTCCAGCCAGTCCCTCACTTGGGAGGTTATGAGGTTCCCTGGAGGGAGTCCCAGCCATGCGTGGGTTATGCACCCTGTGCACAGTTTGCTCTTGCCAGCAGCAACACTTGCCTCGGACCTCACTGTCAACAGCTCCAGAGCTCCCTTATCACTCTGAGGCACCTCAGGGTCCTCAGCTCTGAAGACAGAAGTTGTGAGGGATTTGGCTGCTAGTGGGAAGTGCTTGAGGACTTCAGAGGAGCTGGAGCAGCATGTGGCAGGTGCAAGGCAGGGACATAGCAGGAATCACAGGCCCACAGGATGTTAGGGGTTGGAAGAAACCTCTGAAGATCATTGAGTCCAAGCCCCCTGCTAGAGCAGGACCATAGAATCTAGGACAGGTCACATAGGAACACATCCAGATAGGGCTGGAAAGTCTCCAGAGAAGGAGACTCCAAAACCTCTCTGGACAGCCTCTTCCAGTGCTCTGTGACCCTCACAGTGAAGAAGTTCCTCCTCATGTTGAGGTGGAACCTCCTGTGCTGCAGTTTACCCCTGGTCCTATCATAGGGTGCAACAGAGAAGAGCCTGTGCCCTCCCCCTTGACACTGGTCCCTCAGATATTTATAAGCATTTATTAAATCCCCTCTCAGTCTCCTCTTCTCCAGACTAAAAAGCCCCAGGGCTCTCAGCATCTCCTCACAGTGCAGTGCTCCAGTCCCTTCATCATGCTGGTAGCCCTCCATTGGACTCTCTCAAGCAGATCCCTGTCCCTCTTGAACTGGGGAGACCAAAACTGGATGCAATATTCCAGGTGAGGTCTCACTAGGGCCGAGTAGAGAGGGAGGAGAACCTCCCTTGATCTGCTGGACACAGTCCTCCTAAGGCATCCCAGATCCCATTGGCCCTCTCGGCCACAAGGGCGCACGGATGCAGGGTGCCACAACACACACCCGGATCAGTGCAGGGAACGCTTCTCGACCATGTCACCATGGAGCAATTAGGACAAGAGCCTTCCAGAGGAGCTGTGCAAGGGTGAGCAGACACGAAGGCTGTGCCAAACAGGTCCATCCCACCCAGCCGAGGTCCAGGCAGCACTGCATGGGTTTTGGGAAGATGCCTCAGGGAGCCAACACCATCGCAGCCTGTGGTCCAAAGGGACCACAACCTCAGCAAGCCTGGGGAGGCTCCCAGCCAGCAATCTCATCAAGCTGCCCTCTCCCTGGACAGCAGGGGCCAGGGCCGGGGGGAGCCAGGGCCAGGCACCACCCGCCAGAGCAGGGCTCCTGCTGATCCTGCATTACACAACAAATTGTGCACCGTATTAATGACTTTGCGGCAAAGGGGGAGCGAGATGAATGATCCCCGGTGCCGGCAGCGCCTCACTGTGCACCGCACAGGCCTCGGCAGCCGCCGGGAAAGGGAGACCGGCGCGGGGCAGGGCGCAGGGCACGGGGCAGGGCACGGGGCAGGGCGCAGGGCACGGGGCAGGGCACGGGGCAGGGCACAGGGCACGAGGCAGGGCGCAGGGCACGAGGCAGGGCGCAGGACAGGGCGCAGGGCAGGGCGCAGGGCACGGGGCAGCGCGCAGGGCACGGGGCAGCGCTTGGGACTGGAAGATGTGACTCCTGGAAGAAGAGCCAGGGGGAACGAAAGAGGCACTTAAGGGCAGAGCCCACCACTCAGCAGAGAGCTGAGATGTCCCCAAGGGATGCTGGGATCAGCTGTAAGTGCAGCATGTTACAGCATGGCTCACTGCGCTGCCCAAGCCCTGCATCCATTTGCCAACCTGTGCCGTGACCACAAAACCTGGCACCACAAGCCATCCCTTCCTACTCCAGGGTCAGACAGGGCTGCTGAGATCCCATGCAGCTGCAGCCAGAGCTGGGAGTGCTGTGCCCTACCACTAGACCACCTCAACTCTGGCATGCCTCTAGGAGTACAGCGTGGTGGGCAGCTGCCTGCCACAGCTGTTGAGGCAGGAGTTGGGGGCAAAGGGGAGCTGCAGCACAGAGCCCAGTGTCTGACTCTCTCCTTTCTCTCTCACCACTGGGAGGCTTTGCTAAATCACATCATTAAAAATTCATCCATACTTCCTCCCAGAGTAAATCAAAAGCCATCAAGGGCCAGCCAGCCTAGCCAACCACCTCCTGGGGACACCAGAGACAAGAAGAGACACACTGGGGACTTCAACAATCCACTGCCAAGTAGCCCCAGGGGGACCCTTGCAGTGAGAGAGGGACAGGTGGATTATTGCCTCTAAAGCCATTCAGGGTAAGCAATGCAATTTTTAAAAATTCAGTCTAGGAAGAAGTGATTAACCAAAGGGGCCAGGAGCAGCAGCTCGCCTGTCTGATCTCATTAGTGAGCAGCCTGGCTCTCATTTCACCCTGCCGTGGCTGGCTGGGCCACAGTAACTGGGTAAGAGCAGCTGGATGGCTCTTCCTTGGGTCCTGCTGGGTCTAGGGGTGACCCACGGGTGTGTGAGCTTGCCAGTGCCTCCCCACATCACATGGGGCTGCACCTTCTCCAGCCAGACCAAGGGAAGTAAATTCTCCTTACTGTAACTCTGCTCCTGGCCAGACTATCACCAATGCTCCATCCCTAAAAAGCACTTTTTTGGTATCCAAATGCATGGGTTTGGTCATGGGAAAAAGGCAGGTGAGGGAGCTGGTACATCCCAGCCATGCTGCTGAGGCCAGTGCCTGGAGCCAGGAGCTGGGTGTGTGTCTCTCTCTCTCAGCATCTTACCAAGAAACTTTCCTTTGCTTCAGGCTGTCAAGCTCCTTCCCAGTAGGAGCTTCTCTACCACAGGAGGTAGTTCATGTGGCCAGTGGGACAGCTCAGGAGAGGCTGCTCAGTCCATCTCTCTGCCTCTGCTTGGCAGAGGTGGGACAGTGGATTCATGCCACCAGCCCACCTGCAGAGTTAGTAATTTCATCATTCTCTACGACCTCCTCCTGAGAAAGGAATCACAGGTCAAGCCACCCATCCCTGCTGCCAGCCTGGCATGGGCCCTCAGGGCCCTGAGCATCCCTGCTGCCCCTGGGTACCACCACTGCAGCACATTCTCATTGGACCTCTCCGTTGGTCAGCTGACCCCACACCACTCCTTACCCCACACCACTCCTTACCCCACACCACTCCTTACCCCACACCACTCCTTCTCACCCAGCACAAAGCTACCAGCTGGTCCCAGGTACAGCCTGGGGCTCTCTAAGCAAAGCACAGTCCAGGCTCATCTGTGTGCAGGGTGCCTTCACCTGGCACAGGGCACAGCCCTCAAAACACTCACTGTGAAAGGAGCTGATGCAGGAATCAGGCACTGCAGCAGCTGTGCTCAGCACTGGGACACCTGCTTGTGTGTTCCCCAGTCCTCGACATCTCCAGGTGACTCATGTCAGCTGGTGGGATGAGCAGAGGCAGCATGGGTAGCACATCGACCCTCTTGCTGCAACCCAGAGACCCCAGCAGTGATGCTAACACCATCCAGGGCGGGTGCTGGCCACCTGAACAGGATCCCAGACCCAACAGATTCAACAGCAGAGTGGCTCCTGCCAAAATGGGTCTGGAGTCACCTAGAGCCAGAGCTGCTGAGCCCCAGTGGCTGTGGTCAGGCATAGGCAGGGGGGCACCATGTCACAAGAGCATGGGCACTCTCACACTCCTGCCCACAGGTGTCCATAGGTCGCTTGCCCTGTCTGAGCCAGAGAAGAAACTTTCAGTAAGACCCAAGTCCATAGGCAGTGAAGGTGACAGCGGCCCACAGCCTGCATCCCAGTCAGCTCGCGTTGAAGGCAGCAGCCGTCCTGCCCCCAGCTCCTCCCCTGCAGGGCTCCGTTTCCAAACACGCTAATTACTCACACCGCTCCCCGGGCGGCTGCACCACCCCTTTGCATTTGAAGCAGAAGACAAATTTGCTTAAAAGCCAGAAGGAGCCGGAGCCACCACAGCGTGGCGATGGGAGAACCCCGACAAAGCCTCCCAGCCAGCACAGCCCTGCTGCCACATCCCCTTCGCAAAGCTGCTTGTAGGGTATTGCCGAGAGCAGGGCCACTCCATCCTCTGTATCCTGTCCCATGCACTGTCCTATTGCTCGCCCTCATAGCATGGCACCCACTCAGCCCTGGCTGCCAGGAAAGCACTCTGGCATGGTTGAACAGGACTCCCACACCCACCCCCAGCCCTTGCCACATGGAAAAGGGCTCCTCTCTCCCTTTGTTCCCAGTGAAGCCGCTTGCACCAGGCCCAGCAGTTCACTTGTTTGGCAATAATCACCCCCAGGGCTCTGCAACCACGTAGCAGAGGGTTTTGATCCCCCCACCCCAAGCAAGAGTCCCTCACCGTGGTGTAGGATAGGCAGCCTGCCCAGCTCGCCCTCCCAGCTCACCCCCCCAGCTCACCCCCCCAGCAGGGCATGGCAGGGAGATTCATTTCACTAGAGGCTCATTCATCTGCAGCACGATTAAAGCACAGGGCTGGGATCCATCCCGGCGGCAGGAGAGTGATTTGCTAGCAGATGGATTTATCATCTCCCAAGCACAGCAATTTGGCTTAAACAAAACCAAACTACTTCTCCTAATGAAAACACCACTAATGAGCAGAGCCAGGGAGGAAGTCAGGGGAAAGCTCCACTAATGGGATCTCTCTTGTCCTTTGGGGCTGGTGTGACTTTCTGATGGCCCAGCTACAAGAAAAGGGCAGGAGGCTCAGCTCCAGATATGATGCGTGGACCTGTGTGGCCCAGGGGGAACCAGAGCCTGCTCCAACGAGCTCTGCTTACCCTTCCAAACCTCCTCCTGTCCCAGCTCCAAAAGCTCTGGGGGCAACTGGTCCCAGCACAGCACACATCAAGAAAGCAACACCATCAAGTCTGGGCATCTTCTCTAGATGCCACACAGCCAGCCACGGGGGAAAACTGCTCTCTGCTCCCACCCAGACAGCAAAAGAGCAAACTCCTCCCTGCTGGTCCATGGCTGTGGAGCCACACGCCTTGGCCCAAGTTGCAACAGCTACAAATTATGCACTGGCATCTGCAGAAGTGAGCTGTTTAACTGTCCAACCAAACCCACAAACTTCCTATCAATTAATCCTGTGCCACCAATTCCCCATGGGCTCCAACCTGTCTCTGCCTGTGGAGATGCAGCAGCAGCTGCCAAAACCTCAGCACCCGCCTCTCCATCTGCAAAACCCAACCTGCCTGCGGGCAGTGGAACCCAGCAGCGTTGCCCACAGGTTCCTCACCCCGTGTGTGGCTCTGCCCTGGCACGGGCTCAGAGCAGCATCCCCCCTGACAGGGACCCCCAGGATCGCAGCCTCCAGTCAGGAGGGGCCAAAACACCTTGTGAGTGGGGATTCAACAGCATCAAAGGGCTGCAGATAAGCCAGGACAGCATAGAGTGAAGAGGCAGAGGGCATACAAATGCCAGAGAGAGGGAGAGAGCAGACAGACAAGGCAGAGTCAGGCAGAGCTCCCATCACCTCAGGAAGGTGCAGCATCCATCCAGGGCAGAGCACTTTGGCACAGAGAGGACCCCACGGGATTCCCCCACTCCAGTGCATAAGTGAGAGATCATTCCCCACTGTACCCCCACCGTGATTATGGGCCCTTCTGAGGAGGTTGGGTGCCTGGCTCAAAGGTCAGCCCAGCTTCCAGCCCAGCCTCACCTCCAGGCAGTGGGAGCAGAAGCGGCAAGGGGAGGGGGGGTCATGTGGGGCAGCAGCAGCAGTGCAGAGAAGTCAGGTTAGTAGGGGAGCAAGGGGATGGGCAGCATGTTCAGTTCCCAAGGGTCAGACCACCCCACAGGAAGGACATTGCTGTGTTTGTCACCCCCACCCCTCCTGGAGGCTGTCTCTAGGATGAGGGGATCAAGATGCAGGCAGCCAGCCCTGCCAGACTGCCCTGCATGGGCAGGGCAAAGTGAGGTGGTCACGCACCCTGTGCTGCTTGAGGAAGCAACTGGGCAAGAGAAGGAGATTTGTTCTGGACACGGGCAAGGTACTGCCATGGTCTCAGGCACACTCCCCATCCCAGTCCCCCTCCCTAGGATCCACCCAAGCAGGCAGCCACAGGCATAGCATACAACCTGCCACTCACACTTGCAGCCTGGCTGGCCCCTGCCTGCCTCCTGCCTTGGCTCCCACCCCATCAGCTCCATCACTCCATCCTCCAGCTGCAGATCCCAGCTCTTCCTCCTACACACACACACACAGTTATTTGGGACAGGCTAGTGCTGACACCCCCTCCACGCTCTGGGAAATTAATTATTCTGCTTGCAGGTGGAAGTCCTATGCTACAGCAAGCTCATGGAGCTTTTCCTCCTGCCTGCCTGATCACAGGCTGTGAGCAGGCACGATGGAGCCGTCGGGATTGCCAGCAGCAGAACAAGCCCCTGGCACAGCCTAGATCTGCCCATCAGCCCGTACCTGCCTGCAGCAGGTGCTTCACTGGGGCACGGCTCTTCAGCTTTACCCCATGGCAGGGACCAAAGCTTAGCTCCTGCTGTCCCCCTGCCAACTCCACTGACCCATCATCCCCTCAGCATGCTTACAAGTGACAGCTTGGCCCCATGTCTCCTTTCTTACTGCTACCAGAAGAGATGCCTCTGGAGCACCCTCTCTCCAAGTAGGGAGGAGAGATCCATCAGATGCTGTGCTGCCACTACACTGGTACCTACGGCTTTCATCTCACTGGGTGGGCTGCTCCAGGTGCGAAGAGATAGGGACTGCCCATCCATCAGCCATGCCTTGGGAGGCAGGAGGATCCCAAAGCTCTGCAGATGGTCTCTACAGCAATTGCTCACCCACTGTGAATGGTGCATCTGCCTCTGGGGTGGAGCAAAGCAGTTGCTGGAGACCCCACAACACAACAATGGGAGGAAGAAAGCAGGGGTGAAAAAGCAGGAGTGAAAAGTGAACCTCCTAACCTCTTTTGGGAGATCAAAAGTCCTGGGTGTGAATCCCTCATCCTTCCAAAACACAGCTAGGATATTTGACCCACCCCAAGCAGCTCGGATGCTGACCCTGTGCTGGTGCATGCCAATCTGCTCCCAGGACACAGCACAACCAGGACAGGCTTGTCCTGCAGGGTGAGATGGGGCACCAAGTACCTGCTCCCGCTCCCCAACTGGGGCAGGAGCAGCTCCACTGCCCACACATCCCTGTGAAGCAGTGGGCAGGACAGAAAGACACTTTTGCCCCCCCTCCCCCTCACCTCTCGTGCTGCTGGGATTTGGGGCTGGGACTTAGTACCTGAGCTCCTCAGGGCAAAGCGGCACCAGGCTCCCGTTTCTACCGCACGGAGGGACATGTCCAGAGCAGTCCTGAGACACTGGCTCCGGGCTCTGCTTGCACACTAATCACTTATGTCATTAGAGGGCTGGAGGAATAATGTAATTTATGGATGGCTTTTATTTCTCGCTAGCGTCATCTAAATACCTCAGAAATGGACTGGCTTAATTTCCTACTGGCACAACCTAAACATTTCTCTCCCTGACACCAGGCAGGTCCAGCCCCAGGCTCAGCAGACTGATGCCATGGCATCAGGGCCAAGCATGGGCAGAGTCCATCTCGGTGGCCACAGCACCACCAGCCTGCATTCCCCTGGCACGCAGAGCCAGCGCCTGCTGCTCACATGCAGGCAGCTTTCATTCACCCGGGTGCTCTCCCCTCTCACACACACATCCACGTGCTGCATGGCAGCTCTGGCCAGGGATCAGCACGGTGGGCAGTGCTGAGGATGCCACAGGGAAGGGGGGCTCTCACTGCACCTCCATTTTCAGCAGCTTCTGAAATTTACAAATCCAGGCGCTACTGGGGAAGGTGTGAGGGGTTTCTACCCTGTGTGTGGCTAGGGATCCTGCTTCCCTTAGCCCCTCTCCCGTTTTTGGACAAGAGTACTGCTAACTCTTCTCTTCTGGGCATGCTTAGATGGGGGTCTCATCACCCCCACTTCTGGTTTTGAGGAGTGATGTGGAGGCAGCAGGACTAGCTGCTGTCCCCCTGCACACCAGCAGTCACCGGAACTGCTGTGGGGCAGTTGCATCGCCTGACCTCAGTTAATGTGTCTTGCATGGCAGATGTTTCCCAGACCCTGATGCACCCTGACGGATGGAGGTCCCCATGGAAACACCCCAAACTGCCCGTGATCATCCCCAAGCAGGGCTGAGCTACCAAACACCTGGTGCCAGCAAGGACCCTCCCATCTTGAGGGAGAAATTAAGCCCATGCTGGCACTGCCAGCTACACTCTGGGGCTTTGATACAGCCCCATGGGGATCCTGGCGCCTCCACACATCCCTGAGGAACTGGGAGAGCCTAAGCCAGGTTAGCAGGCAGAAGCTTCAGCTATTAAAGCCTCCTCAGAGCTAGGGCTGCATCCCCTCTCTTCTGCCTGCCCCACTTCCACACTTTTTTTTTCTGTGAGAAAAACAACTTTGCCCCCACAGGGAGGGACAGCTTCAGGGTGCTCAGCCAGCACTGGGGAAAATGGTGCTGCCCAGAGCAGCTCCCTCCCCGGCCACTGGTGTTAGCACTAGCTCTGCCCTGGCAGGTCAGCGACCTGACAGCAATGGCAAATGAGTGACCTGCTCTCCCAAGGTCCCTGTCCCCCACAGTGGGAAATGGGGGAGGTATTTCCAGCCTTATTCCCCATGGCTTCCAGACAGCCTCATCCCCGCAGGCAGTGACTGGCACAGCAGCACGGCTCCCCTCTGCCCAGGTTCCTGCTTTATGCCTGACTCAGAGGTAAGCCCCGGCATAAAAGGTCTCAGCCTTGGAGAGACTGGAATTTGTTTTTACCCTGGGTTTGATTTAAACCCATATGGGCATTTTAAAGTTACCGGAGAAACCAAAAGTTGTGTGTGGGTTCCAAGTTCCTACACAGCTCAAAAATATCTTCCCTGCGGCACGTTTGGACAGGCAGCAAGCAGCGTTTCCCATATGTGGCACTGCTCTGGGAAGTGGAGAAGGGGTCCTGCCCTGCTGCCACCACCTCTTCCAAACTCCAGAGCAAAGCCTGAAATCCACTCATAACTGTGGCAAGGAAAAGCATCACCAGGACTCATGGGAGCTGCCTGCACACACGCCCCCAGTGCCTGCAGCATTGAGGGTACCCAAGCCCACCAGCTACGGACAGGCTCAGCTCTGCCATGAGTTCTGGGAGGCTGACGAGAACTGCTGCTCCATTTCACAGCTGCTCCAACAGAAACCCTGAGAGAGGACAAGATTGGGCCTGATCCATGGAGAGCACATGGGGAGGAAGGGGTGTCACCAGCTCCAGCCCAGCTGCTTCCCTACTGGACAGTGGGGGGTGAAGTGCTATGGGTGGACAAACGTGTTTGGATGTGGGATGCCAGGCAATTCCCTGCTGGGGCAAAGGGTGGAGGAGCATGCAAAAGGGTCACAGCTGGGTCGTATTTGGCCTGCCTGTCCTACAGCCATCCCATCCTGCAGGCAGAACATCTATGGACATGCTCCAGGGGACACTGGGTGGTGGGTGCAGAGGACAGGAGGCTCTGTGGCACTGTTGGGGTTTGCTGAGCAGGGTCAGCCTCTCCATTCCCGGGGGAACCTGCTGCTGGGGTGCTGCCGTAATAACCCAAGGTGCAGCAGGGAGTTCCAAGGCATGGCAGAGAGAGCCCAGCGCCAGACCTTGGTGTCCCGAGGAGCTTGGGAACAGTGGTGAGGGAGGGTGAACCTGAGGGCGGCCAAAAGCAATTCAAGCATCCCACTGCCCGGCGGGGGTCTTTCCCGTGCAAACTGGCCTCGCCGCAACCTCCGCCCGGCTGGGACCCACCCTCATCCCTCCCCTCACCCACCCCGGGACTGTCCCCTGCACCAGCGCCGGGGTTGTGCACCCCCCTCCCCAGGCAAAGCGTGCGGCGAAGCGGGGCGGGCAGGGGGCCGGGGCTCAGCCGGGTCTGGAAGCGGGCAGGAGCCGAGGTGCCCGGTGCCGGGTTCGGGGTTCCTGGGGCTGCCCCCGCGCCGTGGTCCCGAGCGGCTGCTGCACCTTCCCCGGCGGGCGGCACTCACCCGTCAGCTGGTCGTAGGAGCCGTCCAGGTCGCGGGAGTCGGACAGGCTCTCCTTCCTGCCCTTGTTCCGCATCTTCCCGCCCCGCCGAGCGGCGGGGGGAACCGCGACGGGGCGCACGGGCTCCGCCGCCGGGCAGGGGGAGCCCGCGCCCGCCGCCTGCCCCCGCCCCGCCGCCCGCCGCACTCACCGCGGCAGCAGGAAGGGGCTGGCGGTGCCGGGGAGCTGGGCTCGGTACGGCAGGCAAAACCGCGCAGCCGCCCCGTTCCCCGCCGCCGGGGCTGGGCACGGCCGCCCCCTCTCTTCCGTCCTTCCCCGCCTCCTCCCGGGAGCCGCCGGCCCGGCCCCGCCGCCCTGGGGAAACTGAGGCACGGCCCGGGGAAGCGGGAGAGGCTCCGGGGAGGAGGGAGGGGCTCCGGGGAAGAGGCAGGGAGGATGTTGCTCCGGGCTGCACCGAGGTGGGGTCTCCGGCGGTTTGGGTGAGCCCCGGGGATCAGGAACCGGACTGGGAAATGGATGGAAAAGCAAAGCGCGCGGGGCAGTGCAGGCAGTGCACCCCAATGAGCGACGGTCCCCCAAGCCCAGCGTGTTGGTGCCCACCCCAGGCTGTGCCTTGGGATCACCAGGAGCTATAGAGGAAGAGGGAGCCCATCCCTGCCCAGTCCAGAGGGCTGCTGCGTCCCTCCCTGGGGGGATTCCAGAGCCATAGGGTGTGTACAGCTCCGGCCCGGCCGCTTTAGGCAAGTACAGGGGTATGTCCCTTCTGCTGTCCCCTACCCCAGGCAGGAGTTTCTCATGCAAAATCAGCGCCTTTGGCAGGGTTCTTCCTACATCTCCTGTAGCCCCAAGGGAAGGGGTGAAGCAGCAGCACGGTCGAGGGGGCCTTGCAGAGGCACAGTGCTGCCAAGAGAGGAGCTCACAGCCCCACCGGTACATCTGGCACTGGAGGTCCCATTGGTGCCCCCCAGTTATTTGCTGCCATCTGTGCATGATGCCATCCCGAGGGATGTGTAGTGTGTTGTAGAGTCCTTGACACAGGCAACGCCAGAGGCTTTTGTCACGCTGCTGTCTGTGTGATGCCTGTTTGCACCGTGCCAGGGGACCTGGGCACATCTTGGGTGCTGCTCAGAACCCATCATTTCCCTGCTCTCCTCTCTTCATGCTCTGATCTATGCAGATGGACAGAGGAGAATCAGGAGCTGGAGGGGGGGAGACAGAGCACCCTGTCCAAGTCCCTTCTGCCCACGGGAGCCGCAGGGCAGAGAGGGACTCCAGAGCACGAGGAGGGAGGGCCGCGCTCACGTGGCCGCGTGTTGTCAGCGTGCTTTGGTGTCAAGCCATGAAAGAAGCCGCCTTAGCGAGGCAGCGATGCTTAGCAACTGCTTGGATCTAAAAATAAGAGCCATTTAGCGAGGAAAACGCAGCAGAGAAATGCTCAGAGAACTAAACACATTCCCTTGGCCCTCCCTGTGGCCTGGCCGATGCTGCAGAGCCCACAGATGTAGCCCGGCTGGAGAGAAACCCAGGACAGTCTTGGCAGTGGATGCCCCTTCTGCTTAGCCAAAGCTCAGCCAGCCTAGAGACACCCTGTGCTGCTGGGCTTGTCCATCCTGATGCTCCTTATCCTCCTTCCTCTGTCGTCTCTGTGGCATCCTTGACTGCATCTTCTTGCCAGCCCCTGGAGTCCAGCAGTGTCCCAACAAGGCAGCCTCAGTAGGGAGGGCTGTGTGAGCTCAACCCAGCCTCACCCATCCCATTCTCTAGCATCCTGTGGGTCCATTCCACTGTGGATGTGGCAGACCTAGCAGAGCTGCACAAGGGAAGTTTTCACCTTCTGCCATCCCTGGTCCACTGGGAGGCAAACACAGCTATTTTTATCCCAGCTAAGTGCTCCTGTTTCTGCAGGCGAGTGAGAGATGCTTTGCCAGGCTGGGGAGAGGAGGAAAGTTGGACAGGTTGGTGGGTACTACAAGGTAGGATGGGGCAGCTCCAGGGCCAGGCTGACACAGCAGATCCACCCCACAGTGTAGAAAACAGGGGAAACAGCTCACTTTGCTGTCCAGTCACCGCTCCTTTCCTTACAGACACAAGGGCTGGACAGCCTGCCAGGATTCGCAGCCTTTGAGCCTTTCTCAGCCTGGGAAAAGTGCACCGGCCTCACTTCAATGTTCCTGTGGGCACTTCACACTGTGGGTCTGCAGGACACCAGGGTGGGAGCAGCTCATGCTGCCTGCTGCTGCCTTTCAGCTGCAGGAATGAGACCAGACACAGGCAGGGGCCCTGCTGCAGGTCCCTGGGGTGCAGAGCCGGCTTGGCAAACGCATCTGGTTGGGGCCGGGCACAGTGGCACACGATCCTTTGCGGCACGTCTCACCAGGACGTGCGGCAGCTGCAGAGAGGCTGGGCCAGGTGAAGGAAAATCACTTCAGCAGCAGCCAAGGCTTTAATCAACACCCTCATGACTTGCATAACCCCACTGCTGCTGCCCGTTTCCACCACGGAAGCAATCAGCAGGTTCAGGGCAGTGAGGAGACGTCTGCAAGTAGGGCTGGGGGTCTGTGCTGCTGCAGAGGATGCCAAGTTAGCTGTTTTCAAAGGATGGGAAGGAGTTACCAGGAGTAACAGGGAGTGAGGACCATGACCCAGATGGCCATGAAGTGGCACAGACTCCACTGCAAATGGGGCACAGCTCAACATAAAGGCCAGCCCTCTATGCCCAGTGAAGTGTGGAGGATGGGCAGGCAGCTGGATCCAGCCATCTGGGGTGGGCAGCGGTCCTGTGGAAGCACCTGAGTCCCTGAGCTCATCTCCGTGAGAGCAGCAGAGATCCATGGGGAAAACACAACCACATAAACCAGCCCCAGGGCTTGGCACAGCCATCAGCAGTGTGGAACAAAGGTGGTCAAGCAAAAGACACAAGCAGAGAGGTGACCTGGGGGCACAAGAGGTGCTGCAGCCTGAGGTGCACCATTGTCTGTGTGTCTCTGAGTCAAGGTGTCCCCGGGACCACCCATACCCCCCTGCTGCGATAGAAATCACCTGTTTCCATCAGCCCAGGCACAAGTGGCCTCTCTGTCACCTCGTCAGCAGCAGCAGCACTTTGATAAAAGCCAACTGGACAGGATTATCGTTGCTCCCCAGAGAGGGGAGCTCCAGCTGGGAATGGCTCTGAGCCAGGGCTGGAAGCTGTGTGGGACCATGCTGCCCAGGGGTGGTTTTTGTCCCCAGGTCAGCATGCAGCCAGCACAGCCTTGTCAGCAGTAGCTGGGGAAGGGCCATGTTTGGGGATTCTCCAGTACTGTCCAGAGCACTGGATACCGGACCCTGCTGCAGGCAAGAGCTGTGCCAGGCTGAAACCAGCCTCATCCAGACTGAAGCTGGACCAACCTGAGACCACCCACAACCATGCCTGCTCCTCTCTACAGGACATCCACCCTGCAAAATGGGGCCAATTCTTTTGGCTCATCTATGCCTCCAACTCCCCAGTGGGACCCCTCCAGCTCTGGGGATATACACGTGTCCCCACAGAACCCTGCTGAAAACCCCAGGCTCTACGCCAAGCTCAGGATGATCTTGACCTATTCCCATACACAGAAGCACGGAGACCTTGAGAAGGAGACAGGAGTCTTAGGGTCCACATCCCCCCAGGCTGGGGTAGAGGGGTTTGAGGGGCTTCCCCCAGGCCCCTGCAAACAGCCTGCTGTGGCTGTTAACAGGGGGACAGGGACCAGGAAAGACACAATTTAACACTTCATTAGGTACCAGAAGGCATCGATCTGCCCTACCACCCTGCATGCTGTCTAATTGCATATCTCCATTCTTATTAATTCTATCAGAAAAGCAGAGAGCAGGGCTCGGGAGCCTGAGCCTGTCATCAGGAAATTTCAAACAGAGATGCTCTAAATCATGGTGTTTTATCCACTCTTAACAGTATTTTAAAGCCATGGTCATCAATAGAATGTGCTCTCAGCAGATGCCATTAATCTTATTTTGGCTGCGGTTGCCTGGTGCCCCTGGGATCAGATTTACACTCACGAGGGACAGCTCTGCTGCCCTGGCAGAGAGGGGTCCTGGGAAGCTTCTGGCTGGCACATGGGAAGCAGCATCCAGGGGCTGGTTCCAGGAGCAGAGGGCAGAAATGGGAGCTCCTTAAGACAGCTGCACCCCTTGCAAAAATGCCAGCAAACAGCAGCCTTAGACAGAGATGAACAGCTTGGCACTGGGGGCTATTCCCCTCCCAGGGCCCCTGCAGACCCCAGCCAGAGGAGGGACATACTCATGGCCCTGCAAGCAGCAGGTGGGGGCCTCCAGGCAGGACAAAAGGCCTCAGGAATAAACCACAGCATTTACTCCATCCACCTAAGTAATAGATCAGGATGGCACAAGACCTAGATGAGCCCCTTGGTCTCTGCAGGCCTGGGGTCCTGAGGACTATGGGAGTGGCCACAGCAGACCAGCAGGTCTAGGGGAGGCAATGCCGCAGCAGGACATGACTCAGGACACAGAGGGGAGGACTGCTCCCATCTCTGCAAAGTCACCCTGCAGAGACCCAAGCGTAGGTGGCACCCATTGTCAGATTCAGCTCTGGGGGAGAGTTTCGCTGTAAATCTTGTAAAGCTAGAGGAGGAACAGATGCCTGCAAGCTGCTGGGCAAGCCTTGCAAGCAAGAATGTTGCAGGGGAAAGGGAACCTCTTTTATCAAATGCAAACCAGCTGGTGGGAGAAATCTGGGTGTGCAGGAGGGAGAAAGGACTTTACATCACACTTTGCATCCTTGAAAGGCAGCCATCCGCCTCTGCCCGGTCATCTGCCTCTGCCCACGCTTCCGGCAAGGAGGGAACTCCCTGGCACAGCCCCGCTGCTGGGCAGGCTGCAGGGGACTCTGTGCCCACCCTGAACATTTCTCTGCCACTTCTGCACACCAGATACAAACCCTGGGTGAAGCACTTGTTTTAGAGAGTGCAGACTGGACTGGAGCACTTCCAGACTCAGGAGGCACCTCAAGTCTCCTAAGTGTTATAGAGCATCTTCTAATTGTTTGTGTGCTGAGTGCCTGTGGGCACAGCTTTTATTTAAAGAGGAAGCAGATGCTGTTTCCAACCTTCACTTACACCATGCTGGATGTCACACCAGGGGCCCTTTCAGCAGCTCAGGTCTGCTATGAAAACAGGTGTGCATCTCTGTCATGGGTGAGCCTATGCTGCGGCCACTTGTCCTCTTGCTTTGCCAGGGCAGGGCCCTATGCCCAAGATCACTTCCATTGGAGGGGGTGTCCATGCTGTGATTGCTCTCTGTACCCATTTCGTCCCATCCTGCTGGCAATGGCCCCTACAGAGGGGGTGAAAGCAGGGTGTGGGGACTGGGGTGACACAGACCAGTGCTGCTGGGACATCACTTGTCATAGGTTAATTGAGCAACTGGCTTGGAGCTGCTGAGCAGGGCAGAGCCATAGATCGTTAGACCATCCTCACCCCTGCATGCTACTGGCAGGGTCCTGGCTGAACCCTGGAGCAGGGGAGTTCCAGCTAATTAGTCATTAATTGCTTCAGAAAGGAAACCAGCAAAACCCAAATTGTGCATGCCTGTAGCAGAGTGACCTGTGGCCCCCGGGACCTGGCCAGGCTACATGTCACAGAATGTTTGAGGGTTAATCTATCAAAGCAGAGCTAGAGAACCAGCCCGGTGGGGTTCCATCTCCCTGCAGCCTCCCCAGCCCGTCCGTGCGCCCATGGCACTCAGAGGAGCTCCCAGCCCCTGGCGGCAGCCTGGCAAGGCTCTGAGCTGTGCTGCAGGAGCGGCAAGCCCGGCTCATTTAATCTATTCGATTGGATTCAATTTCCAGCCACATGATTCAATTAGCCCTGGAGGGACAGCACGGCAAAGCAGAGGCTGTGGAGCACAGCCCAGCCGCCAAGCTGAGAAAGGGGACTCTGCGTTTGTCCTGTCCCTCCGGGGTGTGCTGCAGGGCAGCCCCATCCTGCACCCCTGACCATCATGGCTCATGGCTCACTGCCAAGAGTGAGCTAGAGATACTTCTAAACTACAGCAGGAGTGAGGCAAGCATCCAGCAATACTCTAAGGGTGCTGCCTGTCCCATTGATTCGGGGTCACCCCTAGGCTGGTTAGTGTCCCCTTGAGCTCACCCACACCATGCTGCAGTGGGGAGGGCTCAGACCAGCACAAAGGACTCTCAGCAGCCCCAGGGGACACCAGGTCCCACAGGCCTTGCAGAAGTCCTTCTTCAGCCTCCTGGCCCAGACTTTCATTCATCATTTACTGTTCTGCCTGCCTTCCCACTGAAAGCATCAGCAAAAGCATTGTAAGTCTGCACTAGGGGAAAAGCCCAACTTATCCTGGTGCCTTTGGATGTCTGCAGCTCCCAAAGCTGGGCTTTAACCTTTTCCTTTCAGGTTACTGCAATGGCTCATCTGCTGAAAACATCCAAACCATCACCTCTGAGGACAAAGCTTCCATGCAGTACAACCCTGCTCAACCCAGCAAGTACCAAACAAGAAAATAGAGCCCATAAAACAGGAGATGAGAATAAATCTCCACAAAGCATCAGTGCTGACACCAAGATGGAGAGCTGCCTTCCAGTGCCAAGAGCCAGCTGTAAATCTTACAGCAGCCTGCTGGCCATGCACCAGCCCAAACACACACACCAGCAGTCATGATTTGGCAGGGGTGATGGTCTCTCCCTCTGCCCATCCTGCACTGGGTGGGGAGCAGAGACATCAGCTCCACCCCAAGAGGGAATCCTGGGCAGGCAGATGTAACATACTGGGGCTGACTCCCTGTGCATGTGCTGTCTAGGAGACTGCTCTTCCCAGGACAGCAAGCTTCTCCTCCTAGTACTCACCAGGCACCAGAGCAGGGGAATCACAGAACGTTAGGGACTGGAAGGGACCTCAAAAGATCATCCAGTCCAGCCCCTCTGCCAGAGCAGGATCACCTAGACCAGATCACACAGGAACACATCCAGGGGGTCTTGAATATCTCCAGAGAGGGAAACTCCACAGCCCCCCTGGGCAGCCTGCTCCTGTGTCCTGTCACAGTGAAAAAAAAATTCCTCCTGTTTCCATGGAACTTCCTATGCCTCAGCTTCCCCCCATTGCCCCTTGTCCTCTCATTGGGCATCACCTAGCAGAGCTTGGCTCCATCCTCTTGGCACTCACCCTTTACATACTTACAAACATTAATGAGGTCACCTCTCAGTCTCCTCCTCTCTAAGCTGAAGAGCCCCAGCTCCCTCAGTCTCTCCTCATAAGGAAGATGTTCCACTCCCTTAATCATTTTGTGGCTCTGTGCTGGACTCTTTCAAGCAGTTCCCTGTCCCTGTCAAACTGAGGGGCCCAGAGCAGGCAATTCTTCAGGCAGGGAGAAGAAAGTGACACCAAGACATGCATACATGAGGCTCAATCCTATAGATACAGCCCCCACACCACATGGATAGGATCTCAGCAGCTAACAGCTATGACAAGGAAGAGGATGAAGAAACCTGAAAACCAAACAGAGCAGGTGGGCAAAGATGCACACTGCTCTCTGGATGATACACATGAAACTCAGGGGTCTGGTGTTACCTACTCCTGGCACCTCCAAAGAGCAGCCAAACCATCACAGGCAGCTGGCTCTTCCCACCGGCCTCCAACTGGTACCCTGTGCCCAAGCTGCGGTGCCTCCCCTGACAACTTGCAACCTGTCAGGGAAGACTCAGCTCCTCAGGAGCTGCCTCTGGCTTGAGTCTGCATGAAAAATGGGGCCTGCAGGAGCTGGGGAAGAAGAGATGATACCAAAAAATCACAGTGGCATTTACAAATCAATTTTTAATAACTCACTCCAAAGTTTAGCTCCAACTCAATTTTTCTCCTCCAGAACTTGGTCGTTATTTTGTAAAATATTTGTCTCACTGCAGCAGCTGCCTAATTTAAAGACAGCAATCTGATTTCTCCACACATTCCCTAAGCATCAAGACCAGGTTTTCCAATAATAGACTGAGTTATGAATTAGATATAAAATACACTCAGCAGCTCAGATCAGATATGGGAAAGTTTGGGGCCATCAGCCACGTCCTGAGGCTGAATCTTGGAGTTAAAGGACTTTTTTGCTCAGCTCAAGCTGGCCTCAAAACACAAGTAGCAGTAGTAGGGTGTCTACCAAAATGGTCAAATCTGCAGCAGAATGTGTGAGCAGGAGTTTGCTGGCACCACAGCAGCAGAGGAGAGCACCATACCGTGCACAGGCAGATGTCTGCATCCCTCACTCAGGCTCCCTGCCTTGCTCTTATTTTCCTTACTGGCAGTGCCAGAGCGCATGTAGGAAGCAGAGGGCTGCTGACTACTGGCTGGTACCTGCAGCCTGGACCAAGGAGGAGGCATCAAAGAGCAGTACCACAACCTCCTCTGCACAGGCAGGAAGAGATCGAGGGCAAGCTACAGCGCTGCTGCAGCCAGCATGCCACCAAATGGAGACAAGGCCACCCCCATAGCAACCCCACTCTCCTCTCTGTTAAGGACAAACACTGCACAGCAGCCAAGGCAGGGCTCTGCTCTTTATTGAGCTCTAGGTTTGTATGTACATCCATTTACAGTGCTTGGTTCAGCAACAGTGTGACAGCAGGACGTGTGTCACAGTTCTCCTCAGCTCAGTCGTGCATGAGGGGCTGAGCTGAGGAGCAGCTCCCAGTCGCAGCCCGGGCTTCTCAGTTCATCCCAGCAAGGGAGTGCCATGGGACAGCAGGGCCCTCCACAGGTGAGCCCAGAGGGAAGAGCTGCAAATCCCAGACTCAGCCCCTACTCTTTTGTGTATCTGCCTAGTCTCAGCCCAAGCAGGATCAGAGAAAAGGAGACATGTGGACAGCTGGGTGACTTGATGTTCCAACAGCAGCAGTGATGCTGGGGTTGCAGCTCAAGGAAGCAACTTGAGCCCCCTTTAGAAGAAACTCCTTCCCCTCAGAGGAGAGGCTGTCCAGCAAGGGCTCCTCACGCACACGGACAACATTGTGATACATTTCTACTTATTCTTCACCAGAGAAGCTGCCTCCTTCTACATGCCCTGGCCTGTTCTCAAGCAGAATGGTTCTATGGAGCCTGCTTGCTCTCCCACGCACTGTCCCTCTGACATGTACACATTTCTACACATTTGCACAGCAGAAAGCAAATAAGAGCCTGGCTTAGCTGATAAAAGCCAGACAATTCCATGCTGAAGCAAAGTATCCTCTGTTGGGAGAAGCCAGTGCTCCTAAGGAAAATGTATGGTCTTCATCAGGTGCTGTGCCCAGAGGGTGGCCAAGGGCACAGCTTTCAGTTCCCTGTGCTCATAGCAGGTAAGGATGAATCATTAACACAATTATCACATTAGCATGAATAAGCCTTGTCTAAAAATGGTAGTAAATGAGCAGGACACTCACATCACTCACAGTACTCTAACCTAGGGGGTAAGAGCAGAACTAGGCACTTTTTTTTCCCCCAAAAAAACCTGTTTTCTACAGGAAAAAAAAAAAAAAGGAAGAAGAAAAAAGTGGATCTGGGATGTAAATAACTTCTCTGCTTCAGTCCACCAAGTCAGGCCAGATGTTAGCATCACTGCTGGGAGCTGAAAATGCACGAAGAGGGAATGGGTCTTTATGCAGCATGTTCCTGAGTCGGCAGCCTGACACAGCACCTCTGACCTGGGCACCTCTGAAACACTGTTCCTGGAACAGAAAGGTCTCCTTGTGCCCCAGAACATCCCCCTGGAGCTCCTCCTTAGGAAGCTGTGATGGGTTGAAATCAACCCCCAACTAATTTGAGAGAATTACCCCACAGAAGCTCTCAGTAGGCTACAGCGCTGCAAGTCGCTTGGTGAAAAGGGAAGAGCAAGTGAGAAAGTGAAGTGAACTATTTCTCCATCTGTGTTTTAATTGTGTGCTACACACAAAGGGACTTCTTACTTCAGGAAGGTCACCAGGCACTTGCAAACAGGTGCAAGGCAGATGATCCTGTGAGGAAGAGGAGGATTGTCACAATGCAGTCTCTGGTGGGCAATACGGGGAGTGGTGGGTAGGGACTCAGCTTGTCATTTGTCCCATGAAAAAGGAGCATCTAAAAACGTCCCTCAACCTTGGAAATAGCAGAGATGAGCTGGGCTACCAGAAGTGACAGGGACCCCAAGCAGAGTTTGTCTTCAGTTCCAAGTGCTCTGTTTGATGCCCCATAGTTTTGTATAGTGGCTCAGACAGAACCCTGTAAGCGAAGGGCCTTGGTGACACAATTTCTTCTTCTCCAGTAATCCGAGGCCGCGGTTCCAGTGACACCTTCTGACAGGAGAAGCCAGCAGTGAGCAGGGCATGCTCCTTGGGGAAAGGTTTTATACCCCAAAGCCATTCCTGCATTGGCAGGAGGGCAGGCTGATCCAGGCTGACAGAAAAGAACAGCCCTCCCCCGGGATCACAGCTTCCCCCACAGAGCAGATGTGAGATCTCAGTGCAGAACTGTCTCACACAGCTGGACCAGTTTTATTGTTTTGGCTGTGAGCTTTTCCCAGCTCTGCTGCAAAGGTTTCCAGTGCATCTTCTCTGGGGCTGTGGAGGGAATCTCCCACTGCTACGTCACAGGAACGGCTGCCAACCCCCATGACACCTTACAAAACAGCTTCCTCCTCAATGTGCCAATCATCCCTGCTCAAACACATGCCTGGCGGATCAAACACACAACAGCAAGGCTCTCCCCTGCAAGAAACACAGTCCCTCCTGCAGGGGAAGGCTGCAGCTCTATGGTGTCCCTGCCCAGGCAGACCCTGTCTCTGCTCAGCCCTGCGCAGAGGCTGTGGCCCAGCTTCAAGAGATGGTAGAGAACTCCTTCAGCAGCAGCTCCTGGCTCAGTGTGTTGAAAGCAAGGTTCTTTCTCACGTTGATGCTGATGGACCGCACCTGGCAGAGGCAAAACAAGACATTTTAGCCAAGTGACCCTTCCTGGCTCCCTGTAAGCATGTCAGCTTTGATGCAGCTGACCTCCAAGTTCAGCAGGAAACCCTCTGGCATGCTGCTATGGCCCCAGAGAACTCACTGCTGCCAGCTCTCACTGAGACTCCAGCTTAGCAAGGAATACCTGAGGATTCTCTGGCTCCTGGAACAGCAGGAATTGCCTGCAGTGACATCCCAGCAAGGAGAGTCACAGAATCACAGAATGTATCGTGTTGAAAGGGACCTTTAAAGGTCATCTTGTCCACCCCGCTGCAGCAAGCAGGAACATCTTCAACTAGATCAGGTTGCTCAGGGCCCCATGAATTTTGACCCCAAGTGTCTCCAGGGATAAGGCCTTAACTGTCTCTCTGGGCAACCTGTTCCAGTATTTCATTGTAAAGAACCTCCACCTTATGTCCAACCCAAATCTACCCTGAACCAATTTCAAACCATTGCCCTCATCCCATTGCTACAAGCCCTTCTAAACAGTCAGTTCCAAATGAAAGAGGGATGGGAGAGGATGCTCTGTGTGGATGCATGAACTATGATATGTTTCCTGTTCTGGGGCAAAGTGATCAGAGAAGTGAGTGCTTCCAGGCTGCAAGCTGGAAGAGCGCTTTCTACCAGTTCCCATTGGAACACCATCCAGCATTCTCTTGGATGAATGCAGTGCCACAGCCTCTGCCCTGCTCCAGAACCTGCAGAGCCAATGACAGGGAGTCAAGGAAAGGACAGGAGCCATGCTGCTGAGTTGTGAACACAAATTATCACCCAAGCTGGCAGAAAAACATGGGTTCACAGCCAGCTGTTTGCACTCTGTGCCAAGTGCCTTACACTTGAAGCTGGCTCACTAGAAGAACAGACACCTTTATTCCTCGACAGTTCCTGGACTTCTGGTCACTTGCAGAGTCTGTGAGGAGGAGCTGGGCAATCCTGGTGCACAGCAGCTTCCCTCCCCCCTGCATGCCTGCAGACTGGTTGGCCAAGCAGAGAGGCCTCAGACTGGGCTCAGTCTCAGCTGCACTCAGCAACCAAAAAACAAAGTCAAACATGATCTGTTGTCAGTGACTGTGCAGCAGTGAGAGCAAGCAAAACTGACACAAGCTCATGCAAACCACGGGATTACAGTTCCCAGAGACTCGGAGCCTGTGATAATAAGGTTGCTGCTGACCTGGTTAGTGTTCTGTACTTTTTTAAAAGCACTTGGGTGGGGGGCAGGAAATTATATAGAAGCAAAATAAGGAATCCAACACTGGGGGCTGGAAGAGAAAGTTCATACTGCTGAGAGTTTCACTCACTGCCCTGGTGAGAAATAAAAGCAAGGCAGAAAGCTCCCAGAAATCCAAAATGTGTGAGAGTGGGAAGCAAATCAAAACATGGAAGGTTAATAGGGAAAGCTGTGCAATAAAGCCCAGTGACCCCCCACTGGGGCTGAAATAGTTTGGGATCATGTCTTGTAAGACAACCACAGGTTATAGCCTGTGTTAAACACCACTGCAAGTGGTGTCCGGAACACTGGTTTGCATTGGGCTGTCTCCCTGCCAGGAGACAGGAGCCCCACTGACAGGATTTGGTCTCAATCATGCTAAGTGCTCCTCAGCTCAGTGATCCAGTTAGTTCTGACAAGAGGAGAACCACATGGCTAAACAGATGAGGAGATGCCTCTGCCCTGGAGAATGGGACTGCCTGCAGAAAAGGGGCAGAAGCTACGTGCTGTGTAAGCCACCATCCTGACCCTTACTAGAAGCATTTCTATGGGTGCCAGCAACAGAAAGTACGAGCAGAAATGAGCTCCTGGTCTCAGCAGCTGCTGCGAGGGGCCAGGCACCAGCAGTAGGAGATGCCCAATACACCAAGCTCTCCAAGAAGGATGTGGTAGCAGCCTCTACAAGAGGGAAAGGGAGACTCTCAGAAAGGGAGACTGGAGTGGCATTTGATGAGGACACTGATCTTAGCAGAAATTGCACCTATGGGGTAGAGCACAAGAAATTAAGCCTGTTCAGTTTGCAAGGAGAGAGTTTAGCAGGAATAGTGCAAACACTCTCCAATATGTAAAATGAGGTCAGAAAGAGAACAGTGAGTAATATTTCTCTGGCTCCCCAGGGATGGGGCAAGAAATACTTTGCTTAATCTAAGACAAAGAAGATTTGCACTGGGAAAAAAAGGCAATACTTTTACCCATATGGGTTATGAAGCAGCAGAGCAGATCACCTGGGGCCAGTGTGGAGCTGTTTTCACCTAAGGACAGCATTAGGTTTAAAGAGGAGCTTAGACACAAACTTTGGTCAAGAGCAGTCTAGATGGACTTTGCTTTAACTCAAGTTGGGGAGAGGAGTGAGTGTGGTAATAACACACAAGATGATTCCTACACTTCACAAACCTGTGGTGGTTTTAGGCTATGCCTTTAAAATTTAGTTACAGATTTTGAGCAGAAAAGTAGAAAAATGTAAATAAATCACTATTGGGTGTAAAAAAAGAAAACAAAAGATTATCTTAGACAAATTCATTGAATAAATATCTAGAATAAGATGGGATGTACCTGAACAATTTTTTCTTCTTTCCTGATCTCTGCTGTTTGGCTTTGCTTGGGAGAGATTAACTTGCTTGTTGGAATGGAATGGAATGGAATGGAATGGAATGGAATGGAATGGAATGGAATGGAATGGAATGGAATGGAATGGAATGGAATGGAATGGAATGGAATGGACCAGATCAGACCAGACCAGATTGGAAAAGACTTTTGAGATCATCAAGTCCAACCTATCATCCAACACCATCTAATCAACTAAACCATGGCACCAAGCACCCCATCCAGTCTCTTCCTAAGCACCCCCAATGATGGTGACTCCACCACCTCCCTGGGCAGCCCATTCCAATAGCCAATCACTCTTTCTATGAAGAACTTCTTCCTAACATCCAGCCTTAACCTCCCCTGGTGCAGCTTGAGACTGTGTCCTCTTGTTCTGGTGCTGGTTGCCTGGGAGAAGAGACCAGCCTCTGCCTGTCTACAACCTCCCTTCAGGTAGCTGTAGAGAGCAATAAGGTCTCCCCTGAGCCTCCTCTTCTCCAGGCTAAGCAACCCCAGCTCCCTCAGCCTCTCCTCATAGGGCTTGTGCTCCAAACCCCTCCCCAGCTTTGTTGCCCTTCTCTGGGCAAGGTCCAGTGAGTCAACATCTTTCCTAAACTGAGGGGCCCAGAACTGGACACAGCACTCGAAGTGTGGCATAACCAGTGCTTAGTTCAGGGGCAGAATGACCTCCCTGCTCTTGCTGGCCACACTGTTCCTGATACAGGCCAGGATGCCATTGGCCTTTGTTGGCTGGCCTTGGCTGAAATTGTTAAGTCTAACCCACTGCTTTCTCTCTGGCTCTCTCTCTCGTGGGACAGGGGAAGGCTGGGGGACAACAGTGGAAGGGTTTCCCTGGTCTCTGACCAGGGAGCTTTTTGTGTTGTTTGCTAATTGCAAATATCTGTATAATATTGTAAATACTGTGTATTTTGTACATATTCATTGCATTCCATTGTAGAGTGTAGCTCTTGCTTGTAAATACAGCTTCATTTGCTTCTAACTGAGTTAGTCTGGCAAAGTTAACACTGGGGGAAAACTTCAGCCCACCACAAAACCTCTGCCCAGCATTTCTTCTGCTGTGAGAAAGCAGGCAGCTCTGAGCCAACCAGTTTAAAAGGTAAGAACAGTTCAAATCAGAGTTAAATCAAATTATCCCCAGCACCAGGGCTCAGCACATGGGAGTCAGAGCTCATCTCCCTTTTCTGGGTTGGAAAGCTAGACACAGACTCAGGGAAGCGTCAGCCTGTAACAAGGATAACTTTGGAAGCTTCCTGCAATCTGTCTGAGCTGCTCCATCCACAAGGCTACACCCCAGGACTCCTCCTAGCTTGTGGTGCAGCAGGCAGCCCAAAAATGGCTGCTAGCCTGGAAGCTACCAGAACTCTGCAGAGTTACTCATACAAGGGACCAGAACCAGCCTCAGGAAGTGAGCTGAGAGCTGTAACATTCATTGGTTAAGCAGGTATAAAGCAAAGCAAGCATCCTCCCTTGCTTCTGTATGGAGCACATTAGGGCCAGAGATGCTTTTAAAATTGTTTCCTCCTTCTCAGCAGATTGGATCCCACTTAACCTACAGACTCTGAAGAAATGGGAAATGCATGAAATGCTGACATCACCTGGAGAACAATAAGCAAATGAAAGAGTGGATGGCATTCAGCACGTGAGGAAAACATTCAGTTCTAAGTTTTATGTCATTATAGCCAGCCATGTGCAACACCATACAGACACTCCTACTTTGCAGCAAGCCCCATCAATTAAACCTGTTTCCAATCAAGAAGCAGCTCTTCAGAAATCTGTACAATGGGAGGAAGGTTTACACTGACTACTACATCTAATTAGAAGTCAAATTAGTGTAATTTCCCCTGCAGAAATCAATCCCTCATCAGCCTATTTTGAGACTCTGCTGAAAGCTATTCAACTACAAAGACGGTGAATGCTTGGAAAGATGCTGAGTCTCTGTTCACACATTCCTCCAACTGCAATGAAAGGGTCCAAAAGCTCACATCCAACCACTCATTCTATCAAAGCAGCAGAGATCCCAAATGACATCCCTAAGAGTTCAAAGGAAAAGAAATAAAAAGTGGCAAAAAACTTCCTAACTTCCTTCCTTTAGCCCCTCAAAGGCAGCACAACAGGCCAGAAAACCCAGCTGATAACACACTGCACATCACCTTCTACCACAATGTGGCTGCAGAGTGGCAGGCCTTTGAAAGCTTCTTTGAAAGGGGACTGGGAGAAGAAAGACAATTTTTCTTTGGGATTAACAAGAAAGAGTAGCACTGAGGCAAAGGCAGAGAAGTGAAGCAGTGCATTAGCAAAGCACGTCAAAGGAGTGAGAACAAGATTTCTAAGCATAAAGGAGCCAAGAGAATGGCTCAGGGAAGTTCCTGCTCACCCACTTAATGGGAGCACAGAGAGATGAAAAGGCAGCTGAGAAAGAAAATGGCTCCTGCATGTCATTCCCCACCAAGAAAGATTTGCTTTAATGCAATCCCACAGATAGAGGTAAGAAAAACCAGCAGAATCTGGAAATAATTGTTTGTAAACAGATGCTGTCCAAGGAGGCCTGATGGGACCAGCATGAGTTTGGAAACCTGTAGCTCACCATCAGCCCCTGCTCCTTTGGCAGAGCCCATGAAGAGAACTGCAGCAACTTCACTCTGCTGCCTCCATGAAATCCTGCAAACCTCAGCAGTTAAACACAACCCAGTGGGGAGGGGGATACTACCCAACATCAGAACAGGAACAGAGGCCAGAATGAAGCCTCACAAAAAGGAAACCAAGTCAGGAGAGGATATGGGGAAGACAGGGCAGAGTAAGGGCTTTTGGAACAATTAATGAAGCCATCAGTTTCTGTGCACCTAGGGGGAAAAAAACACGTGTGGAGGATGGGAATCCAGCTGGGTTTGCTGAAGACAAATCATGACATATCAGGTTGACTTCCTGCTGTGTTGAGGGAATGGCTTAATGGAAAGCAGGGGATTTTCTGTAGCTGTGAGTAAAGAACATTTAATAGGGTCCCAATTCTCAGGGCATCTAGAGAAATGTGGATTACACAGATTCACAACTGGGTCAAATCAGCACATTTAGACAGTAATTATTCAGGCTTTCATATGCTTTTGAGAAGAGGGACCCAGGGGTACATGGACAGGCAGTCTTCAGGAGGGAGTTGAGGAAGGACTGGTTATGCTAAACAGATAATGATGCAAAATTGGGATTTCATAACTACTACTACTACTAATAATAATAATAATAAATCAGGCTACAAATTATTTGAGCTGAAGTCTTTTGTAGCTGTGATGATCTCAGGACTGAGAATGTCATTTTAATCAATTGGCATGATCAGCCTGAGTTTCTGCCAGGCCAAGTGGAAAGTGGGGCATGCAGGAAGCTGAGCAGTTATGTGGCCAAGAGGCTGGGGAAGGAGATGCTGGCTGAGGCAGGCAGGAGCCCTTGGGACAGAACAGATGAAAACAGAAATATGAGTGTGACTTATTTTCAGGGCACAGCAAAAGGAGAAGCCTGTGTCACAGGAAGGCTATGGGCAGATTTCTTCACATGCATTCCAGATACGGTATCAAACAGCAGGGCAGAGGGGCAAAAATGGGCAAAAAAAGAACACAGAAAAATTGCATGAAAGTGATTGCAAGCGGCTTTGCTTGTGTGCTACTCAACAGCAGGGACAGAATGACCAAAAACTCCCATTAAAAAGTATTCTACAGAAGAAAGCAAATCCATTCATGTGTGCCTGCTCTGGAGCAGAGTAGACAGAGGGAGGCATAACATTCCCAAACTCGTGCAGGCTCGTGACGGAGTGGGCAGGCACCAATTACTCATCAATCAGCAAGGACAGAGCTGGGAGAGAGAATCAGCTCTCAAACTGGTGGAGGAAGCTGCCAGAGGCAGAGATCTCTCCTTTTGCTGTAATGATTCAAAAGTGAAGAAAGCCAGGCTCCTCTCAGATACCAGCAACTACAAGAACATTCCTTCCTTGGTGATGTGGACGTCAGGCAAGAAAATGTTCCCCTGGGACTCCCTGGAGCAGGGTGAGCAAGCTGGTTTGCTGAAGAACATAAATACCAACCCAAGTTATTTGGACTCACTTTTGTCTTTGCTATATTGTTTTTGTGAGTCTTCTCCTCTGACAGAAGAAGACATTTCAGGAGAATGCTTTTGCTTTCTTTGCTTGGGAACCCTATTTTGTGAATGAGGGAGGAAAGCAATGAGCAGGCACAGATCCCAGCAGCGCCACATGTTCTGCTCAGTCCCATACTTGGTGGTCCCCTTAACAGCAGCAAAAAGGCTAAGTCCCTCTGTGTGCTAAACACAGAGCGGCAGCATCAGGCAAATTAGCCACCACAAAGCACAGTGGATCTCCATGGCAGAAGAGACAGAGATGGACTGTTCAGCTGCTGGTCTGAGCAGTCTAGTGGTTCCTCTACCCAGCCATGTATTTCTGGGCAGGGAGCTCCAGAGGACTTTCAGATCTGCTGAGACATGCGGCATCTGTTCAGATCCTATTCCTGCCTCGTCTTCGGAGGCAGCCCAGTGGAGTAGCACAGCTGCTCTGCTATACCCCCAAGTGCACTGCCCAGGCTGTAAGCACAGGCTCTAGTAAAGGGTGGTTGATCCTGCAGAACCAAGGCAGCTTACCAGCTCTTTGAAGAAGGCAGCCTCTTTATGCTGTTCTGAGTAGCGCTCGTACTGGTCCAGCCCGTCCTGCAGCTTCAAGGTCAGCGTGTCATAGTTGGACCGCACCACTTCCAGAACCTGCCACAGACAGCCAAATACAGCACAGGAGTCAGCATCCACATGGCTCAGCAGGGAGGAGCAAGCTTGACGTAGACCACAGCTCTGGCACTTCGTTTTGCAACGTTCATGGCTTTAGCAGCCGACATTTGGCTCATGGCTAATAACACAGAGGTGGCCTCTGAAGTCTCCTAATGCCAGTGAGGAACAGGATTCAAATCTGCAGGATTTCTCTATTCATAAGAGCAGTGATGAGCCAATATCTATGACTGGAGAGTAAATCTTACGAAGAGCAACTGAAGGAGCTCAGACTGTTTAGTTTGGAAAAGAGGAGGCTGAGGGGAGACCTCATTGCTCTTTACAACTACGTGAAAGGACATTGTAGAGAGGCTGGTGCTGGTCTCTTCTCACAGGTGATTAGTGATAGAACAAGAGGGAATGGCCTCAAGCTATGACTGGGTAGGTTTAGACTGAACATTAGGAAAATTTTTTTCACAGCAAGAGTGGTCAGGCATTGGAATGTGCTGCCCAGGGAGGTGGCTGAGTCACCAACCCTGAATGTGTTTAAGGGTTGTTAGGATGTGGTGCTTGAGGATATGGTTTTGGGGGTGAACTTTGCAGAGTAGGGTTATTGGTTGGACTTGGTGATCCTGAGGGTCTTTTCCAACCTGAATATTTCTGTGAGTCTGTGATAGCAGCAGGATCTCATTAAATTAAGCAGCTAACTGCCATGTGTACACCCACATGTAACACAGCAGGCACTATGTAAACACAGGTTAGTCTGACTCCATGGCCTTTCCAATGCTAGTTCTGCCAGCAGACCTACCTCCTGGCTATCTAAACACCATTCACAACCTGCTAAACCACCACCTTCTACAGCTGCTCAGCTCAGCTTCCATACAGAGCACTGCACTTCTCTCCTGACAGGAGCAAGCTTCTAACACGCACTAGGAGAAGACCAACTCTGGTACAGACTCTGGTTTGGGAAACAGATGGAGACAAATCCAGGTCTTTCTGATCAGGAGGTATTGTATTACCTGCCTTCACTGCAACCAAAGCACTCCAGCTTGCATTACTGCCTTGTCCTGGCTCCCAGCACTGGGCTATACTTGTAAATTCTTAGTTACACATCTCTGTTCTATGGAACTATTAATTTGCCTAGCTAGGGAACACCAAGGACTCCCACAATGCTTTTTAGCTTCAAACATTGCATGGACATAGACAGTCCTCAAAGCATTTGTGAGACGGTAAGCAATGATAATCTTCCTACCAGGAACTATATAGCTCAGTGCTCCTGGGCAAAACATATGCTGGAAACAGTTCTCTTAAACACATGAACTTCATTCTTAGGTAGATACTATTTAATGTGATTGGTACATAGAATATCAACATCTAAAGATTGCATTATATGAACCTCTGATCATGAAAGATCCTAGCCAAGGGGACTACATTCTGTAAGGTGCAAAGGAAAAGGGCTCTGGCCCAGGGCATCACAGCTCAGAAAGACCCTGTGAAAAGTACTGCAGAGGATTTAAGATAGCAGTGACCAGAACAATAAGGAACCCTTCTACTTCTCCTCTTGTCCTCCCAACAACACAAACACTACCCTTGATTATCCTTTGAGGGAGCTGGCAGCTCCTTCATGTACAGGACTGAATGAAGTCCTTACATCCTTTAAAGAAACCTACACTTGCTTAGAGTTCCTACAAAACCTTGTTTCTCCCAAACTTTACATTTGGCAGTGGTGCACAGAGACACTCAAAAAAAGCCCCACTGAGAAGCAGGTTAAGACCTGAGGTGACAGAAGCCACAGGGCATCATCCAAATGAGGACTGAGTGTAAAAATAGGTCCCAAAGTAGTTCCCAAGTGAGATGGTTACACAGCAGAGTCTCCTGGCAGCTCAGCTGTCCTCCAGCACTGCAGAGGCAAGCCAGGGGTAGGAATCAGTATTCTGCAACATCATTTAAGAACAGCCTGTCAGTGTCCTGCTGTTGCACGAGAACGCAGCCTCCTCTCCGCACTCATTTGCTAATGCTGTTTGTCAGCTTCACCGGCAGAGAAGAAGACCCCCCTGCAATGACAGCCATTGCCAAACTCAGCCTGGCCTTGTTCCTGTTTGCAGGAGCTGCAAGAAGTATCACAGAGCCAAGAGCAATGATAAAAGAAAGCCTCCTGGCCACAGAAATTATTTACTCTAGGCTGCAACTATCCCCTAGGGATGGGGAGTAGTATAATGCACCTTCTGAGCAATAAAGAATCTATCAGCTTGTACAAATCACAGATCTTCCTGTCAGTCTGAGGAAGCCAAGTTGACCAAAATGAGTAAGCTGCAGGGGAGAAATGTTTTTTGAAAGGTGAGGAGTAGAGCAGGCTTCTCCAGCAGTAACTCAGAGTGGGGGCATTTTACCCAGGGCTACCCTACTCCCCCAGAAGCCTCCCTTGGGCTCCTCTTCACTCCCCTGTGCCTTCATACACACAGCCATGCACAGTGTTACACGGGTGTCCCCAGACAATGGATGTACATGCTTGCCCATGACAAATGAGGATTCCTCCTTGCTAGCTATGAGTAGACAGCTCTTCGAATACCCAACAGAAGCATCCTCAAAACATGGTAGGAGTAGTAAACTCCAAGGGCAGCAGTGAGCTCTGTAATCAGTACCCTTTAAATCAGCCCTCCCATGCCACCTTTGAAAGGCAGCTAAGAACTCAGTTTGATACTCTAGGAGAAGAACAGATAATGAACAAGCCCCAAAGTCTCTGCTGTGTAACCCACTGCTTAATGGAATCTCTGCACTGAACTTGAGATGAGCTTATCCCTTTAGCTACACATTTTCATTGGCTCCCACTCCTTAGATCCTTTAATTATGAAACAGAACTTAAAAAGAAAGGGTAAGTTTAAAATAAACAGCTTCTCCTCACTGTCTGATAATTTCCCTTTCTTGCTGCTGCTGAGAGGAAAAATGCTACGTGGGATCTGAGATAAACCCACTCACAGATCATTTCACTTCATACCTCACAATGGAGAGAAACTGTTACTGAGATTAGGACCTGCAATCCTTGAGATGACTTCATCTGCTCTTTAAGATGTAGCTGCTAGACAGAGAAGAGGTTAAAGAGCAGCAGAAGGTATTAAGAACACTGCACATGAAAGTTTGAAATGCACAGATGACAAAATCCTGCATCCTCTGTGTAACAGAAGATTATGTGTTAATCACAGAACGTTAAGGGCTGGAAGGGACCAAGCCCAACCCCCTGCCAGAGCAGGATCACCGAGAGTAGGTCACACAGGAACATGTCCAGGTGGGTTTTGAATGTCTCCAGAGAAGGATGTGTTAGCATCCTGTGTCCTTCTTCCACACTGCTTGGCCTTTTGTCCAGGAAAACTACTGCAGGAAGAACACCCTTCTGAGTTAAACACATGAGGCCTTTATCTGCACCCTTCTGTCAGAGGGATTTAATTTTGAGATTAAAGCATTTCTCCTTCAAGGACTTGTCCAGCCTGGTCTTCCTGGAAGTGTCTATGGCAGACTAGAACACATCGATTCCAAGATGGTGAGGTATGAATAACTTCAAGGAAGAGAGTTTTAGCTGAACTTTTCCACACCGTTTTTAAATAGGTCTTTCAGTTTTTAAAACCTCCCAAGCACCTGGAAGAACACCACTTCCAGTGCCAGGCACAGTGGGCTACAGCTGATTTCCAAAGAGCTTGATGTGACACTTCTCAGAGGGCAAGGACAATCATGCAGGGCAAACTGGTTTTTAAAAAAACACTTTTCCTGGAGCTTTACAGTGGGGGAAAAAAAGTCAAGTGAAGAGCAGTCACAACCTAAATCTTTCTCCTTTTTGTTTTTTTGGTAGGTTACCTTAGGGGGATCAGAGTCTTAAAAAAAGCAGCATGACAGAAGGGAGCAACTTGGACATGGTCAATACAAGAAAAGTGAAGTCTGCTGAATTCCTTTCCTGCAGTTACCTGTAACAGCCCTTGAGTGAATTTGCTCATTCACTCTGCTGCAACAAACCAGAAGTCAGTGGAGCTCCATCACTGTAATTTAAAGATAATTTGCTATCCAATTAACCCCCTGCCCCACCATTCTCTCACTGACTGCTTTGCAAAAGTTCCAGAGAAGCGTTAGCAATGCAGGTCCCTTAGTATGTGTTCCCAGACTGACGCTTCAGGAGCTGCTCTGAATAGCAAGTGCTTTCTGTGGCACTCAGGCTTCAGCTTCCTCCTGTAGCCACAACTGCCTCTGCCCCATAATTCTCCTTCCCCAATAACACCCACAACCTACAAGCAGAGGTAATGGCATCCTGGCCAGTATCAGGAATAGCATGGCCAGCAGGAGCAGGGAAGTCATTCTGCCCCTGGACTCAGCACTGGTTAGGCCACACTTCGAGTACTGTGACCAGTTCTGGGTCCCTCAGTCTAAGAAGGACATTGAGACACTTGAACGTGTCCAGCGAAGGGCAACAAAGCTGGGGAGAGGCCTCGAGGACAAGACCTGTGAGGAGAGGCTGAGGGAGCTGGGGTTGTTTAGCCTGGAGAAGAGGAGGCTCAAGGGAGACCTTATTGCTGTCTACAACTACCTGAAGGGAGGTTGTAGAGAGGCGGGGGTTGGTCTCTCCTCCCAGGCAACCAGCACCAGAACAAGAGGACACAGTCTCAAGCTGCACCGGGGAGGTTTAGGCTGGATGTTAGGAAGAAGTTCTTCACAGAGAGTGTGATTGCCCATTGGAATGGGCAATCTTTCATCACCTGCAACTGCAGTTTCAGCCTTATTAGAACATAAAATTAGAGAGTGGCACCGATTTACACCACCCAGAAAAGGACCTGTTACTAGGTAGGTTCTGAGAAACATGCATGGGTGATGATCAAGAAAGAAAGGAAAAGCAGAAGCAAGAAGCAAGGTCTCTAAGCTGTTTTGTTGGGTTTTTTTAATCAGCACAGGAAAGGACAGGAACACAATCAGTCAGCACCACCTGGACCTTGCTAAAGCATCTCCATGCCCATGAGACAATCATTACCTACCAGGACACAGAAGCAGTTGGAAAAGAATTGACTGAATGTTCTCACATCAATCAAAAGGCCAACCCCCCCCAACTCTAACAACCCCCAGGTTAAAATGCATTTAATTCCCACACCAACTCTATGTCACTCACAAGGGTATGGTGGGAGAAAGCTCTCCAGATGAGGCCTTGCAAGCCCCCCCCACAGGGCTGAAAAGCTAGGCACCTCTGTCCCAGCTGTCCCATGCTGTAGCAGCCAGTCTATGGCGTATGTAATGACAACCCATGGCCACTGCTACTGCACAGACCCAGCATAAGGGCGAAGGGCAGATGAAGACAGACAAATAGGCCTTTTGTCCTCTTTATGAAGGATGCAGAGTGCCTGGCACTGACTGTGTACTGAGGAAATTACAGCAACTACACCCCTGAAACCTCAGCAAAGCCCAAGATACCAGGAGCAAACCCAGCAGTCTGTCCCTTCAGCTCAAAGGGGAGCTGAGGCTGCAGGAAGGGACATCAGGGTTTCCCTTTTCTAACAGAAACCTGATGTGCATTTAACATTGGAGTCTTCAAACTGGCTTGTTTGCTCCAGGTTTAGTTCAAATCTTCCCCTTATTCTCCCTCACTAATCTCTAAAAGCAACTGATACAGTCCCTGAGTGTTTCTCCTGGTGAATTCAACTGAATAGCAACATTGCTCATTGTAATGAAAAGGCTGCTGCCACCTGGACTATGAAAGGACTATTGCCTCTCCACAATAAAGTGCCAAATAACTGACCCACATTTTACAATGGTATCTTCTAATTAATATGGAAAATGTTTTGGGTTCTGTTGTCTGGATTTTTTCCCCTCAAATGGCATCACGCTTTTTATAGAGCAACTTCAAGTTGCTGATGCAGGCTGGAATCTCTGCTGGAATTAATCACCAGAAGCGCCACAGACAAAGCACATAACTAAATAATTACAAGTTAAATAAAAGAACCCCCACACACAGCTGCCACATTTCCCAACAAACTCTGCCCAGATCCCCTCTGCACTCATCTCCTTCTCCTCCTCTGCAGGCTGCAGGAGCCGAGTCCAAAGGAAGGATCCACTAGACTGCCAGTGCTACACACACGTGCTGGAAGCCATTCATGCTGGCTTCAAGAAAAGCACCCACCCTAGGACAAGAGCTTTTGCCTGACCCAACACACCTTTGCAGCTAGCCTGGAGCTGATGCTTCAGCATCATCCCTCATCTTCAAAATTATGAAGTCATGACTATTAACTCCATGTTCATGAATGCTAAGAGGAAGAGGAAGATGATGTTGCTATGACAATCTAATAACTCAGACTCCAAAGACATGCTGTGCATACAGTACCCTTCTATGGATCCAGAGGATGCAGAGTGAGTCTGGTGTACAAGGTGGGAAAGACAATAATTTGGGCTTGAAACTCACATGTAATCATGCTACATATGTGCAAGATATGCAGCACTTTGTCATTCCTGCTCCAGTGTCCCTGATCTCCTGCATCAAGCAGCTGCTGTTTGTACTACGTGCAAGTGAAGGACCTATGGCCCTCTCCTGCTGTGGGCTGAGAGCATAAGGCTGCTCAGACTAAGTCTGTAAGACAGCCCCCACCAACTCACACAACTGTCACTCTCAGAATAGGATGCAGCACCACGTAGGGACACATTTTTCCAACAGTAAAAAGCTGTTACCCCAAAAGATTAAGTGACAATAACCAAGGGCCAATTTCTCCTCTGAAGTATGAAAACAGAACTGCAGTGATGCAGATGCATCAGCAATG
This sequence comes from Melanerpes formicivorus, assembly GCF_026170545.1. Taxonomy (NCBI): domain Eukaryota; kingdom Metazoa; phylum Chordata; class Aves; order Piciformes; family Picidae; genus Melanerpes; species Melanerpes formicivorus. The sequence continues at coordinate 8,368,653 of NW_027142358.1, forward strand.
CTGGACAGTAAGACCCAAGCAATCTGTTCAAATCACAGGGGGAAGACATGCCTGCAGAGGTGAGCGCAGCTGCCTATGAGTCCCAGTATGGCACAGGGCCACAAATACATGCTCCAGTTCCTGACTGTGGAGAAACAAAAGCTGAGGGGAGTCATAAGTGCCTCTTGCTCAGTATCTGGAGCTGGATAGATGGAGAAAGCTGAGCAGCATGCTGCAAAGATGAGTGAGCCCAGAAGTGAAGGTGCCTCACCCTGCTTCCCACTGCTAAGGTGGGTGCAGGGACCCCTTGCACACAGCTCCCACCAGGTTACTCAGACACTTGGGCTTTGCCTATTATCTTCCTTTGTTCAGCTCACTGAGTATTAGCCAGGATACACTGTGTCTAGGAGCCCAGAAGCAAACACCCTTTGCCCATCAGTTAGCCTTTTTTGTCCCTGACAGTCACTTCTGGCAGTCCTCTGTGTTCACTGCACAACTCTGCATACAACCAAACACGAGGGAAAACTAACTCTCCACATCCCAGATCCTTCCTAAGGGCTGCTTTTATACACTTGCAGTGGAAGGTTATTGAAATCCAGGCCTTGCCACTTCTCTACACCAGGTAAAAGGTTTTGTTCATACATAAAATATGATGATGATTATTATTATTATACTTAGCAACATCACAGAGGGATGTTTCACACCACCTTCTCCTAACAGCACAGAGTCATTCTGTTGGGCTCAGATGATATACAGTAGCTCACAGAGATCTGTGATTTTTAAAGGAAAAAGCCTACAAAGTTGACAGTTTCCATCCATGGAGTAGGAGGGTTTAGTTACAGTCTTTCTCCTGTGCCCACAGGTGCCTCTTTTAAAGAGAAGTAATTTAGAAGCTCACTTGGAGGATGACTGTTGTTGTCTGAACTCTGCTGGCAGATATGGTGCCCTGTTTTGGGATGAGATTTATCCGTTCCAGATATGTTTTAAACCCACAATCCATTAGAAGCCCTAGAGTATTCACCTCTCTCTAACAGTGGGAAAAGACTCACTGATGCAAGTGCTTTGGAAATCACACAGCTTTCAGAAACACCCTGAAGTCCAAACTGTTACCAACTCCATCCAAAAGCAGCTGTAAATGCTCCATGTGATGCCCATTCCAAGCTCACGGGGGACAAGCCTTCACAAGAGTCAACACATAATTTATGAAGCTGAAAGGCTGCAAAGAATGACAAAGACAAATAACAAGAAACAACCAGCTACGCACATAGAATAGCATAGCATAGCATGGCATAGCAAAGCACAGCATAGCATAGCATAGACCAGGTTGGCAAAGACCTTTGAGATCATCAAGTCCAACCTATCACCCAACACCATCTAATCAACTAAACCATGTCACCAAGCTCCCCATCCAGTCTCTTCCTAAACACTTCCAGTGATGGTGACTCCACTACCTCCCTGGGCATCACATTCCAATGGGCAATCACTCTTTCTGTGAAGAACTCCTTCCTAACATCCAGCCTTAACCTCCCCTGGTGCAGCTTGAGACTGTGTCCTCTTGTTCTGGTGCTGGTTGCCTGGGAGAAGAGACCAACCCCCACCTGGCTACAACCTCCCTTCAGGTAGTTGTAGAGAGCAATAAGGTCTCCCCTGAGCCTCCTCTTCTCCAGGCTAAACAATCCCAGTTCCCTCAGCCTCTCCTCATAGGGCTTGTGCTCCAGACCCCTCCCCAGCTTTGTTGCCCTTCTCTGGACTCGTTCCAGCAAGTCAACACCTTTCCTAAACTGAAGGGCCCAGAACTGGACACAGTACTCGAGGTGTGGCCTAAGCAGTGCTGAGTCCAGGGGCAGAATGACTTCCCTGCATAGATTCTAGGGGACTTCATTTTTAAGATGTATCAACAAACAGAAGGCACCTGTGTGGTGGATAACCCTTGACAGCCTTGTGTAGCCACCACTAGGGCTAGAGAGGCCTGTGCTACATGCACAACACCATCTGAGCTCCAGGAGTCAGATAGTTAAAAGCCTGCTTACCTCACCAGAAAGATCATGCCATGAGTACTTCTATTTCAGAATAATTTCAGTAAGTCTTGTCTACACAAAGCTTATGCCACGAGTTCTACCTCAGAGCAACTTCAAGAAGTCATGTCTACACATATGACAGCTCTCATACGTGTTAAATGCACTTTGCTCAACTCATTTGGGTTTGCAGCACAAGAACAAAAATGCACTTAGCTCACACTGCTTTGTCTCCAGACCAACCTGCTTTGCTAAGCTTCACAGGATCACAGGATGTTAGGGTTTGGAAGGGACCTCCGAAGATGACATCAAGTCCAAGCTCCCTGCCAGAGCAGGACCATAGAATCCAGCACAGGTCACACAGGAACACATCCAGATGGGTCTTGAAAGTCTCCAGAGAAGGAGACTCTACAAGCTCTCTGGGCAGCCTGTGCTCTGTGATCCTCACAGTGAAGAGTTCACAGTATCACAGTATAACTAAGGTTGGAAAGGACCTTGAGGATCATTGAGTCCAACCTATCAACACAGACCCCATGACTAGACCATGGCACCAAGTGCCATGTCCAATCTCCTCTTGAACGCCTCCAGGCACGGTGACTCCACCACCTCCCTGGGCAGCACATTCCAATGGTGAATGACTCACTCGGTGAAGAACTTTCTCCCCACCTCGAGTCTAAACCTCCCCCTGGCACACGTTGGGGGGAACCTCCTGTGTTGTAGTTTATATCCATTACCCTTGACCCTATCACAGCCAGCCCTCAGATATTTATAAAGATTTCTTAAATCCCCTCTCAGTCTTCTTCAGACTAAAAAGCCCTAAGGCTCTCAGTCTCTCCTCACAGAGGATGTGCTGGAGTCCCTTCATCATGCTGGTAGCCCTCCGTTGGACTCTCTCAAGCACATCCCTGTCCCTCTTGAGCTGGGGAGACCGAAACTGGACTATCCAAAGATAGTCAGTGAATTTATACTGATCTGCATATCCCACCTGCCTCAAAGAACCTGGCAGGCACTGTGGGGTCTTGTGTGCTCTTCCCCAGGCTGCAGGGACAGGATCTGAAGACAAATTACAGGAGGCAATTCTGTGTTACTCAAGGGAAGAAAATCAGTTCAGAGAGTGTCTGCCAAGGGAATGAGCATCTATGTACCGCACAATGCTGGCGCTTCCAAAGCCCAGGCAGGGAAAGGAATTCAAAGATCCTGAAACAAATTATCTTTAAAATTAGGAATTAATGAAATCTGCCAGAGCAGATTTTTAGATTTACATAGGGAAGTCTCTCAGAAACTGAATGAGGCCCACTAAGCTTGCCCACCGTTAGAAACGTTGTGAGGAGAGCCCGCAGCATATGGAAGGGCAGGAGCATCAAACCATGAGACAGATAGATTTGCTATTTTGGAGTTACAGCCCATTTTGGAGCTGTGAACTCTTATCTCCAGCTGGTGTCATTTATGAAAACATTTCTCACTGCTAGGTATGTGAAAGCACTTGCAACTCTGCCAAGGCTCGAAATGCACCGCAGACAGCCATGGACTGGACCGTTAATTTTTTTATTTCCCCGTGGTGCTTACAATTAACTTAAGTGCTCAAATGTGATGGGCTGCTCCAGGAGAGGCTCTTTATCTACCAGCTGCATTCTAGCACAGCAGTGAATCATCTGCTGTCACCAAAGCATAAGACAGGGGGACAGGAACCTCCTTATGCTCACTGAGCATAGCCCACATAGATGAATGTTGTGATTTGAGTACAGCCTTCTTTATTTGTCCAGAGAAGGGCAACAAAGTTGGTGAGGGGCTTGGAACACAAGCCCTATGAGGAGAGTCTGAGGGAGCTGGGGTTGCTTAGCCTGGAGAAGAGGAGATTCAGGGGTGACCTTATTGCTCTCTACAACTACCTTAAGGGAGGTTGTAGACAGGCAGAGGTTGGTCTCTTCTCCCAGGCAACCAGCACCAGAACAAGAGGACACAGTCTCAAGCTGCACCAGGGGAGGTTTAGGCTTGAGGTTAGGAGGAAGTTTTACACAGAGAGAGTGATTGCCCATTGGAATGGGCTGCCCAAGGAGGTGGTGGAGTCACCATCACTAGAAGTGTTCAGGAGGACACTTGATAGGGTGCTTGGTTGCATGGTTTAGTTGATTAGGTGGTGTTGGATGATAGGTTGGACGCGATGATCTTGAAGGTCTCTTCCAACCTGGTCTGGTCTGGTCTGGTCTGGTCTATTCTATTCTATTCTATTCTAGTCTAGTCTAGTCTAGTCTAGTCTAGTCTATTCTATTCTATTCTATTCTATTCTATTCTATTCTATTCACAGAAGACCTTGTCCCCCTGAACACAGAGATGTAAATAAAACAAAAATCACCAGCAGTTCTCCAGCACCAGTTCACTGACTAATGTAAGACCAGCAACTTTGGTACCCAAAAGAAGATAAAAGAGTCTAAGTTGTGAGCTGCTGCTCCAGCTGAACTGAAAAGCTAGAACACACAAAGCTGCTGTAAAAATCAAAGCAAGCTACAAGACCTAAAAAATAGTAGTTGAACATTTTAAGGTCTGAAAAAAACCTTTTTAGGGCCAGTGGCCAGAAAGAATCCTGGCAAACGTTGAAACCCAAATACACAATTTTCAGTTCAGATTGCCTCAACAAAGCTACAACAGGATCCCTAAAATACACATGGGGAAATTAATTCCCAGTAAACAAATTCTAATTTGCCCAGAGGACAGTTGGCTCAGAAATAAGGCTGTCTAGAGAACATATAAGACAGGCTATGCAACAAAAAATCTTCCTGTTCAGTCAAACCCCAACAGAAGCAAGCAGACTTCCCAGTTCAAAGAAACCAAAACCTAATCATGTTCAAGTGAAAAATCAATGGGGACTCTCATTCTCCTTATGGTCTAACCAAGTATCTGCAGTCACAGGGAGTTTCTAGAACTATGTCACCTGGTCAGGTTCACAGCAATCAGTGGAGGAGAGCTTGTGCTCCTCACACAGCCATCATGGACTTCTGCATGATATAATGGTTAGAATAGCATAGCATAGCATAGCATAGCATAGACCAGACCAGACCAGACCAGGTTGGAAGAGACCTTCAAGATCATCACGTCCAACCCATCATCCAACACCATCTAATCAACTAAACCAAGCACCCTATCAAGTCTCCTCCTAAACACCTCCAGTGATGGTGACTCCGCTACCTCCCCAGGCAGCCCATTCCAATGGGCAATCACTCTCTCGGTGTAGAATTTCTTCCTAACACCTAGTCTGAATCTCCCCTGGCACTGCTTGGGACTGTGTCCTCTTGTTTTGGTGCTGGTTGCCTGGGAGAAGAGACCAACCCCCACCTGGCTACAACCTCAGTTACAGACTAATTTAAGGGAGAAAAAGTCAAAACTCACCAGAGCTCTGACTTGAGGATCAAGTCAAATGAAGAGAGGACACAGACACTCCAAAAAGCTTTGGAGCTCATCAGGCATTTGTTTGTTTGGGGTTTTTCCCCTCCTTTTTCCTTCACAGCAGCTAGCAAACAAACAGCCTCTATGAATTGTACTATTGCAGCCCTGGGTGTGACACATGCTGAGAAAATGTAGATGCTAATCTATTTTATTATTATTTAAAAAAAATATTCAGAAATCTTGTTGAACTTGGTTTGCACAACATGAATAAATTTAACTAAAGGAAACAGCAAAACTAAATGACGATAGACTAAAAAAAACGTGGCCACAAACAAAGTGGATGCTGTTATGTTTAAAGTAAGTGAAAACAACATAGGATATTCCAAAGAAAGACCCAGGTGGAACTGGGGCAGGAAGGTAGGCCTTTGGAAAGGCAAAGCTTACAAAGATCAGCTCCATAGCTCCTGCTTACATTTAAGCAACTGAACAGTGACAACAGAAGGCCATCTATTAATGGCTATTGGCTAATAATGGAAGCTATAAAAGGCTTCATAATTCAGTGGCTTAAGGAGGTGCAAGGAAGCCAAGAAAAAGGAAATCCAGAGCTCACTTGCCTAACTGATCACATGTGGAAAACACACTGAAGTCCATTCTAAGATGGGGAAAACAAAAGCTTTTGAACATAAGCAAGAAGTCTGAATAGCCAAGGAATCAGATAAACAAATCTGAGCACAAGCCCTATGGGGAGAGGCTGAGGGAGCTGGGATTGTTTAGCCTGGAGAAGAGGAGGCTCAGGGGAGACCTTATTGATATCTACAATGACCTGAAGGAGGATTGTAGCCAGGAGGGAGTTGGCCTCTTCTCCCAAGCAACCAGCACCAGAACAAGAGGACACAGTCTCAAGCTGCACCAGGGGAGGTTTAGGCTCAAGGTGAGGAGAAAGTTCTTCACCGAGCGAGTCATTCGTCATTGGAATGTGCTGCCCAGGGAGGTGGTGGAGTCACCGTCCCTGGAGGGGTTCAAGAGGGGATTGGATGTGGCACTTGGTGCCACGGTCTAGTCATGGGGTCTGTGGTGACAGGTTCGACTTGATGATCTTTGAGGTCTCTTCCAACCTTGGTGATACTGTGAAATCACTGTTTGATTATCTGAACTATTTTGCAGTTCCACAGTTGTTCTGAAGTAAGGACACTGGAATCAATACATAAGATTTCATACATGGGCTGTCACAGACTTAGATGGTGACAACACAACACTCCTGATTTATTTTTGCACTCTTTAATAATTTTTAATTTGTTATTTGCCTTCCTGACCGCTGTTGAGCCTTGAGCCAACATTTCCAGGCTTATCACAGTGACTCCAAGAGTCCTTTCCTGCATGGCACTATCTAGGAGACTCTCCTACAGCTTAGTGACTCTAAGGGACTCATAAATTCGATCTGCAAAAATGCTTTCTGAAGATGCAGCCCAAAGTAAATAAAAGATCTGTAGCCAACTGGTTAGCTACAAATAGCTCTAGCTGCAAACAGCTAGAAAAGCTGTAGTAGCAGTATGCTAAGATAGCCAGCTAATAAGGAAAGGTGGGCAGTGCTTGGAAGTTTGTGTGACTCAACCCACATAAAAGTTGTAGTTACTAAGGCTTTTGCATATCTGGAGTTGAAACAGACAGCTATAAGCTGCTGGATGATCCTTAAAAACAGAAAATCCTGTAGTGAAAAGGGAACTTCTGTTGCAACATGTCTGCTCTAAGTTCCAAAAGTGACCAAAATCAATCTAAGTGCAGGTCACAAATGGCAATACAAAGTCAGGAGTTCCTTCTTCAAAGGCACTTACTGCAGAAACAAGACATTTGAATGTGCAACTCAGAAGTCTCTTCGTTCTGGGCACAAGAACTGAGGGTGCTGATGAGCAGGCACAGTGCTACCTCAGCAGTAATTGAGAAGGTGTGAAGGAAGAGATGATTGCCCCTCAGATACTGAGAATGCACCTGTGCAAGTCAAGTCCATAAGAACTGTGACAGTGATGAAATTCTTACCAAGACAATGGGATCAAATCCGTCCCAATTAAGTGGCTCCTCACAAACCCCAACCATACTGCACAGCTGGAGGAGAGGGAAAACACAAAGTCTGTGATGACAGCAGAAATACAAACCCCAAATAATTTCTTGTTAACATTTTAACTTGTTAAATTATTCCCTTTTGTGCTCTTGGAATGTGTCATTCTTTTTAAACTCCATCTGGGCAATGACCAGAGCTGAAACAGAATGAGACCAGTTATGGCTGGAAGCATTCATGGACAGCACAGAAAATGCCTTTTTCCTTTAAAAACAGAGCTACTTAAAGCTGACTGCTAAGTTAATTCAAAAGGAATATTTAAATGGTTATTGGGTCAGCTGGGAAAACAGAGGCTACTATCCAAGATAATCATTACCAAGGGCTGATGAGATGCTAAACATGGTGAGCTGAGACACTTTTTGAAGACTAGAGAAGTACAGGACAGCTGGCCAACAGACAGTCAGCAAGGCAAATCTGAGAGGGAGCAGAGACTTGGGCATGGACCACACACAGAAAACAGGTCAGAGGTTTCTGAGAAATCAAATGGTCTGCCGCTTATTCCTGCCCTTCTCAGGAAAAGGAGACTGTGTACATTCTCTGCAATAAACACAGAGGCACCAAAAGTTGCTGACAGAGTTATTCCACCATATTTTCCAGTCATTTATCCAAGATAATAGCCACGTTTCTGAAGAAGGATTCCTGCCACAGTTAAGTGGCATCTTGCAATCCAAAGGTATTTGGAGGACGAAAAGGGCTCATGTGCCTGGGAACTCAGTGTTAATTCCTGCAACATCTGTTCTGCCTATATCCTTATGGCATCAGACCTACCACCTCTTCAGCACCAGCTTTCTCACAGTTCACACAGGATCACATAGAATCACAGAATCAAATAGGTCGGAAAATACCTCAGAGATCATCAAGTCCAATCTACTACCTACTACCTATCACCTCCTGACAACTAAACCATGGTTTCAAGTGCCACATTGTGCTGGGTTACACTCATCCTGGGGGGCAGGGTTGCGAGTGCCCTGCTTTCCCCAGGGGACAAAGAAACCTGGATCCAGGTGGACATGGTTTCTCCCTCCTGGGCAGAGGGGTCCCCTGGTTCTAAGTTGGTCTGTTCTGCTCCCCCTTCCTGTCCAGCAAGACTATAAAGGGAAGAGCATGGCAGCCATCTTTTTCTTTGGTCCTGCCTCACCAGTTTGAAAGGACCCACAGCTGCTGCCAGCCTCCTGGTTATGCCACACGGCTGCACCTGGTCTCCTTGCTGCATCCACTCTTCTCTAGAGGACTGAAATCTACATACACTGAGGGAGATACAAGGCCATCCAAATGTGGTTTTGTATATTTTCCTATTCATCCTTATTACTTACCCTTGTAAATCCTCCCTGTTATTGATATATATATATATATATATATAGTTAAAAAATTTACTTCTCCTACTTCCACATCAACTCCAGATTTGGTAGATTTACCTCCAGTCTCTTCAGGGGTGGGGGGAGGATTTCTCAGTTTTCTTGCTACCATCTGAGCACTTAAACTCCAGTTAAGTCTCAAACCACCACACACATCCAATCCTTTTTTGAATACCTCCAGGGACGGTGAGTCCACCGCCTCCCTGGGAACAACACTCCCAGCAGCATCCCCAAAACACTACAGGAGACAACTCTCTTCAGAATCTACGGCTGAGAAGAGACTGAAAAGAAGCACCTTACTTCTATGAGAGTGACTTACCTCCACAGAGGTGCAGATCCAGGAATGGCAGGAAGAACATGACACAAAGTGGAGGCCAGATAAAATTATTGTCTTGGCTCTATGCCTGCCATTGACATTTAAGGAAAGGTGACTTGTGCTGGCACTAGACCCACTCTCTCCAAAGGATGAGAAGAACAAAGCTTATGCTTCTTTTCCAAAGCACCTTTAGCTACTGAATCCTCAAACTGAGCTCATCAGTAGGCAGAACAGCAAGCTGGAGAACTGCTTGTCCACAATGCCTGCCCTCTGAATCAAAAACAGGTACCCTTTGCTGTCACAGCTCTGAACTGAACCTGCTGGCTACAGAGGTGGGATGTATTTGTACATACAGCACAACTGAAGACTTAGGGAAAGATGAGGCCATCCTCTTGGGGAGGAGTTGATCATCAAGGCTGCCACTTCTCTAAAGTTCTCTTTTGCCATATTCCCAGATAAGTACCTGCAGGACCTGTAATGGAAATATCATCTCCACAGTAATTTCTGCAGTGCTTGAAGGACACCATTGTTCTACAGCCTAAAAATCCCTGTGTGAGGATTTAGTGCTCCCAAGTGCCTCCTGGACATCAAACGTTTTCAAAGCTATTAGCTCTGATGGGTTTTTGAATAAGGCTCAAGGAAGCCTCTCACTCAGTATTTCTCCTAAGAAAAAGGTAACTCTGACCTGGTAGAATAAAAATTACTGAGAAGGAAGAAGAAAGCCCACACAGCCCACATTCTCTGCAAGCAAGGAAATGAGATTTGATTTACTCTGTAATTCTGAGGTGTGTTCAATTTCAGCTTGAACTTCTACTGATAAATTCAGCTTGGCTGAGCAACATCCCCAGCAAAGCCTGTCCAAAGCAATATGAGGTGATCTACACAATGACCTTTGAAGCTGAAGGTTTAAAGCCTTGGTGAGGGGTGGGAAGAGTTTTAGCATATTTTTGCATGCACAATATATAAACCCATGTCTTCCAATATGATAGAGGAAGACAATATGAAAAAGCAATTAGATCCAGTGCATACACAGCTCCTTATTGCAGCCAATTAATCAGTATATTTATTTAGTTCACTGGTTAAATTTCCTCTTACTATGCAGCAGAGAACAACTCTGGGTCTATGTTTTCCGTGATTCAGAGGGATTTGACGACAAGCAGAAGTCACTCTCTTAAAGGACTTAGGGGCTTCAGCTCAGGGATTAATAACCCAGCTTCTTTTTCTCTGGATTTTAAACCCTCTAATTTGTACTGCATCAGCTGGAAGTTTTATTTGCACAACTAATTTTGTTTTAATGGGAATCTTAAACTCTGCTGTTCCCAAAATGCTGCCGCATTGCCCTCTTGATATAATTCTTACATCTGAATTTTTGGCTATATTTAAAGAGGATTACATGCTTGCAGAGCAAAGTTCTTAAGAAGCTGCACCTTATACTAATATATACAACTTCAACTTCTACTTGATTTTTCCTAACTAACCAGGCATAGCAGTTGAGCAGTTCCCTCAGGCATTCAACACCACTTAAAGGCAGCTTGGGTGGAAGCTTTGTACCAGGTCTCTGCATCTCCAACTCAGCCCTACAATTCATAGAAGCTCTACAAAAATCTGGAGTTTGCATGCATTTGACCACATAGAAACATATTTTTAAGGTGGAATAAACCACAGGGGTTCCTTCTCGCCTTTGGGTAACAGAATAATTTGGTACCGCAGTAACCCTGCTGAGAAAACAAGTGACAGACGTTGAAGAGGGCCACAGGTCTTTGTTACTATGCATAGACTCTGATCTCACAGTTCTGAGAATCATTTACAAAGGGAATTTTTCAGTGAAGTGGTGCTATAATTTTACCCCAATGTTTCTACTACCTTGGGGGCCCAAGAATGAGTCTGCAGGAAGAAAAATTCAGATACTTTGAAGTGTCTGGGTTTTTGTTGTCGATCTCCAGTAGCCTGAACTGGCCTGACTCAGGAAAGACTAAATTCCTCCCATATGCTTTTTTAGGGACTGACTTGTGACTGTGACTAGAGCTTTTGTTTGGTGCACTTTTATAAATGGCAGTAAGTACAGCTATTCACTTGGTTTACTGCTTCTAGACAACAACTGCCAGCTACAATCAACTTGGAGAGAACAAGAGGGCAGGGCAGGCCAGCTGCAGCCACAGGATGCATCATAGCACCAAGCAATAGCTGTGCATTAGGAAAGCTACTGTGATTCTTCCTTCTCATCTCCTTAAAACATGTCAAGGGCACTAATTAACAGGGCATCCAAGGCACCCAAAGGCTACTAAGAAAGATGTCCCTAGTGCCCTGTTAAGGTCCAATCCCAAGATGACTACTGAAGCTTTAGGAGCCTGCTGAACTCTCCCAGTCATGAGCCTTCAAAACTGCCTGATACTCAGAAAGAATTAAAAGATCACAAGAGCTGCAGAACTGAGAAAAGCAGAAAGGAAATAAAGTGACCTACTTTATATTCGGCTATCACATGTTGAAAGAGACAGGATCATAAAATGCCAGTAGAGACACATGTAAAAGAATCCTCTCAAGTGTGTGTGCTGTCAGCAGCCCCCCATGGAAGAAACAATGGCAGGGAAAAACTCAAGTCAAATACTGTGGGAGAAAAACAATTCAATACCCATAGAGAAGGGAACATAGAGAGTAAGAGAAGCCTGTGATCTGAAATGCTGCTTGCTATTACCCTCGCAGGCATGCAAGCATTAAAACCTCTGCCAGGGAGGGGCATCTAGCATCAGAATGATCTGATTGCCTTTTCCAAGAGCAAGTGACAGAGAAGAGCTGTGATCTTAAAAATTTGGTAGATCTTTCTGCAGCATCTGCTCTTGGGTTAGTAACAAGAGGCAGGGCAGAAGAATCCACAGCAACCTGCAAGCACCTGGGTTTGACTGCGTAAGATTACTGGAGATATGGTTCACACTCCAGAGTCTGGATTCATCTTTCAAATCACATTTATTGGATGTTTTAAAGTAAGGCTTTTGTGAGAGTATAGTCAAAAGTTGATTTCCCCCCCCTTCTTTTGTAAAGGGGAATGCTATCAAAATGGAATTCTCCTACTCCCCAGATCTGACTTGTGATTTTTTTTTTGCATCATTCTTCTGCCTTTTTAAAACAAGGATCAGGATCAAACCAACTGGCTATTTTTCTACAAGCATCTTTACAGTATCACAGTATAACTAAGGTTGGAAGAGACCTCAAAGATCATCGAGTCCAACCTGTCACCACAGACCTCATGACTAGATCATGGCACCAAGGGCCACATCCAATCCCCTCTTGAACACCTATCTTAACCTGACCTGTTCCAAACCTGTCACAGAAAAAGCTCTCCCTGACATATGTAAGCTGAGGTCACAGGGAGTTATGGTCTCATGTACATAAACCATGGCAGCTTCAAGCCATGTCACTCAACAGAACAGTTACTTGTGTGTTTTAACTGTACTTCACTCAAATGAAGGTTCCCTGGGTGAGGATGAAGGACCAGGCTATGCCTCAAGCTAATAATGTAGCTGGCAAGACCGTAAGTTTCTGATATGACTTAACAACTGATTTTGTGATGAGCAACAGGGGACAGCAGTGGTCAGCAACCAACTTCATTACGCCACAATGTTTAGTAGAACATTAACTGCCCAGCCCTAGCATCACTGAGTCCTAGCTCTGGAACATCAGCTTAGTAGATCATGACAGATGCGCTTTAGGACTCAAGCAGTCCTGCAATATTATCCCTCCGGGCACTGCTGAGGGTGGAAAGCTCAGCAAGAACTGGATGATGTGGGAAACTGTCATCAGCTGAAGAAATTAACTTTGGATCATGTTAATATTCTCCCCTGCAAAAAGTGTGTCATGCTCAGGTATCTGAGAAGAAGGCTAAGATAAGGCATTACAGTAGCTTTTTTTTTTAACCATTTTTCTGAGAAGGGGAGGTTAGCCCAGCAACAGACTTAAGTTTCCTTTCTATGCCTACCAAGCGACTTGTAGGTGGTACTGTAATTAAATTGGTCCATCACTTAAAATAGAAAAGCACATCTTTATAGCTGAGGTGAGAACTAAGAGTCTATAGTGAGAGGCTTCCATCAAGTCGCTGGTTTTCAGGAGCATTAACAACAGGGTAGAAACTTCCCAGTAACAGCAGCTTGGATGCTGTCAGTCAGGCAGCCTAAGCTCCAGCATGACAACCTTGGCTCCCTCACAAATGCACATTTCTGTTTCCATCAGCTGGAAGATTGTTCCTGCCCTACTGTTTCAAGACATTCAACAAAAAGAGTACTTTCTTACAAACAAATTGCAGCCTTAAAGTGCCTACACTGTAGCTCACAGCTACCCTTTCTAAGAAATGAAGGGGACAAAGAAACCCTGCAGATACCATCACGTGCAACCCCATCCAGATCTGTACTCTGTGCTACATAAACTCGCAGAATCACAGGACATTGGAAGTTGGAAGGGACCTCAAGAGATCAGAGTCCAAGCTCCCTGCCAAAGCAGGATCATCTAGGGTAGTCCACACAGGAATGCATCCAGGCAGGTTTTGAATGTGTCCAGAGAAGGAGACTCCACAACCTCTCTGGGCAGCCTGTTCGAGTGCTCTGTCACTCTCAACATAAAGAAGTTTCTCCTCATGTTGAAGTGAAACCTTCTATGTTCAATTTTATATCTGTTGTTCCTTGTCTTATTACTGCACACCCCCAGAAAGAGCTTGGCCCCCTCCACTTCACACCCATCCCTCAGATATTTGTACACATCGATCAGATCCCCTTTCTCAGTCTTCTCTTCTCAAGATTAAACAACCACAGGTCTCTCAGTCTCTCTTCATAGGGGAGACGCTCAAGTCCCTTGTGTCATCCTCATGTGTCTCCATTGGATTCTCTCCAGGAGGTCTCTGTCTCTCTTGAACTGGGGAGCCCAAAATTTGACACAGAATTCCAGGTGTGGTGTCACTAGGGCAGAGTAGAGGGGGAGAAGAACCTGATAACCCTTATGGTGACAGTCACAGCAAATATTTCATGGAAGCTGGACAGGTGCCAGACTCCAGCAAACTACCAGTATGACACAGCTGAGCAAAGGCTATAGTATCTTGGCTTGAGGAGAGGCAGAAGAGGACTGAAGATGGGAGACTCCGTCATCTCTTCACTCTTCCTTTTAAACATTCCGAAGGAAAACCACTGGCGGTGTAGACTCAGGGCAAGCTCTATGTGACCTCCACATTCACATATGGATTGATTTGATTAGGGGTTTGGAACATTAATTTTCACAGAACTTAGAAGGCTGCAAAGAACAATTCAATGCCTAAGTGCAAAGCCTGGTGTCTTACTTGCAGGAAGGGCAATGGTTTGATTCACAGATGTTGCCAAAGAAATACACCCCGAGGGGAGCTGACAGCGGTGCCCAGAGAAACAAATTCTCACAGCATCAGCATGGTACTAATATTTCCAGCTTTCTACTGTGTTAATAATCATCATCATCATAATAAGCCACATACTCATGGGGCTCCAAAGCAGCTCAGTTTGGCCTGCAAAAGACAATACAAAGCTTCCCAAAGCCAAGGCACCCCAAGAACAGTTAGCTGGCTGTGTCATGGCAGTTTCCTGACACTGAATCTCATTGCCAAAGAGATGCAGTGTCCTTCTCTGCCATCACATTTCACTGCAAGCAGCTGTCACTGTCTCAGTGATTCAATTGGTCCATTAGTGGAATAGGAGCTTGCTCATTCCACTGCAAATGGAAGAAGCACTCACAAGAACTCCTTCTCTTCTATGGCTTCTACACAAGACCCCAACCCAGTATCTTCTGAGAAGTCAGGAAGTCCAAGAGTAGGATTTCAGAGTTCTGTGTGGTTTTATAGCCAACTCAAAAAACAAATGCAGTGTGATGAAGAAAACACATTTGAGAAACCAAGATGGGGTTTTGTGTGCAACCAAACCAACCTTAAGCATGGTATTTCATTAGTAAGCTTCTGAACATAGTAAGACTAAGTGGTAAACTTCCCAACTAGGAGGCTAAGGCTGCTGGAAACAACATTAATGTCTGCAAGGAACTACCCTGATCTCTGAACATTAAGGATATATCCACAGATTCTCCAAACCCAGAGGTCACCCTGACTAACTCCATGGAAGAGAAAAGCTTCTTAATTTAAACTAACAGTGAATGCAACTGTGACACTAGTTAACATTGATGTAAGTGATGGTTGCTGGGTCACAACAGCTTATTTCAGACATCCTCAGTATTTTCAGACAAATTGCCCAGGGCAATTCATCAGTTTCTTATCTGGGAGGCAGGACACAGGCTTTCCCTGCTAGCAACTCTTGCTGTGAAGCAGTTATTGACAGAGAACATAAATTCATGTTTTGGAAACAGTGAAACTCCTACCAACAGGTGCTCAGGTGAAAGCAAATACAGGGCTATGAATTAAAATCCTTCCACAGGCCTATGCTCATGCCAGCTATGAGGCAGATGCTGAAATAGCATGTGCTGCTAGCAATACTTAGCTCCCCAGGAGTTTATTTGTGCCTTAACTGCACCATGGGGGAATCCAAGTGTCCTCTGACTAAAGCAGTGGAATTGATTTATAGCCCCTGGTATTTGGCTGATGCAGAACCACCTTCCCCAGTTCTCTCCCTCTGGTCATCCATCCCTCCTGCTTGCTGTCTTCAAGTAATACATCTTTGCTCCCTGAGCAATCCCACTGCCTGCCCCAGACCTCCCATGAAGATAGGAGGAGTGATACACATCAAAGATGCCACCTTTTCCTCTATTAAAAGGTTTGCCTTTGAGCTCCCTACTGCAGACAAGAAAAGGGAACTACTTGTTTTAACATCCAAATGCCAAGTGTTAGAGAGCCAAAACCCCAAATCTTCCAGCTGAGTGGAGCTCTGTTCAGGTGCAGCTCCATTTGGCTCAACAGCATTCACTCTCTTGCTCTGGGAAGCAGAGAGACTACAAAGCTCAATTTGATTCCTACTTTGAAATCAGAGCAATGACCCAATTTATCACTTTTGGGAAACAGCTGCAGCTCTAGCTAGAGGATCCAGATGAGAGGCAGAAAAATATCATCTGTTACAGTATGGTACTACCAGAGAGAAGGAAGAGTAACAGTCTCTGAAGGCAGCAGTTTTAGCCTATAGAAGGCCCAGAATGAACATGGCTGGCAGTCACTGAAAACCCTGTTCCCTTTTGTGAGAGAATTTGACTCCAGGACGGGCTGCTCTCAGTCACGCTGCTGTCTGTAACTGGCACAGCAGGCTACAGCCTGTCTGCTTCTAGGACTGTAAAGCAGAGAGATGACTGAGTGTGTCGGAGCTTAGGGTGGAGCTGCGGACGAAAGCAGCAAAGTACAGTGCTAGAAATCCAGCTTTAGAGAGGGCACTGAAAGAAGTTTGCACAGTGTCTGTATGCATTATGCACCTGGCAACAGCCAGTGCCTATTGTTCCTGTTTCACAAGGGATTAGAAAACCTTCTCAATCTGGGGCGCCACAACATGCAAATTGAATGGTGGCTCGGCAGCAGCCAGCGGCTGACAGCTCCTCCTCCCAGCGCAGATCTGCGGAGTTGTCATTTAATTGTTACCAACGCAGACTGTTTTGATCCCTCTGCTGCGACGCTCTGCGGAGCTCTCCCTGCCCTGTACAGGCACACTCGGTGGTGATGGCAACCCCTAACATCACCTTCTGCTTCCCCAGCAGATCACACGGCGCTTCAAACCTTGCCTGGCTCCCCCGGGGCTCCACACCAGCTGCCCTCTCCTTTGGCAGGACACAGGGCCCAAAATTTGCTCAAGCCAGCACAGTAAAAGCTGGAAAGGAGTTCAGATCCCAGTCTGCAGACTCTTCCTGTAGCAACCTTCAGCCCCTTTTTCCAAGCTCAGTTAAGCACCACATATAAAACATATCTACCAGAAATCTGAGAAGCCTATTGTGAAACGCCAAGGGTGCAGGACAAGCACGAGATGAACACCAGCCTGTCGCCACAGCATGGGCTGGGAGCTTATTACAAAGTTAAATCTGTGGCTCCTGCTCAGCATGCTCCCAGTTGTGACTCAGGCTGGGCTCATAATTCACATCCCCAAGTCTTGCCTCTGTAGCCCCAGCACAGAAGCTTTATCTAGCTCCAGGAGACTTTACCCTGTTTGCAACCCACAGCACGTAGCAGCTCCAGAAGGCAGCTCTTCCAAAACACAGCCCAAACATTCAGTGGTCACCTGCACTACAGCAGTTCTGAGGCCCTTATCAGTCCTGGTGGCAGTAGTGACAGCCTGGGAATGATATGAGAACAGCCCTGAGAACTGAAGGCAAGACTTGCTTTGAAGTTTTATGGGTTTACTTTGCTACCAGTTTGTACTTTGAGGCAATCCCTAACCTGCCAAAGAGGACAGCTCACAGAAGCGGTATGAAGCATGACATGCTTTAGTGCACACTGTGGAAAGACTCTGCTTTGGGCACAGACAAGGTGATCCATGGTCATGCTCCTGTCTCAGAGAGGCACAGAGCAGCTACTGTTACCAGTAGAAATGGGCAAAATGCTGGGGCACCTCTGTGTTGAGCCTGAAAGAAGGGAATTGAAGGGTTTCTCCCAGAATCTCAGAATCAGCCAGGTTGGAAGAGACCTCCAAGATCATCAAGTCCAACCAATCACCCAACCATAACTAATAAACTAAACCATGGCACTAAATGCCTCACCCAGGCTTTTCTTAAAGACTGGATGTGTCCAGAACTGAATCAGGAATAGGATGATAATCTCACCAGCAGCAGGTGTTGTTAAAAAACAATGCCCTTCTTTTGTCCCTCTAATGGGCCTGCCACACTTTGTCCCCCCTCCCCGTCCTCCAGTGACGCACAGTGTATTGTACTCTGCATGTTAATAAAAGGCACTACACAGCACAAAGTCACAGCTCCAAAACTCATCTCCAGCTTCAAGTCTCCTTGCAGCAAAGCTGATCAGTCCTTGAAACCTCTTCAGAACCATTGAGTCTGGCACACTGCATAAAGCAGTCTAAGCCATTAGTGAATTGCAGGGATGTTTCTCTTGTAAACCAAACCAAACCGAACCAGAACCCCACACTAAAAAACCTGAAAGATACCTAAATCAGAGAGTCCCTCCATAAGCTGGCGAGCCAGCAATTTGCCAGCTCCAGAAGAATTTTTACACAGACCTTTTAAACCTGGGATTCCAATTTCTCTGGGTATAGCTCAGCTTTCCATTTAAACAATAAAATCTGTTTCAAGCCGCTAATCATGAGTAGGTGTCAGTAATGAGACCATGAAACCCAACATCCCTGCAAACCCATCATTTGCAAAGATGTGATGACTTTAAATTAGGGCTTTGCCTTGCTGACCTCTTAACTGCAGTTTCCTATTCCTACTACTGTGTGCAACACAGCATTAGCAAGCTTGATACTTTCTAGCCCAAAGCTTGCTGCATTTCAGAAGTGAAGCAGCATTATGTCAAAACCATTTTGAAGTGTGTCTGGAGTCCTCATAACATGTTATATTAATGTAAGAGATTAGGGGGATTTATTGCAGCAGTACCTGGTGCTGATGGTACTTGGTATTTCAAAAATACTAAACACACCCATGCTGACAGGCTTTTAATTCTTAACACCACTGCCAGCAGTACTGAAAAACAGCAAAGCTGTTTTGCTGCTAGTTACAGAAACCAGAACAAGCTGAATAAACCTAGAATAGAATAGAAGAATAGAAAGAATAGAATAGAACAGAACAGAACAGAACAGAACAGAACAGAATAGAATAGAATAGAATAGAATAGAATAGAATAGAATAGAATAGAATAGAATAGAATAGAATAGAATAGAATAGAATAACCCAGGTTGGAAGAGACCTTCAAGATCATCGTGTCCAACCTATCATCCAACACCACCTAATCAACTAAACCATGCAACCAAGCACCCTGTCAAGTCTCATCCTGAACACCTCCAATGATGGTGACTCCACCACCTCCCCTGGCAGCACATTTGAATGGGCAATCACTCCAGCTCAGACAGGGCTTGTAAACCCATCTGCACCCTTTTGTGACCTTCTGTGCCACTCACTGGTGGAGCCTCTCAGACCTGTCCTGAAACACAGCCTCAGGTCGTGCCAGGGGAGGTTTAGATAGGATATTAGGAAAATTTTCATGATTAAAGAGTGGTCAGGCACTAGAACAGGCTGCCCTGAGAGGTGGAGTCACCAACCCTGGAGGTGTTCAAAAAAAGTATAGACATGAACACTTTTGGACATGGTTTGATGGCCATGGTGGTGTTAGATCAACATTTGGGCTTGATGGTCTTAAAGATCTTTTCTGACTGCAACAATCCTACGATTCTATCAAGCCCCACAAGGCAACAGCAGGCCAAGTGGATCGGGGTGGTCAGGGAGGAACAGCCGGCATTTGAGGTGTGACCTCAAGGAAAGGGAAATGGCTCTGTAAGATTGCCTGGCCATATCTGACTGCAGCTGCCTTAATTATAAAGCTATTACAATGTGGAACAACCCAAGCATTACACTCATTTATCACAATTTCAAGAGTGATACAGTTGTCTTGGTTTTCCATCTGCATCTGATCTGGCTCCCAGCACATTTCATCTGTAGTTACCAGACTAATATACACAGGGCAGGTGTTCACAACAGTCTTTCCCACTGACCTTTACACCACCTCCAAAATGGAGATTTCACCAAAGGTACTCAGTTCCTCTCACCTGAGCCTCTCCACAATAACTGTGTTACATCACCATCAAGCAGGGAGCTGCCTTCCTACAGGCAGCTGCTCTTTCACATCCAGAAAAGGCAGATGTGAGTGAGATCCCTTCCAGACCATTTATATCCTGTGTTTTCAGTATTTCTGTTTGTTTGTGTTTGCCCTTTTGGAGCAACTCTCCTGTTGCTGTTTTCTCACTGCCTTGACCCTGTTCTCTGCTACTGCTCCTGTCAGAAAACTTGTTGAGAGCTTCTCAGATCAGATATGACACAGAGAAAGTCTACTGCCTCCAATGCATTAAGTACAAGGAACTCCAGTCATCTGGAGAGTACAGATAAGCCTATGAATTCATTTCACAGAAGGCTATTTTGCCCTTTGACTTGAGAAAGGACTGAAACATCTTTGAAGACATGGGTTATAATCACTTGCATGGAAGAGCTAAATCTACATTGGCAGTTACTGGCCAAGCCTATTTTTTCGACAGTGTGGCATCCGTCAGTTCCTTAAAGGACAAACAAGCAGGAGCCAAACGTGTTGAGAGGGAGAATACCACACACCAAAACAACCACCACAAATTAACCTTTCTGAAGTAAGGTTTAACAAATTAGCAAGTGAAGGAAGATGCCAATGGCTGAGTAAGACATTTCCTGTTTCACGGCAAGTAACTACAGCAAGGTCAACACAGCTAACACTAGGAAGGATCATGAGTTTGCTTTGGAAAGTAGAGTCTTTGAGAATAGCACCAGCAAAGACCACATAGTGTTGATAGACTGAGGTGGCTCATTGTCAAATCCCTGACATTTGCTTGCCCCTGGGAATCTCCCACTCTTTGCTCAGGAGAATATGGAAAGGAAAAGGTCTCTTCCCAGCATTTCTGATCTCAGCACTGGATAAATCCCATCAGAGTCAGCAAAGCATTGCCATGGAGTCTTGCAAATACACCTGTGTAGAGCACAGATCTATGTATCCAAACTATGGTTCTCGGAGATCTTTACAGAATCACAGAATTATTAAGGCTGGAAAAGACCTCTGAGATCATCAAGTCCAGCCTATGACTTAACACAACAACATCAGCTAAACCATGACACCAAGTGCCACATCCAATCTTTTCTTACAGACCTCCAGTGATGGCAACTCCACCTCCCTGGGCAGTCCATTCCAGTGCCTAATCAGCCCTTCTGTGAGGAAGTGCTTCCTAATATCTAAACTAAACCTCCCCTGGCACAGCTTCACACTGTGCCCTCTTGTCCTGTCACTTAGTTGCCTAGGAGAAGAGCTCAATCCCTACCTGACTACAACTACAAGTGATAAGGTGCCCTCTAAGTCTCCTCTTCTCCAGGCTGAACAACCCCAGCTCCCTCAGCCTCTCCTAATACGACTTTCCCCCCAGCCCTCCCTCACCAGTCTCACTGCTCTCCTCTGGACCCACTCCAGCACCTCAATATCCTTTAGGGCTGAAGGTGTACAATGGTATTAACAGCCTACCCTTAAAACAATCCCATGCCCATCATTTTCAAGGGCCCACAAATCTCTTCAGCATGTAATAATGTTAACATTAATGCTTATAAACAAAAACAAAAGGAGAAAGCACGGAAATGACAGACTTAAGAATGGTAATAAACAGACATTAGTGATTAACAAGGTAATAATGCCTTCAATAGGATTAAGGAAAAGAAAATGAGCAAAATCTCCTTCAACCGATTACTTAGCTTTAAAAGATATTAAAAGATTACTTTAAAAGATATTAAAAACACAAAAAGAAGAAAGAAGAGAGAAAGAGAGAAAGCGAGAGAGTGAGAGAGAGTGACAGAAAAGAGAGAGAAAAAGAGAGAGAGAGAAAGAGAGAGAGGGAGAGAGAGAGAAAGAGGGAGAAAGAGGGAGAAAGAGGGAGGGAGGAAGGGAGGAAGGGAGGAAGGGAGGAAGGGAGGGAGGGAGGGAGGGAGGAAGGGAGGAAGGGAGGAAGGGAGGAAGGGAGGAAGGGAGGGAGGGAGGGAGGGAGGGAGGGAGGAAGGGAGGAAGGGAGGGAGGAAGGGAGGAAGGGAGGAAGGGAGGAAGGGAGGAAGGGAGGAAGGGAGGAAGGGAGGAAGGGAGGAAGGGAGGAAGGGAGGAAGGGAGGAAGGGAGGAAGGGAGGAAGGGAGGAAGGGAGGAAGGGAGGAAGGGAGGAAGGGAGGAAGGGAGGAAGGGAGGAAGGGAGGAAGGGAGGAAGGGAGGAAGGGAGGAAGGGAGGAAGGGAGGAAGGGAGGAAGGGAGGAAGGGAGGAAGGGAGGAAGGGAGGAAGGGAGGAAGGGAGGAAGGGAGGAAGGGAGGAAGGGAGGAAGGGAGGAAGGGAGGAAGGGAGGAAGGGAGGAAGGAAGGAAGGAAGGAAGGAAGGAAGGAAGGAAGGAAGGAAGGAAGGAAGGAAGGAAGGAAGGAAGGAAGGAAGGAAGGAAGGAAGGAAGGAAGGAAGGAAGGAAGGAAGGGAGGAAGGGAGGAAGGGAGGAAGGGAGGAAGGGAGGAAGGGAGGAAAGGAGGAAGGGAGGAAGGGAGGAAGGGAGGAAGGGAGGAAGGGAGGGAGGAAGGGAGGAAGGGAGGAAGGGAGGAAGGGAGGAAGGGAGGAAGGGAGGAAGGGAGGAAGGGAGGAAGGGAGGAAGGGAGGAAGGGAGGAAGGGAGGAAGGAAGGAAGGAAGGAAGGAAGGAAGGAAGGAAGGAAGGAAGGGAGGAAGGGAGGAAGGGAGGAAGGGAGGAAGGGAGGAAGGGAGGGAGGAAGGGAGGAAGGGAGGAAGGGAGGAAGGGAGGAAGGAAGGGAAAAAGAACGGACATGTAATACATGAACAGGGTGCCAGAACAGTCTGGACACAGCACAGTAAGTTTGACACAGGCTCAAGTAAGAGTTGGCAAGCTGATTAGGTTCAAGTGAATTGGAAGCAACTCAGAGCAGCTGGAAATTCCCTTTCCAACAGAGCTATGTCAAAGCCATGCCTGTCTGATAATAGGGAATTCTCAGATGCCACAGAGGAGTATGAGAAACTGGGCAAAAGCTTATATCTGAGAAAGAAATCTTCAAAAGAAAAAGATTGACCCTCCAAATTGTAAAAACAGATGTTCCCAGTAAGGAAATGCCAGTCCCTGAAACTACTGAAACAACTCAAAGGAGAGAATAACCAGTCCCAAATGTACTATCTGTGTGTGGATACACAAGTTAAATGTCAGCATTAAGTATTTCCATGTGGTACACTTCAAAAAACCAGGGCTATAAAGGAGGGTGGATTGTGAGTAGAAAATATTTATGGAGAGAAGTGGAATTAAGTGAACACACATGTAAACCCAGAAGTTACAACTGGAAGGGAAAAAAGGGAAAATGGAGAAAAAAACCCAGGAGAGACTGCAGCAGCCAAAAGGCAAACTTGATCTCCCATGCTGCATAGAATGAAAACAACAAATTCTGTTATCCTACGAAAGCCAGACCCTGGCCTTGATCTTGGCCACTTACCATTACCTCTTATGTACTTACCACACGGGACAGCTACTGACAGAGGGGAAACCCCAGTCCAACACAAATGCCTGATCTCACTGGCAGATTGAAAGCAAAGGCAAGAAGTCTCCCTCTCCTCCTTGTGCAGTAAATTGCAGAGTGCTGACTAAACAGCCTGAGTGAGAGCACACAGTCCCTCACCACAGTGACATCTCCATGATTTCTTTGCACTTCACCAGGGCCTATTATTGCTTTGCTTTGTTTTATGTTCTCCCTACGCTGAGAGAAAGCATGAAGGGAGAGAAGAAAAAAAGGAAAGATCTGTCTTTCAACTTCTTAATCATCTTCCTCAAAATGCTCCATGCATCAGCACTGATTTCATTATCTGCCTGCTGCTAGAGATTTTATTTAAAGAATAACACACAAGGAAGAAAGGATTTAACCTGACCTCCCTGAACTGCTGGGAGATGAATACTACACAAAGCTGAAAAGCTTTTTCCCAGACTAACCCCAAGACTATGCAGAATTCCTCTCTGAGTCCCCAGTTTAAAATTTGGCTATCAAAGGCTTTTGGGCTTTTTTGGGCCTGGGTTGATGCAATCAGTGTATCATCAGTGAATGAGGATTGATAACATGAAGCACCACTAAATATAGCTGTGGGTACAGTGACTCTCAGAGGCAGAACAATACAGAAAAATCAAGTAAATTAAACCTAGAGTTCTTGTATCCAGCTCTATTGAGAAGAGGATAAAAAGCAGTAGGGTCCACATGGTTTTGCCCACTATACCAGTAAAGCCTTCAACCTGAGACTTGGGGGCTCCACATTACAGATTGGTTAGGATACAAAGTGAAAAGGTTAGTGGGAAGCACGGAAGGGTATCATCCAGTAATGAGTAAAAATATCATGCACAGAAAGAGAAACCAATTGCAGAGCAAGACACAGTCAGGATCTTTTAAGAGGTATTAGCATGAGATCCCATCCAGTGGAAGGAGTAATCTAAGGTGACTTGAATTGCATCTCTACACTGTGTACACAATTTCTTCTCTGGAAGGTCCAGAGGTGTTGATGCTGTTGTTCTCTGGGATGATCCCCACAGCCTGCACAGCAGCTCTGTATTTTGTCCACCCCAGGCTCCTGCAGAGTCATTTACCTCTCCAAGAGTGATTAACACATAATCCTGACATTCTATTTTGGGGAAATAGGCCATCTCTTCCCTTCCTGAGACCACACATGGCAGCCTATTTTCAAAAAGCACGTTTACACATTTATGCAATACAGGCAGGACATGATGAGAGCAAATCAGACCAAATTAAGGAAGAGGCACCTAACCCTATCACCCTCTTTATTAAAAACCTTATCTTTTTCAAAATCTAAAGCAGCTCAGTTCAATTACCCTAGAAAATTTCTACCAGCTGTTGCCTGAGTTCTACTTCCCTGATATCACAGCAAATCAAGGAATGTCCAACAGTTGTCCAATAGCTAAGTGCATTGCCAGAAACGTCCTGCCCTATTCTAAACTGCAGCATTCTCACAATCTCCAAGCACACTTGCTGGCAGTGCTGCATATTTCCAGTATTCATACCCATCCTTCTGCATTTGCTGGACCCAGATGTCTGCATGTGATGGTAAAATAGGCTAAAGCAGAAGCCTCGTTTCTGTTCCTTTTGTCCACATCTGAACATGGAACGTGAGAGCCCTGCCTTCACCCCTCACACTGCTGCCACATCATCAGTTCCAGTGAGCACAAGGTACTCCCAAACACCTGTATTGCAGAGGTCAACACCAGAAAAGGTTATCCCTTCTGACTTACCTGATCCTCAGAGAGCTGCGATATGTGATTCACTGCGGCGTAAGACTCTATCTTCGGGTTGAAGTGATTGATGATGGCTCTGAAACAAAAGAGAGACATTTTCAGAGGTCTCAGGAACAGCTTAGGGATGCAGCAGAAATTCCCCACCAGCCCCAGTTAGTGCACATGGAGTCACAGCTCTGCAAGTAGTTCCTCCCATGTCACACTGTACGTCTCAGTCTGCCCAAGGCATGCTCCCTGCTGTGAGACTGATGCCGACTCAGTCACAGGCTCACTGGGCACTGCGGGCACAGGCACTCCCATATGTGTGGGTGCATTTGTCCCAGCAGACACAGGGCTTTACTCTGCAGAGGGAATTGCTGCCTTTCTGGAAACAGGCTGCAAATTGCTGTGTTGCAGCAGAGAGACAGAAAACTTGGGCATGGTTATCCCACCCTGCTCAGAAAGTGCATCTCCTCATCCCTTCCAAAACCAGCATTGCCCAGAACTTTGCTCTATGGAATTTTATTGCTTGATGTGTTGATGCTGATGGTTTTTTGCTTTTAATTCCACTGTGTTGGCAATGTTGGCACATGCAGTCATCCATGACTGCAGATACTACTTTGACTTCTTCCCATAATGACTTCAGTCCTCAGCTCAAATTTCGATCTCTAGACATAATTTATGAAATGTACCAAATACAGCAGCAGAAATCACTCCTGATTTCACTTCTCTCACTGCCTGGACCCACATATTTCCCTTTTGTTCTAGGTGGATCTAGAGGTAGGTGTGAGGAATCTAGAATTGAAAGTAAAATAGTAATTGAAAAATAACCAACCCAAACTACAGCTGAAATATTTCCTCAGCCTCTTCTCTGCTTGTCAAGTGCAAATGTGAATACAAATGGCAAGACAGTAAAGTCTCCCTAGACTAGACTTTGCACCTGGTCTAGTTGGGATATCACTAACAAGATCCACTGCTGAGGTAAATGCTAATCATGGAGGACACCCGTGCCAGTGCTTGGCACAGATGTGCACTCACAGTGCCTGAAGAACTCTGGCGTGGCTGAGTAACACTGCAGCAGCAGTCAGGGCTCTCACTCACATATTCACCAGCATGAAAATTCACTCCAGCTCCCCCTGTTGCACTCTAATGGGTTCCCTTCTCCTCACACCTCCACCTGCAGAAGGGCTTTCAGCTGCTTTCTCCAGACCTCATCACAGCTAAGAACTGGTGCCTTGAGTCCAGGAGTACGCAATATTCAGTGGGGCAAATCAGAGCCAATGGAAAGAAGACCCACCTGGAAGCATCCTCACTTCTTTAAATACATAGAAAATGAACGTGGAAGGGGAGTGTGAGAAAATCTAAACAATAACCCCCACACAAACAGAATCTGCAGATTCACTGTAACATTCCCAGCCACACACCTCATCAACACACCAGATGCAGTCCATACACAGGGGCAGTCACTCCAGCAGCTGTTTCTACAGCATCGGTGCGTAGTTAGCACAGGGGAGCTTCTGTAGTCTCAGCAGCCGTGACAGTTACATCAGGAAACTGAATCTAGCAGGGCCCCTGCCAGGCTTCCCACACCCCTCCTTCCTCCAGAGGAGGGCAAGCAGGCAGATAGAGACATGCTAAGATTCTTCCCATTTCAACCCAACCAGAGAAGCAGCTCCTGTGAGTCACAATCACACTCTCCATTACCCAACCTCTCAAACACTGTGGCTTTCAAGTTGCACGTTTCATGCCTGGCTGGAGTCATATTTACACTCCTGCAGGACACACTACGAGCTACTGAAAGAAAAGAGAACACAGATTTACAACAACTTAACTTCTGGCTTGACAGAAGGTTTGGCAGCTCAAAAGGGTTCAGTGCACTCGCATGGTTCCAACATTTTACCACTGAACAGATCTGGCATTCATTTGTACCCACTGCTGCGAAGCACTTCAACATGGGCTGCCTGCTCACAAGTCCCTTCTCAGATCTGAGCTAGTGGAGCGGCACCTGCAATCGCAGCTGGGGCTCACCCAGGGAAAGCAAACCCAGCAACCAGCTGCCACTGCAGTAACAATCAACAGACAGCAAGAAAGAAGAAGAAGAATTCAAGTCTCCTTTCTCATTTCCCTAAAGGCAAATGGACAACTCCTCGGTGGGCAGAGGAAGAAGTTCAGCTGTTTAATTGGTTTTAAGCAACCTCTTTCACTCTAACAAATTCCCTCCCAACCTGATTTTCTGCAGAGCTGTTTCTCTGAATCCTGGGGCAGAGGAACAGGAAGAGCTTGGATTCAATCCTGGCTCTGAGTAGCCAGGTACTTACTGCCCAGCATATGCTAGCAAGGCCAAGGCTCTGCATGTGGTACAGCTCCTCCTTGCACATCTGCTATGGGAAATTCCATGGCTACCCAGTTCAAGCTGCTGTGCAACAGCAGCATCCTTCTGCATCAACTACTCTGATATGCCTCCACCATTCTTCCAACTCTCAAAATGCACCTTGTCCCCAGGGCATACTTTTAGGCAACTGGCCTCCTGGGCTACTGAGTAACAGCTGGAATTTCACTTCACAAAACTGCCACTCCACAGACATTTGTTCCTGGAGACCAGGGGATACTGGAGCTTTTCAGCACAGTCTCCCCCTTATGGACAACAGCACAGTGGCTTTACCAACGTTAGTTCACACAGCAGCACGTAACAGCTGAGCCTTGGCAATGTTTTATTTCCACAATGTGATTGCCTTGATTATTGGCAAGTATCAGCCAGGACCTTTGGGGAGGAGGAAAGGGAAAAGATTTGCTGTGCTCTACTGAGATCTTCATATTGATCATGGAAAAAAAAAAGAAAATGAAAAGCCTGTGTTTGGTATTCATGAAGCACCAGCACCTTCAACACATTTGTAAAGCAAGGAAATAGTGAAGTGGCAACTGAAAGACAAACCACTGCAGTTCCCAACCAGCCTTTGGCAATGTGTACACTTAAGTATTTGCACATCACAAAGTCCTCAGCGGGGCAGGCTGCCATTTGTCATACACATTTCAGAGTGCTTTTGGGACACAGTGCTCTAGGGACTGAGCGATGACACTTTAGCTACGCTGCCTCTGCTGACAGACCCACAGTTCAGCTGTGAACTGGCAAGAGGAGACTGTCACTGGACAAGGGAAGGATGCTCAACAGGCAGAAGGTGAAATAATGGTGCAGGAATAGAAAAAACATCTCCCAGGTGGCATCTCTTGAGGTTACTGCTTAGTGTTCTAAGGCAGACCAGAAGCAATCGCTGCATTCCCCATCTCCCAGCGGGAGTCATTTACACACTAGCCATGCCAGTGCTCCCAGGAAAACATCTCCCATCACTTCTTCATGGACATGGAACTCTTCAGAGAGCCAGATGCCTAGACACCACAATGCCAGAAGCCACGTGGAGGCAGATACGAATGAATCACAGAATCACCAAGGTTGGAAGAGACCTCAAAGATCATCAAGTGCAACCAGGTTGAGCAACTTAGGACACTTGCCTTTATGTAGTTATGTTCTTCTTATGTACTTCTTTGAGAGAAGGGAATGACTGCAGGGAAAAGGTAAAGTACTCAATTTTTATTTAGTGCCAATGAATCCTTTATTTGCCCTAGCTATATTAACCATGTTATAAGATAGTAAAAGTGGCCCCCCATGGAAAGAGGTATGAACAGAGGGCTGGAAAGTCTTGGTCTCAGAGAGGTGATGATCTCAACTGAAGAAGAATAGGCAAAACTCAGAAAAGCGTGGTGGCCACAGACAAGATAACAGTGCTGTTACTTCCTGGGTGTCATGAATGACTTCAGTTAGAGATAAACAAGGGATAAGAAGAAAAAAAACCAAACCCAACCAAAACAGAGAAAAAATACTGAAGGAAAAAGCACTGAGACAGGAAAAAGGAGACAGAAGGGCAGACAGGATCAAGAAAAACAGAAGTGAAAAGACTGCAGGACAGAGATGATCAGAGCAGTATGAACTGATCCCAAGGGCAGTCTGTCTTCTGCAAAGCTTCTGCTTTGGCTGTTCTTGTGGCTACACCAATTGCCCAGTCCTGAAAGAACTGTTACTAGCCCTTCTCCCCTTAAAAACATACAGTCTGGAAGCTTAGAGTAAAACAACTTCTGAAGATGCAGTGTTTGCTGACAGGAAAGGGCTCTGGAGAAAATCAATACGGCATTCATTAAAGAAAAGATTTAATTGATTTCTCAATTTAATTTGCCACTAGTTGTAACATCACACATGACAAGTGAAATGCACTGGCAACACTAAGCTCTGGGTCCCTTAAGCCCTAATATCTTCCAGCCCACGTGCACCCACCGTGACAAGAAACCTTACCCTGCCCACCTTAACCTCACAAGCAGCTGGTCAGGGTCCAATGTGCAAGGAAAGCAAAATCACCACACTCATGCAGGCAGCACTTCTTCAGCACATTTTCTCTGACCTCCAAACTCTCCCCATCAAGTTATTGCACATGAGCTGTCTAATACCCACCCCTGCTTGACAGCATCTATGTTTCCAGAGTCCCACAAGACAACCCTGTCCTCTTGTCCTGTGTAGTGAAATTAAGCACTCTGGAGGTGCTGAAAGTAGGCTAGGGGAAGAACAGAAAGGTTGCAAAGCTTATTATAGAGATGGGAATGCTGAGCCATCATTCACTGCACAAGCCTGGTCTTTGCATCTGCATCTTTGTGGGTCCAGTGTGCAGTGCCTGGCATAGAACATTCTTTGTATACTCTATCAGTTCTTGTACAATAAAAATCAGTACAGTAAGCTCACTTCTTCCCACATCCAGGTACAGTCTGAACAGAGAAGCAGTAACACCTGGCTGGTATTTACCCTTTTGCAGGAAATCAAGGATGACTTTATAGCCACTACACACATTCATCTTCTCAACTGAATGCCCACGCCAGCACGACAGCAGTGAGAGCATCTCTGTCTTCATCAAATAAAAACCATACACATGGCAAAGGCAGACAGTTGACTTTCCCTTTCCAGTAACAACTGACAGTAACTGAGATGGACAAATACTCCAGCATGCACTAAGCTTGCAGTACCATGATGCAGGCTAGGAACAGGTAGAAGGTGCAAAGGGCATAGCTGTCTCTTACCAAATTCCTCTTCAGAAATCTCCTTTCTACAAAAGGGAGACCTGTGACACAGGAGTGGTTGGTCAAGAACAGAAATCAGTAAGGGACCAGTTTCTCTCTGAATGTGCTACAGCAGTTCCCTCTCATGTGCCTTTATAAAATGGGAATAAACAATCACCTCCACCAAGTGTTTTAAGCCAACAAAGCGAAAAGAGCTCAGAGTATTTAATTACGTGACATGTTGGAACTTGCTCAAGTACAAGGCAGCAAGTAAATGGCACATAATAAAGAGACCAAAATAAACACAAACCACCTCTCATCCTTCCCCATTCATGCCATCTCAATCATGTTTGCTGGAGACCTCTGCAGAACTCCCAGCCACAAACCAGTCTTCCTGCGGCAAGCTGTGTCTCAGCAAGCTGCTGTGTGGGGCAAGAATCCTACTGGCACTGCTCTTAGCACTCCAAGCACTCAGGACAATAAAACCCCATCTGTTCAGTGCCTGCAACAATTAGACTGAGTTACTCCATATGTACAGCTCCACCTGGTAGGAGGTGAGAGGGTTTAGATTGTTTTAGCACATGTCCATGAGGCATTGCTATGAAGTACACATACCTGCCATACCTAAGCTGTGTGCATCAATTAAAAGCAAGCACCCTGCAATGGTGCACTAAATTCTTCCTTTTATTGTGGTTTAAACTCCAGCCTGCTAAATTTCTTCTGCTCCTACACTTTAATGAGTACTGACATTAAGCTGAAAGTCCACAACTCGCAGGGGGAGGCATCTTCCAGACACAATAATCAACTGCAGGGGAGAACCCAAGACAAAAGGATTTTTTAGTCAAAAGCACTTGCTTTCCAGCTCACAGAAAATACCCGAGTCAGCACTGCTGCAATTTCACAGCAGAACTGAACCCACTACAGCTGTTCAGTTCTGCCACAGCAAAGCCTATTGATTGCAATGACAGGCTCCACGGCAGAGGGAGAAACATGGTCTATTTATTTAATGAGAAGGGGGCAAAAATGGAGCACACACACCCACTGAGCTTCTCACAATTCTCAGCATTGTTTTACCATGCCTGCTTTAGCAGGGGCAGAAGCAGAGGATGTGGTTTCTGACCCACCAAGCAGCTCCACAGTGCACCTTTCCACTTCAGTGTTTGCTAGATACTAACTGGATATCGTTGTGGCTTGCAGGACATAGTGTGACCTTCTCTTGTTACAGTTCATAGAATCATAGAATCAATAAGATTGGAAAAGACCTCAAGGATCCTAAGTCCAACCTGTCACACAAGACCTCATGACTACTAAACCATGGCACCAAGTGCCACGTCCAATCCCCTCTTGAACACCTCCCTGGGCAGCACATTCCAATGGCCAACAACTCTCTCTGTGAAGAACTTTCTCCTCACCTGGAGCCATATATTCAAGCCAAGCAAACCAAATTGCCTTCACTCTCACATCCAAACAACTTCTAATTTGCTTAACTAAGGAAGTCCTCATGGGTGAGCAGTTAACTCTGTTGGACAGCTGTATGACCTCACTGGAGGCTACAACTCCAGGAATTCATGCACTCCCATATTTTGATGTGGCCAGCGCAGTGTGGTTTAGACGCATTTCTGTTCTCTTTTCTCAATCAGTAGGCATCAAAATCCTGAAGTATACATAACCAAAGGTACAGCTAGTTTAACTGATATGAATGACAAAGTAGAAAATACTGGAGACCTTATTGCTCTCTACAACTACCTGAAGGGAGGTTGTAGCCAAGAGGGGGTTGGTCTCTTCTCCCAGGCAATCAGCACCAGAACAAGAGGACACAGTCTCAAGCTGCACCAGGAGAAGTTTAGGCTCAAGGTGAGGAGAAAGTTCTTCACAGAGAGAGTTGTTAGCCATTGGAATGTGCTGCCCAAGGAGGTGGTGGAGTCACCATCCCCGAAGGTGTTCAAGAGGGGATTGGATGTGGCACTTGGTGCCATGGTTTAGTAGTCATGAGGTCTTGGGTGACAGATTGGACTTGATGATCCTTGAGGTCTTTTCCAACCTTACTGATTCTATGAAGCACAGGGCACCATCCTGATCTGTGGTTCCCACTCTCTGTCACTGACTGTTCTACAGCAAAGCTAGGACTTGCTAAAGAATAACTTTCTCTTTTTGACCATGTATTCTAGGAAAAATCAAACTACACATTTTTATGGCACATTTTATTGCTCTAAAACACCTGGCTAGCAGTGAAAGCACA